>NW_024412407.1:16779009-16923969 GCF_014898765.1 Herpailurus yagouaroundi
CACACACACACACACACACACACACACACACACACCCCTTAGAAGGCCAGGTAAAAATGAGGAAAACAAACACAGTCCAGACAAATGATTCTGAATGTCTGTTCCTCAGGACACAAGTCTTTGGGGAGGTATTTACAGGTGTTCTATGAAAAGGAATATCCCATAATCAAATACGTTTGGGAAGGGCTGAGTTATACAAAGATTGATTGTAAGACTTCTCAGAAGCTTCTTCAACATGTTTCATTCCCACCTGGAGTGTGGCGGGAATCTGCAGACAGGAAAGTAACTCAGAAGGCAGTTATTAGCCCAGAGGAGCAGGCTGAGGCAGCAACAGACATTCCTACATCCAGCTGATCAAACCTTGTCATAAATCTCACACCAAGAAGCAGTTAAATCTCTCAGAAGCCTGAATTTTGCCTCTAAGCTACTAAGATACAATGCATCTGGCAAGGAATAAAAAACAAGTCCAAACTTGCAGATTTTCCTACAACTATAATAGGATGTTCTTCCCAGTAACAACTAATCCTTTGGGTGTTTTACTTTAGGGAAAAAAAAAAAAAGGAAGAGTTCCACTTTTAATTATCTTTCAACATACATGTATTGAACAATTATTCCTAGAGCTAAGGACCAGTGAGATGCACTTTTATGAGGAAGTGCTCACAGATCAAAGCAAAACTGACTTCCCTGTGATGGACACTTGCACAGTTAAAAGTATCCTTTGCGTTATCTGGGAAAAGAAAATTCATTTCATTTCCTGGAGAATGAACTTCATCATGCTATAGGGTGACAGCTGCGCAGCTCTAGACTCCTACAGATCTTCTGGAATAGGGCTTTCTCATAAAACAAGAATGGTTAGCCTGAGAGGCAGAGGATTATTAAGAAGATACCTTCATTTTTAGCCAGAGGGAGTTGTCACAATTGATATCCTTTAATAAGAGTGTGTAAAAATTTCAATATTTAGAAAACTGACAAAGACATTTTTCCTCATGAATTTGTTTTACCTCTTGCTCTAATTGGAGATTTTTGCAGGTCCTAATTTAAAATATACAAGTAATCTATTTTTGTGGTATTGCCTGAACAGCTTTCTATAAGAATTACGTGTGACATATTAAGTAGCACATTCCCACCTCTTCTGGTGACTCACACCTACTGTGACCCAGTTCCTCATCTCCTGTCCTGTTTCTCCTACTTTATCACTTACAATGCTTCATTTGCATTTAGCTACAAAAAAGTTCAACTCAAGTGACTTAAACAATTAATGTTTTTATGTCATGTAACAATAAGACCATGTTCAGGCTTGGGCTTGCTTATTTCAGCAGCTCATTGAAGTCATCAAGAATCTAGATTTCTGGGGCTCCTGGGTGGGTTGGTCAGCGTTGACTCTTGGTTTCGGCTCAGGTCATGATCTCACAGTTGTGAGTTCGAGTTCCGCGTTGGGCTCTGCACTGGCAGTGTGGAGACTGCTTAGGGTCCTCTCTCCCTTTCTCTCTGCCCCTATCCTGCTCATGCTCGCTCGCTTGCTCTCGCTCTCTCTCTCTCAAAATAAATAAACTTTAAAGAAATAAAAAGAATCTAGATTCCTTTAGTCTTTCTGCTCTGCTTTCCTCAGCATTCGCCCCTGGTTGATGTCTCCATGTTGACAGAATGGTTGTAGCAGTTCCAAACATCCCATCATTTCACGGCCATGTCCTAAGGCCAGAAGAGTAAGCGTTCCTTTCTTGCCTCCTTTTTTCAATAAGTGAAGAAAACTTTCCCGGAAGCCTCCATCAGATATCCCTCATTTCATATCGCCCAGAATTATATCACCTGTCAATTCCTAACTCAACTCCTAGTTAGGAAAATGAAGCTACTGTTCCTTTCTCAAACCAGGCACATTTCGCCCAAGTCTGGGCCTGCCTCCCCCGAAATTCAGGGATGGGGAATACTTGAACAAAGTCAGGGTTTAATTGGGCAAGGACAAAAAGGGCTGTAGAATAGTCAACCACCATTGCCTGCCATCTGTAGGGACACTCAAAGAGGAAAAAATACATTTGTTAGCAAACTGACTTCATTTGGCCTCTAAGAGAAGTGTGCGCTTAAACACTGCCGGTAAAAGTGCGAGTTTGGCTGCCGTGGCTATTGCATTTAGGACAAAGTCTGTGAGGTTTTGTGGACAAAGAGGATAGGAGAGCTAGGAACTGCAGTTAAACCAGTAGTCGTGATTTCAAAGAGAATATGATGAGGGGCGCCTGGGTGGCACAGTCGGTTAAGCGTCCGACTTCAGCCAGGTCACGATCTCGCGGTCCGTGAGTTCGAGCCCCGCGTCGGGCTCTGGGCTGATGGCTCAGAGCCTGGAGCCTGTTTCCGATTCTGTGTCTCCCTCTCTCTCTGCCCCTCCCCCGTTCATTCTCTTTCTCTCTCTGTCCCAAAAATAAATAAACGTTGAAAAAAAAAATTAAAAAAAAAAAAATCAAAGAGAATATGATGAAAGAAGATGGTAAAGCGGGTGCTCAGCCAAACAGTAGGTGTGGAGTAAAATCACTTCGGAGGTACGGTGCCTCTCTTTTTCATTCTCCCTTTCTTGACCTCTGTCATTCCTCACCTTTAACTAGTAATTATGGAACCCACGTTATACCTTCATTGAGCAAGCCATCTTGGAAGAAAGTGGGCCTGAGCCTGAGTGTTTGGAGAATCTCATTTTCTCAGTGAGACATCAGTTTAGCCAGTAGACACAACATGGATTTGAATTCTGACTTTACCTCTCACCGGATGTGTGACTCTGGGGAGTTACTTTAACTTTCTGGGTGTTTCACCTCCTTGGTGAAGTGGAGTTGACAATGACTGCTTCACAGGATTGTTGAGGGAATAGAATAAGGTGATGTTTTCATCATGCTTGGTGCCTCAGCACTCAATACTTACAGGAGCCTTTACTACTTCCTATAGAAGCACCCAGCACTTCAACTTCCTCCTCCTGTTTCCATTCTCCTGCTTCTCACAGTGGCCCAGGAATTCTGTTAGAGCAGAAAATAAATTTCATCGTGATGAAACAGGAAGTGATAAGAGAGAGGGAAAATTACCTGCTGAATCTCTTCTCCCCCTCCAGCCCCTCCTCATGCCTCCTGGTTTCTCTCACTTTCTTTGGTAAATTTATTATTTATTTTGAGAGAGCACAAGCAAGCAGGGGAGGGGTGGAGAGAGAGGGAGGGAGGAAATCCCAAGTAGGCTCCATGCTGTCAGCGCGGAGCCCAAAGCAGGGCTTGATCCCACAAACAAATCCCATGAACCGTGAGATCATGACCTGAGCCAAAACCAAGAGTCGGTTGTTCAACCAACTGAGCCACCCAGGTGGCCCCGCTCCCTTTTCTTCTACCGACCCATCATGCACAACCCCAGTCTCTTGACCTGTTTCTACACCAAACTCTGTCCTCTAGAACAACTCAGATCAGGGAAACCTGCTAGGGGGGCACAAAGTGAAAAGACTCCCCTTACTGTGAGAGTTGCTGCAGGAGACAATATGTTCATGCTAACCCAGCTGGAAATACTGAGTAAGCTTTTCTATTAAAGGCATTTGTGCCACTTATGGTAAATCACACTTCAGGTCAAACAGTAAAACTTAATGTCCTTTCCTGAAAAAAAAAAAATCTTTTTTTAAAAGTATTCTGATACTCTTCAAAAGTAAATGTTTAGGGGCACCTTGGTGGCTCAGTAGGTTGAGCATCTGACTTCAGCTCAGGTCACGATCTCATGACTCGTGAGTCTGAGCCCCACATTGGGCTCTGTGCTGACAGCTCAGAGCCTGGAGCCTGCTTCCAATTCTGTGTATGTCTCTCTCTCTGCCTCTACCCTGCTCACATTCTGTCTATCTCTCAAAAATAAATAAACTTTAAAAAATGTTTTATGTTTGTATTAAAGTTTGATGTGGCATAGACTGCTCATTGCCCCCACTACACCCTCTCTCGGCTTTTCCCAACACAATAGAGTATTGACAGGTCACATGGTACCCAGAGTAAAAACTGCATTTCCCTGCTCCCGCTGGCAGTCAAGTTGAAAGCATTTGACTAAATGCTAGCCAGTGGCATGGAAGTGTAATCCTACAGTCTCTCAAAACCTTCCTGAAGACCGTGGGCACATGCCCTTTACCCTCATTTTTCCGCGTTAGCCATTCTGCCTGGAATGCTGATACTCCCTACCAGGACCACAAGGATGAAGGCCACACTCTGGTGTGGCAGCACAGTGATCTCGGTGAAACTCGGTCATACGAGCTCTGGGCCACTCACCTTCAGACACTGCACACATGAGAGAGAAATACATTTTATTGGGTATAAGCTATTATTATTTTAGGTTTTATATCTCACAATCAAACTTAGTTCTAACTATTACTTCTTAGCACTATTATATAGAGCAAAATCAAATTAAGAAAATTTCCAAACCAGAAGATACAGTGCTTCTGTCCTAGATCAAAAAGCCACCTAGAAGATTAAACTGCTAGCCAATATACAGAAGAAGAGAAGTAACTTTGGTGAATTAATTTTAAACTTGGATTCATTTATTCTGTTGATAAGGCACTTTACAAAGCAGTCTTCAGCCACATTGTGAAATTAATTCTGCTCAGTAGAAAGATACATTTTCAAGAGGGAACTGGAAGGGACAGGTTTGGCCAAATGGTGTCATCTTTCCTCTGGGAAGCACACCCTGGGTCATATTGCCTAGAGGGGAAAAAGTACGTGAAATACAATCCTTGTAAAACTATGTGATTAGAGAAGCCTGTTTTCTACAATGTATTTGCTGACAAATGTCAAGAGGAAACAGTTTCTGCAAAATGAAGAGCCATTAGGTGGCCTAATTTAGGTCACAAACATTTCTATTTTTTTATTTTTTAATGTTTTTAAAGTTTATTTTGAGAGAGAGAAAGGGAGAGAGAGAATCCCAAGCAAGCTCCGTGTTGTCAGTGCAGAGCCCGATGTGGGGCTTGAACTCACCAACCTTGAAATCATGACTTGAACAGAAACCAAGAATCAGACACTCAAATGACTGAGCCTCAAGCACCCCAGGTCACAGACATTTTTAAAACCTCTACTGGAAAACCATCTACAGCTGCCCAATACCCTGTGTCCCATAGGAACTCTGATAAAAGGCATCCAATTTCTGACCTGCTTATTGTAGTGTTAGAAAATAATACTGGGCGCCTGAGTGGCTGAGTCAGTTAAGCGTCTGACTTAGGCTCAGATCATGATCTCACGGTTCATGAGTTCCAGCCCTACATCGGGCTCTGTGCTGACAGCTTGGAGCCTGGAGCCTCCTTTGGATTCTGTGTCTCCCTCTCTCTCTGCCCCTCACCTGCTTGTGCTCTGCTCTCTCTCAAATATAAATAAATGTTAAAAATTAAAAAAAAAGAAAATAATACCAAGTCATAATAAATAGGCCTATATTGATTTGTGGAATTTGCTTAATGGATCTTGTCTTTGGGCACCCAGCACCCCATCCCACCTCTTGTAAATTCCCTCCTGTGTCACAGGGGCTAGAATGCAAGGAACTACATTTACACTCTCCTGCTGCTAGAGTTTTGGGTGCAGCTGGGGTTCTGCCAACATGATGCAGGTGGGTAGGAAGGCAGAGGCCATGTTCTAGCTATTGTTGTGTTTGGCAAGCAAGTCCCAACAGATGTTAAGTGTACCAATGTCCAGTCACCAGCCTCACGAGTGTTGGCAGTCATGACGATGACAGATGTGATGGCAGGAACCGTAGCAGCTGGCCTCCCGACTTATGTTCTTCCCACTCTTCCATGAGTGTGTGAACATCCAAAGTCCTTTAGACTCATATACCTAGAGTGAATTCTGTTTTCTGCACTGAACCTGGTATGGTATTCCAGTCACTTATATTTGCTAGGAATTGCGGAAATCTGTTTCCCAAAAGAGCCTAATTGTTAACTATGTTCTTTAACATTAAAAAGGGATCTTTAGTATATCATAAAGATTTGCATTTGTTTTTTTTTGTTGTTTTTTTTTTTTTAATTTTTTTTTTCAACGTTTATTTTATTTTTGGGACAGAGAGAGACAGAGCATGAACGGGCGAGGGGCAGAGAGAGAGGGAGACACAGAATCGGAAACAGGCTCCAGGCTCTGAGCCATCAGCCCAGAGCCCGATGCGGGGCTCGAACTCACGGACCGCGAGATCGTGACCTGGCTGAAGTCGGACGCTTAACCGACTGCGCCACCCAGGCGCCCCGCATTTGTTTTTTTTAATGTTTATTTATTTTTGACAGAGACAGAGACAGAGACAGAGCGTGAGTGGGGGAGGGGCAGAGAGAGAAGGAGACACAGAATCCAAAGCAGGTTCCAGGCTCCCAGCTGTCAGCACAGAGCCCGATGCGGGCTTGAACTGACAAACTGCGAGATCATGACCTGAGCCAAACTCGGACACTTAACCAACGGAGCCACCCAGGCACCACAAGATTTGTATTTCTTAAATATTGAGCTCACCTTAAATATCTGGTTGTTTTACATACAAATATAAGTTTTCTATAAAATTTTTACTTGATCTTTGGTTGATATTCTAATAAGTTTAACAGAGTAATTTACTCCAAATAATGAACACCTTCATTAATTACATTCAGTTAAGCATGTTAAACAATGATCACAAAATTTCAATGTATCTCAAGGCCTTCATACATGTTACATCATACAGATATTTAGCTAAACTTTTCTAAGCAGTTAAATGGTGCTAAAAAAAACCTGAGGATAAAGACTTGAAATATCCAATTCCTTTAGATAGTCAAATACTATTTATGAACTAAAGCAAATACCTTCCTCATAAAAATCACAAGACTAACATTAATTAATTATTTCATATCACAGCTACAGGGGTGCCTGGCCGGCTCAGTCAGAAGAGCATGGGAGTCTTGATTTCGGGGTCATGAGTTCAAACCCCACATTGGGTGTACAGATTACTGAAAAATAAATAAAGTTTAAATAAATAAATAAATAAAATCACAAGCACAAAAAGCCAGATACCCTTAATTATGTTGAATGTGTGAAATAACAGATTATAATGATGATTTTAAAACTTGTCTCTAGGTGTACATAGAAGTATTAAAATTATTTTGACTTATGTCATCTTTCCTATAATAGCCAGAGTCTTTTCAGGGCCACAAAGTCACTTACATAACTAAAGAAAACAGTATACCTGAAACTGATATAATATATTTAACTCTACTGGAATTTAAAAAAGTAATAAAATTTAAAGTAAGTTATATAAAGAAATAAAAATAGGAAAAGCAGACTTACCATCTTAGGATGGCTAAGTTCATTTGGTGTGAAATCCAGGACCAAAATGCTATCACAGGTGTGATCAGAGTCCTAGCGATTCCAGGGGGGGTCTACATGCTGTTTCCTTTTGATTCTACAGGAACCACTCAAACCACAGATGACCTCTCTCTGTCCTTTCTCACAGATTATCCTTAGAGTAATAGGACTTTGGAAGCACATGTTTTTTCTGCTACCTAGTCCCCTTCCTCAACCTCTAACGACATTTCGTTATCTTACTTTAGCGGGGTGAACTACTTACTCATATGTATACACACACAATCACACATACCAAGTGAGATTGCAACAAATCTCTGCTGCCTGATTAGAGTTAACTGAATCTTGCAAGTAAGCACACACACACACACACACACAGAAATTAATGTGTTAACTTTATTACTTATAAAGCCATTATTTTTTAAACATCGTATGGACATTGCTGACTTTTGGCCCTGATACAAAAAGTCTACAATAATTACAAATTAGAGACAGCATTCCTTTGGGGGAAAAAAAACACACCTTCTTCCTTTTTCCCTCCTGGGGAAAAACCCATTGTCCCTGAGAACATAATAGATTTGAACTCATGGGAAATGAAAGGCACTTCCAGGTCTTGAATTTATATCCTACTTCAAAGAAATTTTTCTGAATCAGGAAAACTTAGCAGTTTTAGATGTTTTTAAATCACTTTTGAACAGACCCCTACTGGGGGTTTTGCTTTCAAGAGTTTTAGTTAAATTTTGCTAGTAGATAATTAAAGCCATTGATTTGTTCTGTGTTTAGCTACTTGAAATTACACTCAGGGCCAAAGTGTCTTGTAGGAATTTCTTCTTCATCAGATAAACCATTACAGAAAGGTCATTTCTAACAATGCTATACTTGGCAAATTAATCTTTTTTAAAAAATTCTTCACAACATTAGTGTACTATAAAAACCCAAGTGATTAGCCAAACTCCTCATTGTTAGAGTTGTAAACTGAAGTTCAACATTTCTTGACTCACTGCCGTGATTCATTATTTTGAATAGGTGTGTTCTGGGCTGAGGCCCCATGTTTGAAAATCACAGCAATAAAACCCAGGTAATCAGAGTTATTCATGACATGCTTATACACAAAATTTGTTTCTGTATACCACGGTTATTATTAGCTTTGCTTATCCTTTTAACCCCATTATTAAAAAAAAAAATTAATGTTTTTATTTATTTTTGAGAGAGCAAGAGAGTGTGAGCGGGGTAGGTGCAGAGAGAGGGAGACACAGAATCCAAAGCAGGCTTTCCAGGCTCTGAGCTGTCAGCCCAGAGACTGACGTGGGGCTCGAGTTTGAACTCAAAAGCCGTGAGATCATGACCTGAGCTGAAGTCAGATGCTCAACCGACTGAGCCACCCAAGCACCCCTCCCAATATTTTTAAAGACAGTAATTCCTCATATAGTCTTTCTACTGTAGAATCAGTTTATTAAACAATAATAAAGCATTTTATTTTTGAAAAATTTTTGTAATATTAATTATGCTCTGACAAAAGCCATCCAGTCATTGTAGGCCAACAGAGTTTGATTAGGTGGAAGACATTTCTATCAAAACAAAAAGTTCCTAATTGAAGAGGATATTTATATCTGGTCTGTGCCATTGCCTGGAAGTCAACAATTAGAGATTAAGGCTCTGGTTAGCATTGTTAAGCAGAAAAACACTGAAGTAGGATGACTCCATTTATATAAATTTCAAAAACTAAAAAAATATTGATTACGAATAGATATTTCTGTGTCTTTAAAAATCATTAAAAGAATGCATGTCAAGAAGTATTTAAGAACACACGTAAAGAAGATATTTGCTCCTTGCTTGCCGTGTTGAGCACAGTGCTATATCAGTAAATGGACACGACAACCATTCTGTAATGCATGCAGAGCTGTGTTTAAGAACGCTTGAAATAAAGATGTTTATGAGGAAAAAAAATCATATTGTAAGTTGAATTGTGTCCCCAAACCCAATCTGACTGGTGTCCTTATTTTAAAAAAAATTTAAATTAAAAAAAAAAAAAAGCTATAAAGAGTAGCTAGTAAATGATTAACACCAGACTTAGGTCAGCAGTTACCTCCCGAGAGAAGGATACAAGTAAGGAGATTTATGTGGGGGATTCCAAGGTATTGGAAATGGTGTATTTGGTATACATATATTGTGAGTTCTCTAGTATGATATATGTCATGATTTAAAAGTTTAAAACTAATTTAAAAATTAAAGATAAGCTTCCATGATTAAAAAATGAAAGGCTCTGTGCTGACAGCTGCTTCAGGTTCTGCAGCTCCGTCTCTCTGCCCCTCCCCCACTCACGCGCGCGCGCCCTCTCTCTCTCTTTCTCTCAAAAATCATTAAAAAAAAAAAAACATTAAAAAATTTTTTAAAAACGTACCAGAACTCTGAGCAGAGTCACACACATTTGTCCCATCCCCATCTCTCCTTAGAGGCTGTTGTGTTCCACCAGGATCCCTGACCCCAGGTTTTGAGCACACACCCCCAGCTTTTGGGAGTGTTAGCAAACGCTGTCTGTGAGCTGAGTCCCTCTCTGGGACTTGCTTTTGGCTAAAGATAGCCATAAACCCAAGATAACACCCCCTTCCCGGAAAAAGCCCATATCCACAGACTGGTTAAATTGAGATTACTGGCATACCTCCTTTTACTGCACTTGGCTTTATCGCACTTTCCAGATAGTGTGTTTTTTTACATATTGAAGGTTTTGGCAACCCTGCATCAAGGAAGTCGATCGATGCCATTTTTCCAACGGCATTCTGTTCACCTCATGCCTGTGTGCCATATTTTGATAATTCTCACAATATTTCAAAGTTTTTGTCACCTGTGATCAGTGATCTTTGATGTTACTATTGTAATTGTTTTAGGGCATTGTGAATCATACCCACATAAGACAGCAAACTTAATTGATAAAAGTGTGTGTTCTGACTGCTCCACCAACCGGCCATTCCCCCATGTCTTTCCTCCGGGCCTCCCTATTCCCTGAGACACAGATTGAAACTAGGCCAACTAATAACCCTACCATGGCCTCTAAGTGTTCAAGTGAAGGGAAGAGTTGCACGTCTCTCACTTTCAATCCAAAGCTAGAAATGATTAAGCTCGGTGAGGAAGGCATGTTGAAAGCCCAGAGATGCCAAAAGCCAGGCCTCTTGCACCAAACTATTAGCCAAGTTGTGAATGCAAAGGAAAAGTTCTTGATAAAAAAGCAAAACAGACTTATTGCTGATACGGAGAAAGTTTCAGTGGTTTGGATAGAAGATCAAACTGCCACAACATTCAACATTCCCTTAAGCCAAAGCCTAATCCAGAGCCAGGCCCTGACTCTCTTCAAGTCTACAGAATCTAAGAAAGGTGAGGAGAAGAAAAGTTGGAAGCTAGCAGAGGCTGGTTCATGAGATTTAAGGAAAGAAGCCATCTCCATAACATAAAAGTGCAAGGTGAAGCAGCAGGTGCTTATGGAGAAGCTGCAGCAAATTATCCAGAAAATCTGGCTAAGATCATTAATGAAGGTAGTTACCCTAAACAACAGATTTCCAATGTAGATGAAGCAGCTTTATATTAGAACAAGATGTCATCCAGGACTTTCATAGCTACAGAGGAGAAGCCAATGCCTAGCTTCAAAAAACTCTTTTGTTAGGGACTAATGCAGCTGGTGACTTACGTTGAAGCTAATTCTCATTGACCATTTCCAAAATCCTAGGACCCTTAAGAATTATACTAAATCTGGGGCACCTGGGTGGGGCAGTCGGTTGAACACCTGACTCTTGGTTCAGCCTCAGGTCATGATCTGATGGTTTGTGAGTGCCAGCCCCATGTCAGACTCTGCATTGACGGTGCAAAGCCTGCTTGGGACTCTCTGTCTCTCTCTGCCCCTCCCCAACTCACGCATGCTCACGCGCTCTCTCTCTCTCTCTCTCTCTCTCTCTCCCTCTCTCTCTCTCTCTTTCTCTCTAAAAATAAGCACTGAGAAAAAGAATTATACTATACCTACTTTGCCTGTGCTTTATCAATGGAAAACAAAGCCTGGATGTCAGCACATTTGTTTGCAACACAGTTCACTGAATTTTTTAAGCTCACTGTTGAGATATGCTCAGATAAAAAGATTCCTTTCAAAATATTACTGCTCACTGATAATGCACCCGATCACCCAGCAGATCTGATGGAGACATACAAGATTAATGTTGTTTTCATGCCTGCTAATACAACATTCATTCTGCAGCCCATCGTTCAAGGGCTGATTTTGACTTTCAAGTCTTATTATTTAAAAATTACATTGCATAAGGCTATAGCTGCTACAGATAGTGATTCCTGTGAGGGATCTGGGCAAAGTAAACTGAAAACCTTCTGGAAAGGATTCACCATTCTAGATGCCATTAAGAACATTTTTGATCTATGAGACGAGGTCAAAATAACATGAACAAGAGTTTGGAAGAAGTTAATTCCAACCCTTATAGATGACTTTGATGGGTTCAGGACTTCAGTAGATGCAATAACCGAGGATGAACTGAGAATAGCCAGAGAACTAGAATTAGAAGTGGAGCCTGTGGATGGCACTGAATTGCTGCAATCTCCTGATAAAAGTTTAATGGAAGAGGATTGCTTCTTATGGATGGGCAAAGAAAGTGGTTTCTTGATGGCATCTACTCCTGGTGAAGACGCAATGAAGATTGTGGAAATGACAACAAAGGATTTAGAATATTCCATCAATTTAGCTGATAAGCAGTGGCAGGATTATGAGAGGATTGACTCCCAATTCTGAAAGACATTCTACTGTGGGTAAAATGCTATCAAACAGCATCACATGCTACAGAGAAATAATATGTGAAAGAAATTTGTTAATTGATGGGGAAAACTTCATTGTCTCCTTTTAAGAAATTGCTAAAGTCACCCAGCCTTTAGTAACCACCACCTTGATCAGTCAGCAACCATGAACATCCAGGCAAGACCTTATACCAGCAAAAAGACTACTACTCTCTGAATGCTCAGATGATCGTTATCATTTTTTAACAATTAAGTATTTTTAAATTAAGGTGTGTACATTGTTCGTTTTAGACATAATGCTATTGCACACTTAATACACTACCGTATAGTGTAAATCTAACTTGTGTGTGCACTGGGAAACAAAAAAAATCATTTGACTTGCTCTGTTGCAATAGTGGTCTTTACTGTGGTCGTCTGGAAGCGAACCTGCAGTATCTCTGAGGTGTGCTTGTATAAAGGTCTAGTCCCTTTGCCCTTCAGAGGATTTAAATATGATGACATGGACATGTTTTAAATAATTATGAAAAATATTAGAAATAATTTAGGTTAATTGAGAAAAAATGCCAGTCAGATTGTTGCATCCACACGACTCCTGAAACAGAATGCTACAGGCACCAGTGACAGTCACAACAAAGTTTATTGCAATGAGAGGTAAGGCAAACCGATGGATCGGGACCTACACTCTTGACTAGAGTGCGGTCTTGAACAGCCGGGGTACAGAGTATTTATAGCCAACCATGTCTTATTATCACCTGGGAACAGAACAAAGGAATAGTTCCCAGGTGGCAACAGTTCAAACAGACCCTTGCTCCAATCCAATCAAACACTAATCCATCCCTTGATTGATAGGATAAGGCTGTTATCTCTTAACCTATAGTGTTAAAACAAAACTGTTATTTCTTAAGGCTACAGGTTAGCCCTACACTACAATTTAACCCTTACAAGATATCACTGAAAACAGATATCACTCACTCTATAAAATGGCATGTTATCAAAATTGCATGCCGTCCAGAACCTCTTCAACTTGTGAGATGTGTTTTTTTTCTTTTTGAGGTGGTTTTTGTTTGTTTGTTTTATTTTTGTTTTTGTTTTCATCAGAGACCTCTTAAAGGAACAAAGGTACTGTAACATTTTGAATATGAAACTCCAAAATGGAATTTCCAGTTTTGTTTATGTGAATGTGAGGCATTCTTTCTTAAATGTAATGAAAACAAAATGTATAAAAGCCTAAATCTTGCCTTCTAAAGAATGAATACCAATGCCAATGATCCCACGTCAGTTATCACTAGGCTGCTGTGTAAGGGCTGATATTTAGAGGCAAGAAAGTAAAAGTCAAAGGGACAGAACATCTTGTGCATGATACCTGCATTCGTCTCTCGGTGCTGTTTGAGAATCAGCTGGTAACTTCCAAGCTCTGCCTTAAATAGAAAATATCAGTCTTCTGTCAGTTCTGCTTAACAACAAGGGAAGCTCTGTGGGCCCTCCTAGATTATGCAATAATGGGAAAGTTTGAGAGAGGCAGAAGGAATCTATTTTGGCTGAAAATGGAAAAGAGTACAGGAATCATCTGAAGGCTCCTGGGTTTCATGTTATAGGAGGAGTATAAAACTGCACAATCATTTGGGTTCTTCCGAACTTTTTGTATAACAATGTCCGTTCAGATGTGAACTCTTATCAACCTACCCATCTGGAATTCCTAAGAACTTCATCTGCTTAAGGATGCCTCCAGTGAATGTTTCTCTCCGAAAATGTCACTAAGGAATATTTAGTGGGAAAGTATGACAGTTGTTACCTCAGTGTCAACATAAAGAAGCCAGTGTATCCCTAAAATACTCATCAGCTTGCCCTTGGATCATGTTAAGGCTCTGCTATCTTTGCGCATGCCTTTCAATACGATTCCTTTCTTTCTTCATTCATTTCACAGATACTTGCTTGTTGCCTGCTATGTGTCAGACACAGTGCTCAGCGCTAGGGATATGATGAACAACAAAGATGACCCTGACCTTGTGGAACTTAGCTTTTGTAGCATTTGTGGCTTCATGGAGAATTGGCAGTCTCTGTACTATCATTCACCCACTGTATAAAGCGGATTTTTTTCTTTATTCCAAAACTATTTCAATGAAAAAACTCTCTCTTATACCTTTAAAATGAACCAGCACTGGTTTTAGTTTCTACCTGAAGAACCTGACACCATAGCTAAAATCGCAGAATGTACCTATATGGGCTGGCCTGAGAAAGCTACAAAGCCATTTATTTTCCCCACGACCTAGAGTGCTACAAAATTATAGTAGGGAAAGCCTATTCCAAGAAGTCCTAGGAAAGAAGAATTTGGACTGACAGGGTTGGTTCCAGGTGGCTCGAACATCCCCCACAGAAGTAAAGTACAAGCAAATATCTGTAGAGGCCTTAGATCAAAGCATTGATCCACACTGAACACTGATTTTCAACAGATGTGTGTTGCATCCACACGACTCCTGAAACAGAATGCTACGGGCACCAGTGACAGTCACAACAAAGTTTATTACAATGAGAGGCAAGGCCGACAGATCGGGACCAACACTCTTGATAAGAGTGTGGCCCCGAACAGCCGGGGTACAGAGTTTTTAAATCCGATCACATCGTTTTATCATTATCTGGGAACAGAACAGAGAAACAGTTCCCAGATGAGTTAGAAACAGTTGCCAGATGACTCAGAAACAGTTATCGAATGAGGTGATTATTTTAGACTTTCTGCCGCTAAGTTGCAACCAGTGGATCTCCTTGACCTTGTCTCTGATGCTCTTTTTTGAGCTTTTGTTTCCTTCATTGGTAAAGCTGATTCACAAGAGTATGATTTACAAGAGTAAAAGCAAGGTTGTTATCTTTTGACCTTCAGTGTCAGAACAAAGTTGTTATCTTTCAAGCTAAGCGTTAGCCCTATAGTACAATTTACCCCTTACATGTGTTCTTCCCAAGTTTATTCACAGTTGCTCACCTATCCATAGATATACCAACACCCACAACTCTCCACATAGATGGTTCATAGAACATAGCTTATTTCAAAGGACTCACCTCTAGAGTTGTTTTGAAGAAGGCAACAACTTTTTTTTAATGTTTATTTATTTTTTGAGAGAGACAGAGAGTGTATAAGCTTGCCAGGGGGAGAGAGAAGGAAGGGGGGAGGGGCAGAAGAAGAGGGGGGTGGGGACAGAGGATCCAAAGCAGTCTTTATGCAGACAGCAGAGAGCCCCATGCGGGGCCTGAACTCACAAACCATGAGTCATGACCTGAGCTGAAGTCCACACTTAGCTCACTGAGCCATCCAGGCAACCCCTGAGAAGGCAGGAACTTTAATTACGTGTCCAAGCAAGACCCCTGAGATCACAGCAATGGGAATGCTCAAGTTAGAGGTTCACACTGGGTGCCAGGCACTGTGCTAGGCCTTTCACTGCAGCATCTCTGCAAGTCCCCACTCTGTGTCTCCATTTTCCACAGGAGGCAGTTGCTTTTGGAGCTAATAAATGGTGGAGCCAGATTTCAGACCTCAGGCTTTGAGACTCCAAATGCCATATTCTTTTCTCTAGACATGTTCTTTAAAAGGAAATCCAAGGGGATTGCACAGATTCTTCTGTTTATTCATTCTGGTTGTTTTATGTGGTTTCGCCCAGTCTCCCAGGTTTCATCTGGCCTTCAAGAAAGCACTTACCACTGCCGTCTCAGGCTGAACCAGTCCACTTGGCCATATCTCTTTGTTTTTCAAGACTTTCTTAAACTCTGGAAATGATAAGCTTGGGTTGTATTGTCCATCATTCTGATATGAAGCTGTTTTTTATCTTATCTTTAACCATCTCTATCATATACAGAAACTTTCTTAGACCCAGCCTTGCCTAACCTGCATTCCAGTCTAGTATTAGCATAGATGGAACTAACTTGTTATAATAATCATTGACACTTTCATTATAACTAGCTAACATAATACAGCTGAACATGAATTTGAACTGTGTAGGTCCACTCTCAGTGTGGACTTTTCCTGGTATGTACAGTACAGTACTATAAGTGTATTTTCTCTTCCTATTGATTTTCCTAACATCTTCTTGTGCCTAGCTTTATTGTAAGAACACAGTATATAATACATACAAAATGAAAAATATGTGTTAATCAACTGTTGATGTTATCGGGAAGGCTTCTGGTCAATGGTAGGCTATTAGTAGTTAAGTTTTTAAGAGTCAAAAGTTAGATGCAGATTTTCAGCTGCAGAGGGGACACTACTCCCTCCTAACCACCACCACCACCAACTGACCACCCCCAACCCCCTGCAGCCCCCCAACCTCTGCATTGTTCAAGGTCAACTGTAATAGCCACCACCCAGTGAAAGCCAAGTTAACTTTGCATAGTTCTCCAGACTCTCCGTGCATGTGTTTTCGTAACTCCATATCTTTACTCATGCAGTACCATTCACCTGAAATATCTTCTCCCCTATTTCTTCATCTGGCAAACTTCCCCACGTTCTTCAAAAGGATCCTGCAACTCAAAAGGAATTTTTATGGTGATATCGCAGATACCCCAAGCTGAGTTGCTTGCTCAAATTGTTGTATTAAAGTTTTATGGTCCTATCGCCTGCCCATTATATTGCAAACATCTGCTTAATTGTCTGTCTCCCCTGCTGGGCAGTACATTGATTGACGTCAGGAGTGGTGCCTTACTCAGCCACAGATATGTAGCATCTCATGCAAGGCTTGGCACAGAATAGGTGCTCAGTAAACATTAATTATTGGATGGGTGAAGTGGTGAAGATTTAACACTTATATTTTTAAGTATAAGGGTTTTTTTGTAAATAAATTTTACTTGTAAACAAGTAACGGGTTTTTTGTGTGTGTGTAAGATCCTCAGCTTGGCCTTTCTGTGTTCTTCCCTGACCCCTGGCCCCTTTTCCTCCGCCAGTTTTATCTCTTGGGATACACTGGAGGTTGTAAATTTTCTAGAGGGGAAAAGTACAAATGTTAGTCCAAGTCTCTTAAACATAAGAGAATGTCTCTTCCTCACACTAAAACCACATAACTCCTTTAGGGACTGTAAGCAAAACACAATGGGGCAAATGCAGTCACTCATGTACAAACACAACTGAATCAATACAAGAAAACATCTCATAGATGTATGTGTGTGAGGTAGCACAGAGGTAAAACTTAGGCCCCAAAGCCAACGAAACTTAGGTCCAAATTCCAGCTCTACGCTTACTGAGTTACCTCAATTTCATCATCCATAAAATTTGCATTAAAATTAAACTTGTGTCAAAGAGTTGTTGTACCTGCCAATTTCTAGCATCATGGTCTTAGATCATCACCTGTTGAGTAAAGCGTTTAAACCAGAAGATCACCAAGTTTCTTCCAGGTCTAAATTGACCTGTGATTTTGTTGTTTCATATGGTTCTGTATATCTTTTCTTGCTTCCCTTCTTAGAATTATAAGAGAAAAGGAGCTAACTATCCTTGTTTATTGCCAGCCTTTTAGGTTTGCCATTGATTGACATTTCCCTCTTTACCCAAACTCCAAATCCCTGCAGGCACGTGCATAAGAACTATTTATAGCCTTCCAACAACTCTCAAAGCAGCTGGACTGCTTTTGGATAGGGGGATTCCTGAATCTAAGTTGAAAAGGAAGATTATTTTTAGTTTATTAGAAACATGGTTTTCTAGTCTTCCAGGTGATGAAGCATTGGACAACTTCAACTATAATCAGCAACGGTTTAAACCTCACTGGAAAACTGTGATCACTAGGTTATCCTGCTTAAAAATAAGGAGATTTTTAAGAAGAATTCCAAGTAGAATCAAGCAATTGAAAAACAGACTATCTAAAAGCTTTTTTAAAAAATTTGAATCATTTAACTTGCTAAGAAGTACCAGAAGACAAACTTAGTAATGGTCTTCAGACTTGAAAGGTTTTTGCAAAGAATAGTAACTAACAATTTTGAATGTTTCTTGGGCACAGAGCAAGAAAAACTCCCCTTTAGAGTGCTTGGTGTCAACAGTTGCACCTGTTACTTTTCCTTATGAACTTTTGCACAAAAGAGTCTCACGTCCTTGTCTGTAGTTTTATTGGTCTGTACATTAACATTTATGGGCCTTCTCAACGTGAGGATATTCACCATGAAAGAGTAATTTCTAGTGTGGTTTTCTCTTACACTATTATTAAATCCAAAGATAATTATAAGGATTATATAAGGGTTGTGGTTATGTGAGCTCTATGCTGAAAGCCTGAATTTTCACAGCCAGCACGACTCCTGATAAAGGCCATTTCTAGGACTAAAAGAAGAGGTCAGCCTGGGACCTCCCATAGGAGACCCTCCCTCTCAACTTAGGAGAAGGTTAGCTGGGCCATACTGCAACAGCAAGCCTAAGAACACTTCTGTCTTTTACTCAGGATCGTGAAGAGGAAGAATCCACATACCTATCATATTGGAAGAGAAGAAAAAGGAATGTTTCCCCCTCATCTCTTTAATATACAAGTCATCAAGACTGCCACAGTCCTCATGGATTGGAGGGAGGAAGACTCTGGTTAAAGGTGCCTTCAGGATAGAACAATAAAAGTAAAGTGCATAGAATGTGTCAGCCATACCAAAAATATTATGCACATTATTCTTCCACTCTGGTCAATAAAACCTCATGATGTTGACACTATGGTCAATAAAACCTCATGACATTGACACTATGGTCATATTACAGATGAGAAAGCTGAAACAAAACGGCTGAAGGACTTAAAGTGACAGAATCAAGTGGTGATTCAAGACTATTCATCTTACTCAAAAGCCTGTATTTTTACTGCACTCTGTGGCTCCCGTCACTCAGAGGACTCTAATCAGGACCCCAGAAGGCCAGTAAAGTTGCTGGAGAAGGAAAAGGCTATGGGGGTCAGCACACACCAGCTCTCAGAGAAAGGAAGCACATGGTTACCATAATTTGTTAACAGCAAAACAGAGATTAAGGTACAACTGTTGAGCTGCTCCGCGCCTGAGGCCCCCTGCAAAATTCAAACCCTGGTCAAAGTGAAGAATTAAGGCACTTAGGACTAAGATCGTGGATAACAAGTCAATGTACAGTGGCCTTAGCTAAGAATTGTGGTCTAAGCTGATTCGAGGCTTAAACCATCTGTGAAAAAACGAGAGTAGAACTGAGTTTAGGCCTGTTTAGAATGGGTCAGCATCACAGAACCACAGAGTGGCAACACTGGGCCAGACTGAGTCATTATCTCAGAACAGCCTGTCTGCCCTCTGCTCTCCCTTTACGTTGAATTTATATATCAGCAAATACAGCCACATCAGTGTTCAGCTCACAGAGCATGGCAAGGTTCTGTGTGTGTCCTTTAGAGCAGAAGACTTGGTCTTCTGCAGAACTTTTGCAGTTCTTTTTTAATTTCTTTCATGTCTATTTATTTCTGAGAAAGAGAGACAGAGCGTGAGCAGGGGAGGGGTAGAGAGAGAGAGAGACAGGATCCAAGGCAGCCTCCAGACTCTGAACTATCAGCACAAAGCCCAACATGGGGCTAGCACTCACAAACCATGAGATCATGACCTGAGCCAAAGCTGGCCGCTTAACCAGCTGAGCCACCCAAGTGTCCCAGAGCTTTTGCAGTTCTAATAGCTGATGTGTAACCAAAAAAGGCAGTGGCACTTATTATAGTCTGTACCATTTGAGGCAAAGATAGAGATAGTGCAAATTGGCATGCAAATCTGAAAACCCAAGTGCCAGAGCACCAACCTTCCTGCCCAATAGTAGCATCTGCTGTTGACTCCTTAGTCTTTGTCTGTGTTCACTTCAGATTTATGGGCATCTTGACACTATCTTTCCTGCCAATAGGATTTCATGTATATCCTGAATGCTTTCAACTGGAGACGATGCTCAACAGCATCCTCTGCTCAGCAAGTTGACTTCAACTGGGGCATTAATGGGAATATCTTTTCATCCAAAGAAACACACGTGGAAGAACAAAGCAAGCTTTGTTCCTCATGTAAACAGTCCTATGAAAATGATTTATTCTTGCTTTTTGGTTTATAAGTATGACATTATCCTTCTTTCTTAAGGTGAAAGTTTTTTTAAGTCAGAGCCATCCATGGCAGCTAAATGATGCAAGTTTATAGGCTTAGGGTAGAGTTTAGATGGAAAACTTACCTCTGAATTATCACTCTGTTCCCAACCTAGGACAAGGAAGCAATAAACTCGAAACTCATTTGTCTAACGTGAGTTGATTTTGAATTCATCATTGAGAATAATCATAATGTTTGAATCTTAAAGATAATGTATTTCCAATTTCCGTCATGTATGTTACTTTGATTTTACAACAATTAATTGGATCACCAAATGAACATGTGAGTGCTTAGTAATTATAAAGCACTATAGTTAGCATTGTAAAGAACACTTTACTCACTCTCATTTTTTGCTGGCAATAATTGCCAATGCCTATAAAAGTTAAAAATCACATACTCTTTGACCAGCAATTGAATTTCTAGGAATTCATACTACAGATACATTAGTATATATGTAAAATGGCATATGTAAGATTATTCATGCAGCAGTATTTGTAATAACTAAAGATGAGTGCTATTGATCATCAATAGTAGTTAAATAAATAATTGAATAAATAAATTAAGTTACAGTTTTTCATGAAACTATAGGAAAGAATTAGAGTCCTCTTCCTGTATTGACTAGAAACTTTGCCAAGATAGGGGCACCTGGGTGGCTCAGTTGGTTAAGCGCTCAACTTCAGCTCAGTTCATTATCTCAGGGTTTGCAGGTTCGAGCCTTGCATCAGGCTCTGTGCTGACAGCTCAGAGCCTGGAGACTGCTTTGGATTCTGTGTCTCCTTCTCTCTCTACCCTCCCCCACTCTCTCTCTCTCTCTCTCTCTCTCTAAATAATAAATAAACATTAAAATTTTTTTTAAAAATTTTTGCCAAGATATAATTTTAAATCAAAACAAGAAATATATAGGACAGTCTCTACAGTATATTATTATTAGTGTTAATTTGATATATTTGAAAAGATGCAAAAGAACTAGTAACAATGGTTGTCTTCTGAAAGAAAACTGAATGTATCTTTAAATGCCTCAAATATGACCCATAAGCTTTTTTTTTTTAACAATATACCGCTTTTTACTGGCTGACCTATGGACTTTTGACATTGATCCAGGATATGATGGTCAAATGGCTGAGATCATAACTCTTATTATGTATTAGACGAATAGTTATTTTCTAGTGAAAAGTAGTACAGGTTTTATTTCTAGTCATGTTCTCTTTTTACATATTTTTACTTGTGGGGAATCCCAATTTACTTTATAATTTTTCATTCAACTGGCAATTTATCTAGTCTCTGAATGGCTTCCAGGTCCTTTCCATCCTGGGCAGAATCTAAGCGGAATCTAAAGGAAATCATTCCCTCCCTCCTTGTTTGCATGTATATCCTGTCAACTAGAAACAATATTTTGTAAAGTCAATATAAAGGCATGTGGTTTCAATGTTAAAATATGATAGGAAATAGATTGCTTGAGAGAAAGCCAAACTGCAAATACAGAGAGTGAACAAAGGAAAAGAAATATAACAAGTCAGAAAGGAACAAGAAAAATCAAGGATTAAGTTAGTTCTGGCTTGACATAAGAAGGACTACTCGTGCACATTAAGAAACTAAAAAGCCATTAAAAACTAGTTCTAAAATATTCCTATGGGAGGAGCCGGCATAGATTTATCACTGCAGGAGGTTGGCTCCTTTGAACTTTGCTCTGAACTTCAAGGCATTCATCTTAAAATGTAGTATGTGTACCCCAGTGGAGGATGCAAATTCATGCAATGGGATACAAGATGAAAAACAGTCTTTTTATTTTCATGTTTTAGTTCAATTTGTGGATGTTTGACGATGTACATAATATATTATTTCCGTAGTACATGTTACACACACACACACTGAGATATTGGATGCTCAAACTTTCTTTGGGGTGCATGGCCAAAATGATTTGGAGACCACTGATCCGGTGCTCAAGGCTAAGAATGAGAGAAACTAGATGGGAAGAATCTTGTTTCATTGGTGTCCAGGATTGCTGACTGACGGTGGAAGATTATATTAGAATAAGACATTAGACATTTAGGAAGCCAAGAACAAATTCTAAATCAAGCAGAATTTGATGGTTTGGTTGTAACTGAGTAAACTACACATATATGTATGTCCTAAAACCCCACATAAAACAATTTACGTGTTTTCACCCTAAGCAACTTAGTACCATCCTGGCTATGATTTGGGATCCAGGAACTGTAGGGACAAGGTCAAAGGGACAAAAGCTATAATCTTGAAATTTTAGCTCCAAAGGACCATCTTAATACATGAAGGACCATAAAAGAAATCTAGCAGCAAAACAGAGATCATGTTCTAACTCATGGTTCCCCTCACATTTTATAATCCCTTCAATCAAAAATGTTTGTTGAGGCACTTCTACTTCCACCAAGATGGAGTAACTGGTACCAGAATTGTTTTTTCCCTGTAAGCAAATGGAAAAGTAAACAAAAATATGTGAAACAACTGTTTTAAGCCTTAGGCGAGAGACCTTCCGGGTGGTTTGGTCACCGAATGAGGAAAAAACAATGAGGTGAGCTCTAAGACCACCTCAGCTTCTTTCTACCTAGAGGAATTTTCAGACCACAGCCTCAGAGAGGAGTCCAGGCAGAGAACTGCAGCCACAACGAGAGAAAGAGTAGCCTCCAGGGAGGGTGAGGAAACATCGTCATCATCTGAGCAGTGGGAAATGGCAATGGATAAATTATACGAATAATTTGCTTTTTTTTTCTTTCTTGAGAGGCAGAGAGAGAGAGAGAGAGAGAGCATGCGAGAAAGGGAGGGACAGAGAGACAGAGAGAGAGGAGAGAGAGAGAATCCCAAGCAGGCTCTGAGTTCTCAGCATGGAGCAGGACACTGGGCTCAAACTCACGAATGGTGAGATCATGACCTGAGCCAAAATCAAGACTTGGATACTTAACCAACTGAGCTACCCGCGGGCTCCTCATTTACTTTTATTTAACAAATTATAGCATAAATTACAAAGCACATAAATATATACAACTGTATAGCCATAATAATGTCATTCTCGTGAATTCTAATATGCTTTCTGGAATAAGAGATAAAAACATGCATTATATCCTCACTTCATGTGTTTGTCATACATGTGAATGTGGCCCATTATGAATGTTGTGAAAATTTGTTATAAAAGATGATTTTTAATGACTTAAAAAGATATCATCTTACAGATATGTAGTAACAGTGATGTCTAAGAACAGAGCTTTGATTAGGTCATGAGAACTTTCCCTTTGCTTGAGCGTCCAAAGAAAATCTGTGAAAGTCGGACACATGGCAGTAATAACAACAAGAATAACAAGAATAACACCACTGTCATTTATCAACTTTTACTGTGTTCAGGGCACTTGTTATACAAGATGGTATTTAATCTTCATGATAATCCTGTGAGGTACATTAGCATAACTGTTCATATTTTATAGTAAGGACATTGAGACTCTTAAAGGTTAGTGCTCATCATCATAGAGTATTTAATTCCAAATCTGATCCCAGAGTTTATACTCTGAGCCATCACACAAAACAGCATCTCAAGCCACAATAGGATGGCTGCTTGGGGAGCATGGAATCAGAACCAGGAAAGTGAAATGAATTAAATGTGATGAAATGCAAATTGGAATATCAATGACGATTTAGTGCAGGGAACAAACAATTCCAGGTATTGAAGAAGCAAAGGATTGAATAAGGAATCATGACCATTGGAAGAGGCAAAGACAAAGGAGTCAAGAGGCTGCTAATGGGATGATTGTGTTCGTAATAAGGAGGGTCAGCTGCTTCTACTACCTCCATAACTGCCTCTCAAAACCCGTGAAGATGGACACAAGACATGAAACAGTGACTCTGGTCCCTTATATATACCTTTTCACCTCTTGGTACCTTTCCATGACTTGCTTGCCAGGAGAAACAGCATCAGAGGGATGGCTTTCAAGGAACATACAGTGGGGAAAGGAGAGTCTCTTCAATAAAGGGTGTTGGGAAAACTGGACAGCCACATGTAAGAGTGCAAAACTGGATCACAATCTCACACCATACACAAAAACTAACTCAAGATGGATTAAAGACTTTAATGTGAGACCTGAAACCATACAACTCCAAGAAGAAAATAGGGAGTAAGGTCCTTGATATCAATCCGGGCAATGCTTTCTGGATTCGAATCAAAAGCAAAGGTAACAAAAGCAAAAAATTAACAGTTGCTACCACATCAAACTAAAAAGCTGACAGCAAAGCAAACCATCAACAGAATGAAAAGACAACCTATGGAAAAGAAGAAAGTATTTGGAAGGCACATATCTGATAAGGGATTAATATCTAAATTACTCAAGGAACTCATACAACTCAATAGCAAAAACACAATAATGCAATTTTAAAAATGGGCAAAGGACTTAAATGGACCTTTTTCCAAAAAAGACCTACCTAGAAATGTCCAACAGATACATGAAAAGGTGCTCAACATCACTAATCATCAGGATAATGCGAATGATGTAAAAACTACAGTGAGATATCACCTCGCACCTATTAAACTTGTTATCATCAAAAAGACAAATGAACAAGTGTTAATGAGGAAGTGAAGCAAAGGGAAACTTTGTGCATTATCAGTGGGAATATAAACTCATACAGTCACTATGGAAAACATTATGGAGTTTCTTTCAAGAAATTAAAAATAAAACTACCATATGATCCAGCAATCTCACTTCTGGGTATATATCCAAAGAGAAATCATTGTCTCAAAGAGATACCTGTAGTCACATGTTCATAGCATTATTCACAATAGCTAAGGTATGGAAACAGATGAAGGGATAAAGAAGATGTGACTATATTTATACATATGTGTGTGTGTGTGTGTGTGTGTATACACACCTACAGAAACACACAAAAGGAATGTTACTCAGCCTTAAAAGTTTAATGAAATCCTGTCACATTCCACAACATGGATGAACCTGGAGGGCATTGTGCTAAATGCAATAAGCCAGACGGAGAAACACAAATACCAAATGGTATCACTTATATATGGAATCACCCCCCAAAATTCAAACTCCTAGAAACAGAGTAGAAAGTGGTTGCCAGGGCTCAGAAGTGGAGAAAATAAGGAGAGGTTGGTAAAAGAGTACACACTTTCAGTTAAAAGACGAATAAGTTCTAAGGAACTAATGTATAACATGGTGATAGATAACACTATATTGTATAGTTGAAATTTGCTAAAAGAGTAGAACTTAAATATTCTCACTGAAAGAAAGAAAGAAAAGAAAGAAAGGAAAGGAAAAGAAAGGAAAGGAAGAGAAAGAAAGAAAGAAAGAAAGAAAGAAAGAAAGAAAGAGAGGGATGAAGGCAGGGAGGAAGCAGGAAGGAAGGAAGACGGATGGCCTCCACCTGACGTTTGCCTTCATATCTCTCATGAGTATGTCTAATTAGAGGAACCAACTTTCCTTTAGAACCCTAGCTGCAAGAGATTCTGGGAGATATAGCTTTTAGCTTTCCAGCCCCTGCTGCACAGAAAGACATATAGAAGGAGTTAGGAATAAATGTCAATCCAATATAATTAGCACAAATGGCATCAGGCTAAGAGAGCTAATGTGTTCATCTCACAGCAAGCCTGAGCTTGTCAGCAGCATCGTCAGACCATAAGGTACTGCTAAACTATAAGCTCTGTAAGGACAATAAACCAGTCTTCCTATCAGTTAAATTTTCAGAACCTAATATAAGTCCAGTACATATCTCTTGGATGAAAAACTACTTAAAAGTCTGTACAGAACAGCTACAAAGATGTTCATTGTTGTCAGAAAGATCTGGATTCAGGTACTGATGTTTCCTCATCTGTGAACTAGACAAAAATAGTAAATTTCTCTTAAGAGTTTTTGGAAAGAATTAAATAATTCATGTAAAGCACTTACCAAAATGCACAGAGCATTTAATAATGTTTATTGATACTATTGGTATTACTATTATTATTATTTTTAATAATAATTATTATTATTCCTGCCCCTTGTCTCTAACTCTGCATTAGGGATCAACTTGCCGGTTATCACCACAGATGTTTTCCAAGTCAGAAGGTTACAACTCCCTCTCTTCCTTGGACAATAGCTTGGCGAGTATCACCAAGTTTCTCCTTGTGGATCTTTTCTGTGTTTCCAAGCCTGCCCAACCCCTCGTTTGAGTAGTATCATTGACCCATTCGTATAGATATATGCATTAGATCTTTTAATATCTTTAGTTTTATAAGATCAATTCCTGCTGCATTATAAGCCAGTCACTTCAAACACCAAATCATTTTCTATGAGGAAAACAAGCCTGAGCATTTTCTAAAATGTCTTATTGGCCATTGGGCTTTGTATACATGTGTGTGTGCGTGTGCGAATGTGATTTGTCTATTCATTTACCTATTGGAATATCAGACTTCTTCTCATTAATTATTAAGCACTCTGTATATATTTGAGGTATTTTTTTAAGTTTATTTATTTATTTTGAGAGAGAGAGAGAGAGTATGAGTGGGGTAGGAGCAGAGAGAGAAAAGGAGAATCCCAAGCAGGCTCTGCAATGTCAGTTCAGAGGCCAATGACGCCGGCTCCAGCTCACCGAACCATGAAATGGTGACCTGAGCCCAAACCAAGAGTCAGATGCTTAATCAACTGAGCCACCTAGGTGCCACTGAGGTATGTTTAAGTTATTTGTTTCTTGTATATTTTATAAATATTTGCATTTTTAGCATTTTTTTTTACAAACAGAAGTTCTTAATCTCTTTATGTATACTCCCACTTGTTTTTTTTTTTTAGAGAAGTCTATTCCACCTCAATATGAAATATGTTTCTGATTTTACTAAATGTTTCATAGCCACAATTTTAATGGCTACATTATACACTAGTACAGGTTGTACCAAAATATATTTAATCAGTTCTCTATCTTTGGATATTTAATTTTCCCATAATAACTTGGCATGCATCCTTGTGCCTGTCTCCCACATTTCATATGATCAGGACCAAAATATATAAACATTTCATTGTTTTTATACATGTTGCTATTTTAGTATTGTCTTACTAATTTCAGTGTCCCAGGTCTCTTTGCCCATTCAACCTACCACTTTGACTGTTTAAAAACTCATATTACTAAGGAGAATCAATTCATAGCTAAGAACCCTCCACAAAACATATTAAAAACTCTTAATTCAGGGGGCTCCTGGGTGGCTCAGTTGGTTAAGTAAGTATACAACTTTGGCTCAGGTCATAACTTCACAGTTCATGAGTTTGAGCCCCAAATTAAGCTCTGCACTGGTGATCTACTTGGGATTCCCTCTCTCTCCCTCTCTGCCCCTTCCTTATGCATACTCTCTCTCTCTCTCTCTCAAAAATAAATACACTTAAAAAAAAAAAAAACCTCTTAATTCAGAAAAAGGTTTTGATATACTGGTTTTCCACTGTAGAAATTTTAGATAGAATGACTATATAATTTATTGTCAAAACTGGACCCTTTTGAGAGTAAAAAGGGTCATATTAAGAATTAATATTAGTATTGCTAAATAATATATAATATAATTAATATAATATAACATAATATAATCATATGTGATTATGTTATATAAATTTATATATTATATATTAATATAATCATATAATTACATATAATATAATTAATATTAATCTAGTGTGGCAGTTTATTGATTTCAGCTCAGATGATGATCTCACAGTTTGTGGGTTTGAGGCCTTCATGGGGCTCTGCACTGACAGCATGGAGCTTGCTTGGGATTCTCTCTCCTCTCTGTCTCTGCACCTCCCCTGCTTGTGTGCTCTCTCTCTCTCTCTCAAAATAAATAAATGAATAAACTTAAAAAAAAAAAAAAAGAATTAGGCTGAATTTGCAACAATGTGGTTGGAACCGAAGGGTATTAAGCTAAGTGAAATAAGTCAGAGAAAGACATATCATACGATTTCACTCATATGTGGAATTTGAGAAACTCAACAGATGAACATAGGGGGAGGGAAGAAAAAATAAGATAAAAACAGAGAGGGAGGCAAACCATAAGAGACTCTTAAATATGGAGAACAAACTGAGGGTTGCTGGGCAAGGGGGTGGGTTAAATGGGTAACGGACATTAAGGAGGGCACTTTTCGGGATGAGCACTGGGTGTCATATGTAAGAGTTGAATCACTGGGTTCTACTCCTGAAAGCCAAGACTACACTGCATGTTAACTAACTTGAAAATAAATTAAAAAAAAAAAAAAAAAAGAATTAGGCTGAGGGGTGCCTGAGTGGCTAAGTCAGTTAAGCATCAGACTCTAGATTTCGGCTCTGGTCATGATCTCATGGTTCATGGGATCAAGCTCCGCATTGGGCTGTGCACTGACAGCTCAGAGCCTGATAGTGATTCTCTCTCTTTTCCTCTCTCTCTGCCCCTCCCTGCTATGCTTCTTTTTTCTCTCTCTCCCTAAATAAATAAATAAATATTTAAAAAAATAATTAGGCTGAGACAAGACACAGCTAAACCAGGGCTTATGGTCACCTACTAACAGGGGGCATTCTCAAGTGTGTAGTGTGAATAATATTGGCAGTCCAAAGGGAAGGTGTCTCAATTGATGATACGTGCTATGTATTTGGTCACAGTCTGACATCAACAAAAGTGTTCTTGATTCCTGCTCCCTTAAATCTTCCTTGAACTCCATGCTTGAAGAAGAGGTATGTTAGATGCATAATGGAAAGAGAGGCACAGGTGTGTAAGATTTTCTCTGGTTTCAAGGAAAATAGCTATAAGCATATAGAGGAATTGTTCTCATTTGCTTTCTCTGTTGCTGAGACTTCTGGTTTGGTCTCCACCTATGGGCAACTATTAATAAGATCAGTAAGGACCAAAACTGCTCGAATTTGAACATAGCTGCTTGGGTCCTGATTGAATATTTCTGGAAACAGGATCTATGTTTCATTCGTTAACTGTCACTTTCCAAATCTTCATTTTTTTAAAGTGAATTCTATCCCCAACATGGGGCTCTAACTCACAACCCCAGGATCAAGAGTCACAAGCTCTACTGACTAAGCCAGCCAGGTGACCTAGCAAATCTTCATTTTTTAAACCTTGTCAGCCATGTAGGTGTTACTTAAAACAGTTTCTACTACTTAAGCAAACCAAATAGAGGAGGAGATAGATGAACATCCTTTTAAACCTCCTTTCTAGTGTGGCAGCATAAATAATAAAGATAGACAGCCATCTCAGAATTTTACAGCTGGATGGGATTTTAGAGATAGCCTAATATAGCCCATTTGTCTGTAAAATGAGGACTGAGGCTGAGAGTGTTAGGTGTGTTATCTAAGGAGTACAAATAGTGGGGAAAAACTAATAGTTTGAGAAAACTAATAAGACCTATTAGTCTTAGGACTCCTACTTTAGTGCTCCTGTACCACAGCTCATACCCACATTTTGTTGCTATTGTGAAGATGAAGGAGTAATGTTCGACTTTTCTGTGTGGGGCAAGTAAATGAAAGGTATTTTTTTCCCATAATAATGTGATAGAAGAGTAAGAATATTAGAGTTAGAGGATATTTCTGGATTTGCTTCTCATTAGATAATTGACCATATATTCAATGCTTAAAAAAGGAGCACATAAAGCCTTTATTGGAGACACACACACAAAAAAAAGACAAAAGTAAATTGAATCACAGTAGGAATGCTCTCCAAAATGTAGACTGATTGCTTATTGTTTTACTTCTTCTCCAATGGAGACACGAATTCAGTTAGCCTTGATGGCAGGAGAATGATAAGTTGATTGGTTCACTTGTGCACTATGTCAGAGAGACCAGGAAAACACTAAGGTGACTTGAGAAGTAGGCAGATTCTGAAATTATCTTGTCTGAAAACATTATCCTTTTGAACTAAGCTTTGCAAAATACAATCACAACTGGTGTCTCCAAGATTCTTTTGTTTCTAGGAGACAAGTCTGCTGTTTTCATCACAGTAACAAACAGACAAGCAGCTCCTGAAGTGTGATCCTGGCAGAGAGCCTGTGCAACAAAATACTGGTGTGGACTGCCCCAGCTATCACAAAACTCAGAGCAGAAAGGGAGAGTGTTGTGGAAAGAGTTATTTGAGGGAAAAAATTCAGTGCACCAATTGTGAAGGAAGACAAAATTGCAGATCGAAAGGGGAAGAGCTGTGTAAATTCTATGGCCCAGGACCCCTTTCTTTATCTGTATGCCTTTCACAGCACTCTTCCCCCAGGGGTGGACTTCCCTTGTCATATATTCCATAGTGTTTCTCCCCACCAGCCCCATCCCAACCTGCGTGCTCCTGGACAATCACCTTGAAGTCATTCCCTCTCTCTGCCCCAAGGCTGGGGGTGGCATAAGGCCCTGGGTCAGAAGGAGGAAGTGAGTGAAGAACAGACCTAGTCAGAGAAATAGAACTTCAGAAAATAGTTTTATCTCCATAAGGGCAGGGATCTTCCTTTAGTTCATGAATGTGTCTAAGCCATCAGAACAGTGCCTGACTCATCGAGTGCTTTTAGTAAAATTTGTTAAATAAATTTTTAAATGAATGAACAAACTTCTGAGTCCTTAACCCACTATAATGGTGGCAAACTACTTCTCCGTCATTATTGGGCCCCTTCCCTCTTCCAGGATTTCTAAAATTTGATCATCTTACATGATGCCCAGGAAATAATAATCTCCAGTCTGTTCTGGTCACTCTAGCCATCCTTGTTGACCAAGCCCACAGTGGTTCTCTGAGGCATTCAGATACTGCGCTGCCTCAAATGAAGCAGGGGAACCTTGGATGAAGCCAGGAACCCCAGGCGTGTAGTGCATCAGGAGAGCAGCTCTTTGAGGCCAGGGAGCAATGCCCAGCTCCTCTTGAAAGTAGGGCCAACAGCCTGGGCTCTCTTGCCTGGGTTGGGGCCCTCATTAACAAGGAGAATCCTAGCTCTTTCTCTTCTTGTTCTCCAAGCTTATTTTCTCAAACTTTATCCTGTCTCTAGGTTTTCAACTTTTGGAAACAAAACCCCAAAAATGTTCCAGACTGACTCTGCATTCCTCCCTGACTTCCCCCAGGCACAGAGCTTACTACCAGCTTAAATGGTAGAATGGAAAGGGGAAAATGATGGAAAACAAAACAAAACAGAACAACAACCCATAAATATCTCAAAATATTATCCAGCCATATGGGTACGAGACCAGGTGCATATAGTTACAGCAACTATGAGTCCTACAGGTTATACCACTGACCAAAAAAGCAGTTTAAAAGAAAGAATAGTTGTATGTATCCTTCTCTGAGGTCCAGGGTAGAGAGGAAAGTCACACTTAGTAACAGGTTTCTTTTTTTGTTTGTTTGGTTTGGTTTTATTTTTTGGTCTAATATCATCCTGTAACCAACAGCTTTGAAGAAACTAATTTCTTCTAAAAATTGTTTGAATGTTAAGATGACCACCAGCTCAAAAAGCATCAGCGACACTTCAATAAAACGACATAGACTAGGTCTCAAGGCACTTGGCTCACATTAATTTATACTTTCAATCAAATTTAATGGGTTTTCTTTTCTTGTGAGGAGGATGAGCATTATTAGTTTCACATATTAATATATTTTAGGGATATGATGAACTTGGGGAGTAAAAGCATCTTTCTCCTATCCCATCTAATGCAGAAGAAACTTCCTGGAAGGAATTCATTTGGAATGAAAGGGGAGTGATTTTCTTGCAGATAAGGATGGGCAGCGTGGGAGGATTCTTAATGATTTATGGTGTGGGTTTCACAAATATTGGCAACTATGAAGTCAGGAGAGAGGGTGAAATTATGAAGCAGATTGATTTATTGGTTACTATACAAAGACAACAAAGGCTTGAAACTAGCTTTTAGAAGTGATTCTTTATCTTTTCTCAAGTAGTAGGAAATAGGAACATAATGGAAATACTTCACCATCGCTAAATCCCTGAAGGGACATACAATTGTCAGCTCTTGCTCCCATCCACTCCGTTTGCATCCTGTGCCACGACGTATGTTCCAGAAGAAACCTATGCCACCTGTATTCAAGAGAGAAAAGAAAATATGAGTAGGAATAATATTTTATAGTGATTATAGTGATCAGAATTCCTCAGGCTCCTTTCTGCTGTGATTTTTCTATGACCTTTAAAGAGCTTATATTTTAACCCCAGCCAGATCTCTGCTGTAATTTGAATATGTTCCATGCTATAGATAGAGAAATGCTTCAGATTTAAGCAGAACTGCCTAACTTTAAACTGCTGGGCATAACCTGTGAAAAAACATTTAAAACAGTATTAATCTTAGGGGTGCCTGAGTGGCTCAGTCAGTTAAGCATCCGATTCTTGATTTTGGTTTAGGTCATGATCTCATAGTTGTGAGACTGAGCCCCATATGGGGCTTTGCACTGAGGATGGAGCCTGCTTGGGATTCTCTCTCTCCCCCTCTCTCTCTCTCTCTCTCTCTCTCTGCTCCTCTCCCACTCCCAAGTGTTCTCTTTCTCTCAAAATAAATAAACTAAAAAAAAAAAAAAACAGTATTAATCTTTACTCTTTTTGTGCCTTTTCTTCTTAAATTTTTTTAAATGTTTATTTTTGAGAGAAAGAGACAGACAGAACATGAGCAGAGGGGCAGAGAGAGAGGGAGACACAGAATCCAAAGCAGGCTCCAGGCTCTGTCAGTAGAGCCTAACAAGGGGCTGGAACTCAAGGACCACGAGATTATGACTTGAACTGAAGTCACACACTTAACCAACTGAGCCACCCAGGCACCCCTTTTTGTGCCTGTTGAATGCTATTACAATTTTTTTTTTTTACATTTTGAAACCAAATCATATAAAACAGGGGTGCTCTCAAAAGTGAACATTTATGTGGCATTTTTCGCAGGAAAGGGTAATTGTGAGATTGATATGATGCTAATTCAAGGTCAGCTAACTGCAAATTATCACAGTTGAGTCATGCTTTCTAAAATACTTTTTAACACTATTTATTTCCTTTTTAAGCCAATAAAAACAGCATGAATCAACTTATGCACCTTTTCTCACCCCAACCTCAGGTCATAGGTCCAGGCCCAGAAAATTTTAGCCATGTATATAATTCCAAAGGTTTAAATGTCCCACCTTTTTCTATCACTCCCGTTGGTCAGAGCCCCACTTTTCCCATTACACCAAGACATATTACAAAGGAAAATAATTTTTGTGGTCGCTGAGCTACTGGAAGTCTCACGTAGCATCTGTACCAGACTTCACTACCTGTTCATGAAATAGAACTAAACCTAAAAAGAAGAGATCAAGCAGAACCCATATCTGTTTTGTTGTGTGTTATTTAAAGGATTTTTAAAGTAATCGCTACACCCAATGTGGGGCTCAAACTTACAACCCCAAGATCAAGAGCTGCATGCTCTACTGACTGAACCAGCCAATCCCAGAACCCAAATCTATTTTAAAAGACCTTACAATAAATTCTAATCTCAAATAGAAATTTTCTGTTTTTCATTATCCACAAAAGTGCTTCTCAAAAGTTCTTCAGTAATACTGAAACAGGTACATGTATAAGGAGAAGTACGATTTCTTGACATGACTAAGTAATTAAACGGCAATATGAAGTCATACTTTCTGGTATAAGATTACTAACATACCTGTAAAAACCACAGATAGTTACTTATCTTATTAACCAGAAACTTCAAGAATGAAAGATACCTTTTAAAAATGTTCAAATCTTCCTGTGTATTAGGTACTAAATAGAAAACACTATCTGCTGTGTGCTCAGGAAAATTTCCTGCTACACATACTTATATATATCTCTGATCAAAATGTCACAAAATAAGATTGCAGGTGAACGGGTTATTACAAATTTTAAGATATTTTGATGAGCAACATGAGAGAACACACCTGCTTATTTTCTTCAGCATTTGGGGTTGAGTTGCATAACCTGTTGAATAAGTATCTCAAATCCTATCACAGTTAACATTTGACAATGAGAATCTCACTTCACTGATAATTATACATGCAAAGAAACTAATTTTTTAAATAGCATTTCATTTTGTTAAATGATTTCTTAATGTTAAGAAATGGAAGTGGCTCAGTCGGTTAAATGTCCGACTCTTGATTTCGGCTCAGGTCATGGTCTCACACTTCATGAGTTCAAGCCCCACATCCGACTTCACACTCACAGTGCAGAGCTTGCTTGGGATTGTCTGTCTCCCTATCTCTCTGCCCCTTCCCTGCTGACTCTCAATTGCTCTCTCTCACACAATAAATAAATAAACATTTTAAAAAACAGAAAGAAAGAGATGGAAATGTCTTGTAGGGAGTGGTCTGGCACATGGCCCAGACACCTGTTTCAGGATCAAGGCACTCAGTCCCCTAGCTGCTGGGCATATAGGTTGGTGATGGCTCACAGCTGAGCCTATTTTTGCATCTTGCCCTCTGCCAAAGCCTTGATCAAGATTTTGCCTACTCTCCAAGTGCATCCCACGTTGAATGGCTTGTCAATAACCAAGTACAAAGGCCTGCCCCTTGTTTCAATTTAGAATGAATCTGAAAGGAAATCCCAGCCTCAGAGCACCCTATAGGATTATTTGAGGCTGCTATTGCAAACTGTTCATACTAAAACTTCACCCTCTACCTCCATCGCTGCATTACAGATGTTGTTCCAAGAATACACAATCCTTCTGCACACAAATCTCTAACTCGACCTTACACAGTTCGTATTGAAAGTAGTCCTAGAAATAAGACCCTAAAATGGATTTTGGGGGGCCTGGGAGGCTCAGTTGGTTAGGCATCAGATTCTCGGATCTCAACTCAGGTCTTGATCTCCGGATGTGAGTTCAGGCACCACAATTGGGCTCCGCGCTGAACGTAAAGCCCACTTAATAATAATAACAATAATAATAATAATAATAATAATAATAATAAACAATAAATAGGGTTTTGGAGCTGGATTCTATACCAGCCAACTGGCAATGAGAACCCCATCCATGGTGAGGAGTACTGATAGCAATCGCCATGCTGTGAAAATGTGATCACCTATTTGATTCCAGTTATACTAAACCTGGTTACCTGTAACTGTTACATAATAAAACAGGGCTTTCTGCATTTATTGTATTGACTTTTCTCTCCCTATAGCTTGGACAAGACTGCCACCTCCTGGAGAAGCTGGTGCTCTCATCTACTTGGGGAATCACTCCGAAAATTGTTTGCGTCCCAACGCCCACTCTCTCTCTCTCTCTCTCCTTTAAGTTAAAAAATTTCTAACCCATCACAACTGTGAACAAGTTTTTGCAATGAGCCAAGAATTCAAACCAATTTGCGCATCACAATTTCATGTTAAAATTTAAACAAACTCTGATGTTTGTAGAGCGCTTCGTAGGTGCCAAGGGCTTTAATTCTTAGTCCTCACAACAGCCCTTTGAAGTAGGAACTATTATCACAGGCACACCTGCGGCACGAATGAGGAAATTAAGTATTAGCGAAGTTACACTGCAAGCTAAGGAGAACCCCCGTTTACGTCGTCAGAACTCCAATGACTGCTGAGAAATCAAGCTCCGTAGCTAAGTGACCGGCTCGCCCCACCCGCGCATGCGCAGAAAAACACGGAAGCAATTTCCGTAGTAATAATGGGAGTCTGACACTGGGGGTGTGGCAAGGGCTCCAAAATCCCAGCATTCGCATCGTGCCGGTGTCAAGATGGCGGCCCCCATGTTCCGGTGCTTTTCCCGGGGCAGGTGGTTTGGGAGCCCAGGCACGTCAGGAGTCTTGTTCCTGGGACTGCGTGAGGCCCATTCGGGCGCTCAGGGGCTGCTGGCGGTGCAAAAGGCTCGAGGTCTGTTCAAGGAGTTCTTCCCCGAGAGGGGTACGAAGATAGAGCTCCCAGAGCTTTTCGACCGAGGAACGGGCAACTTTCCCCAGACCATCTACTGCGGTTTCGACCCCACGGCCGACTCGCTTCATGTGGGGCACCTGCTAGCTCTTCTGGGCCTGTTTCACTTCCAGCGAGCAGGCCACAACGTGATTGCGCTGGTGGGAGGTGCCACCGCGCGCCTGGGAGATCCGAGCGGCCGCACCAAGGAGCGCGAGGCCCTGGGCGCAGAACGCGTGCGAAGCAATGCGCGCGCCCTGCGCCAAGGCCTCCTGGCCATGGGTGCTAATCACCAGCAGCTCTTCGCGGATGGGCGGCCTTGGGGAAGCTTCACGGTACTGGATAATTCAGCCTGGTACCAGAAGCAGCACCTGGTGGACTTCCTATCCGCCGTAGGCGGCCACTTCCGCATGGGGACGCTCCTGAGCCGGTTGAGCGTCCAGACCCGACTCAAGAGTCCCGAGGGCATGAGCTTGGCCGAGTTTTTTTACCAGGTGCTCCAGGCTTATGATTTCTACTATCTGTTCCAACATTATGGATGCCGGGTCCAGCTGGGTGGATCTGATCAGTTGGGCAATATCATGTCCGGATACGAGTTTATCCACAAGTAAGCGCCTTTAGACCCAGGAGAAATCGTGTGACCAAATAATTTACACCCGAATATCCTACGATTCACTATTGGGATTGGGTAGTGACGCCCTTTTCAAGTCCTTTTTGGTTTTCTCCCCGTTAAGAGTCAGAAATGGTGTCGATGTGACAGGCTGATAATGAGAACTAACGGGCTGGATTAATGGTGTTAGGTATGGAACATATTCTAGAACTCTGCAGGAAATACACCACCAGCCAGGATTCTGTGTTACTGAATTGAGAAACTGCTTTCCTTTGTTTATACTTGAATGGGATTGTGCCTCGGTGAGTAGTTTCTGCTTTAGCTGCACCTTCCATGAAGCTAGTATTAGTTTTTGGTTGGCATCGCAAAAAAAATTGTTTTTCAACTCCAAATGTTTGGCAAATGATGTAGATTTTAATGACATTTTCTTAAGGGAGATGAACTCTGTAGTTCTAGCCTAGCCCATGTGCTACTCATTTTTAAAATCCCTTAAAGCATCCTTAGTGTCTCTACCTGACTCCTTACTCAGTTTTCTTTCCTTGTTTTCTTGGGCCTTTAAAGTTTTGAGGCCCTAGTTATACAGAAACTCCCCCAGAGTCACTGATTCCATTGTAGTTGAGAATGACAAATGCCAAAACAGTGAGTGCTCTGAAAACAAGGGACAAACATTCAGATTTAGAAGGTAAAGGAAGTTTTCTCAGAGCAAGAGACCAGAATGAAATCTGAAGAACGATTAGCAAAACCTACCAACACTTGTGACTGAAGCGCATAATGAAGTTTTCCTTTATGCTTAGGTTGACTGGAGAAGACGTGTTTGGAATCACTGTTCCTCTAATTACAAGTACAACAGGAGCAAAATTGGGAAAGTCTGCTGGTAATGCTGTGTGGCTAAACAGAGATAAGACCTCTCCATTTGAATTTTATCAATTCTTTGTCAGGCAGCAGGATGATTTGGTAGAAAGGTGAGTTCTTAATAGTGTGCTGAGAACAATTAAGTGTATTAAGCTCATGGTATAATTTTAGCCATTGAATCTTTGTGTGCCTTTTATAGTTTTTTGTGTTTTGTTTTCACTTAGATTCTACTTAAGACACAGAACATTGCAATTTTAACTGTTCTAAACAAGTTTTTTGTTAGTTAAAGCAGAGAACTACCGTGACTCCTGAAAAACTTAGAGTCAAGTTTTGATATACCTCTAGTAAGTACTTAGGATGTTATCAGTTGCATAGTCTGGTTTTTTCACTCCTTTTATGGTCAACTTGACTAAACCTTATTTTACACTTATCTCTAAAGTTTCTTTTCTTTACCATAACGTAGTACACACTTTGAAGATCCTTTTTTAAAAATGATTTTCTCGTTAATTCATTCACATTATCTTAAACCCTTCAAAGAATGTAATTGATGATAAAAATATACCTGCAACAAAGAAAAGGTGAATTTTACCAAAAAAGATTTTTCCAGACTGAAAAATGTTTTATAATGAACTACAATAATTAAGATTTTTTTTCCTTCAGGTTTGTTTTCAACATATTTGATGATACAGTTTAGAGTTTTGATGTGTCAAGAACTGACATCTTTTTAAATATTTCATTTTCTACTTGGCTCTGATGTATAAAAATAGAATTAATTTCTGTGTATTAACTGTGTGCCCAGCAACTCTGCTAAACTCTTATTAATTCTAATAATAATGTTTGGATTTTAAAGCACAAGCTTAAATGTAAGGGTAAGTGAGAGACAAATGGAAAAGATTAGAGAATCCAGATAGACTCCAGCATCTATGGTCACTTAATGTCTGTGGCGCTGCAGAACAGTGGGATAAGACCATCTTTTCTTTCTTTCTTTTTTTTTTTTTTTTAAATTTTTTAATGTTTATTTATTTTTGAGAGACAGACAGACAGCTATGAGCGGGGAAGGGGCAGAAGGAAAGGGAGACACAGAATCGGAAGCAGGCTCTAGGCTCTGAGCTGTCAGTACAGAACCCAAGGCGGGGCTCGAACTCATCAACGATGAGATCATGACCTGAGCCAAAAGTCAGACGCTTGACTGACTGAGCAACTCAGGTGCCCCAAGACTATATTTTCTTTTTTTTTTTTTTTTTAATTTTTTTTCTTTTTTCAACGTTTATTTATTTTTGGGACAGAGAGAGACAGAGCATGAATGGGGGAGGGGCAGAGAGAGAGGGAGACACAGAATCGGAAACAGGCTCCAGGCTCTGAGCCATCAGCCCAGAGCCTGACGCGGGGCTCGAACTCACGGACCGCGAGATCGTGACCTGGCTGAAGTCGGACGCTTAACCGACTGCGCCACCCAGGCGCCCCTATATTTTCAATATATATCACTTGGATAATTAGATGCCTTATTTGAGGAAAATGGTGAAACTTAACCTCACACTGTATACAAAAATCAATTCCAGGTGGATTGTCAACGTAATCTGTAACTAAAGCTAAATCATGTGTTCATAGCATAAATAGGAAAATCTCTTCATAACTGGGATAGAGAAAGATTCTTATGTGAGATACAAAGAAAAAGATTGGTAAATTAGACAATTAAAATTGAGATCTACAGTTCTCCAAAAGCCACCATTAAGAGTAGAATACCAGTTACATGTACTAGAAGTACTAGCTATTCTGACAGGTATAAGGTGGTCCCTCATTGTGGTCTTGATTTCCATTTCCCTTAGGATTAGTGATGTTGAGCATCTTGTTATATTGGACCATCGGTTTGTCTTTGGAAAAATGTCAGGTCCTCTGCTAATTTTTAAATTGGATTATTATTGGTGTTGACTTGTATGAGTTCTTTATATATCTTGGATCTTGTTGATCTATCGTTTGCAAGTGTCTTCTTCCAGTCAGTAAGTCATTTTGTTGATGGTTTCCTTCTCTGTGTGAAAGCTTTCTATTTTGGTGTAGTATCAATAGTTTATTTTTACTTTGTTTCCCTTGTCTGAGGAGACATATCTAGCAAAATGTCTAATTTCTAGAAAATGTCTAGAAAAAAAATGCTAAGGCCTATGTCAGATTACTGCCTATGTTTTCTTCTAGGAGTTTCATAGTTTCAGGTCTCAAATTTAGGTCTTTAATCCGTTTTGAGTTTATTTTTATGTATGTTGTAAGAAAGTGGTCCAGTTTCATACTTTTGCATGTAGCTGTCCAGTTTTCCTAGCACCATTTGTTGAAGAGACTTTATTTTCTCCATCGTATTGTCTTGCCTCCTAGTGTCATAGATTCACTGACCATATAAGTGTGGGTTTATTTCTGGGCTTTCTCTTCTCTTCTCTTGATCTGTGTGTCTATTTTTCTGCCAGTACTTCATTCTGTTTGATTACTCTGGCTTTGTAATGTATTTTGAAATCTGAAAGTGTGATACCTCCAGCTTTGTTATTCTTTCTCCTGATTATTTTGGTGATTCTGGGTCTTTTCTGGTTCCATACAAATTTGAGGATTATTTGTTCTAGTTCTGTTAAAAATGCTGTTGGCATTTTGAGAGGGATAGCATTGAATCTATAGTTTGCTTTGCGTAGGATGGACATTTTAATGATATGAATTCTTTCCATGACCATAGACTATCTTTCCATTGTTTGTGTGATACTCAGTTTCTTTCATCAGTGTTTTATAGTTTTCACAGTACAAGACTTTAACCTCCTTGGTTGAGCATGGTAGTCTTTTAAGTAATCTCTACACCCAGCGTGGGGCTTGAACCCACAACCCCAAGATGAAGAGTTGCATGCTTTAGGGCCACCTGGGTGGCTCAGTTGGTTAAGCATCCGACTTCAGCTCAGGTCATGATCTCGTGGTTCATAAGTTCAAGACCCACATTAGGCTCTGTGCTGACAGCTCAGAGCCTAAAGCCTGCTTCAGATTGTGTGTCTCCCTCTCTGTCCCTCCCACACTCACTCATTCATTCATTCATTCTCTCTCTCTCTCTCTCTCTCTCAAAAATAAATAAAAACAATTAAAGAGAGAGAGAGAGATGCATGGTCTACTGACTGAGCCAGCCAGCACCCCTAAGCTTGGTAGTCTCTTATAATCCTTTGTATTTCTGTGGTGTCATTCATATCTTTTCTCATTGCTGATTTTATGTATTTGAGTCCTCTTTTTTACTTGATGAATTTGGCAAAAGGTTTATCAGTTTTGTTTATCTTTTCAAAGAACCAGGTTTTGGTTTCACTTATCTTTTCATTTTTTTTTTTTTTAATTTTTTTTTTTTTAACGTTTATTTATTTTTGAGACAGAGAGAGACAGAGCACGAATGGGGGAGGGACAGAGAGAGAGGGAGACACAGAATCCGAAACAGGCTCCAGGCTCTGAGCCATCAGCACAGAGCCCGACGCGGTGCTGGAACTCACGGACCATGAGATCATGACCTGAGCCGAAGTCGGATGCTCAACCAACTGAGCCACCCAGGCGCCCCATCTTTTCATTTTTTTTAAGTCGCTTTTCATTTATTTGCTCTATCTTTATTATTTCTTTGCTTCTGCTAACTTTGGACTTTGTTCTTTTTCTAATTCCTTTGGTTGTAAACTTAGATTGATATTTTTCTGGTTTCTTGAGAGAGGTCTGTATTGCTCTTAGAACTGCTTTTGCTATGTCCCAGAGATTTTGGAACATCATGCTTCCATTATATTTGTTTCCAGGTATTTTTAAATTTCCTCTCTGATTTCTTTGTTGACACATTGGTTATTTAGTAACATGTTATTCAGCCTCCACGTGTTTGTTTTTTTTCACAATTTTTTTTTGTAATTGATTTCTAGTTTCACACCTAAAAGAGGTTTGATATGATTTCAGTTTTCATAAATTTATTGAGACTTGTTTTGTGGCTTAACATATGACCTATCATAGACAATGTTCCATGTGCACTTGAAAAGAATGTGTATTCTTTTTTTTTTTTAATGTTTATTTATTTTTGAGAAGAGTGAGACAGAGCATGAGCGGGGGAGGAGAGAGAAAGAGGGAGACACAGAATCTGAAACAGGCTCCAGGCTCTGAGCTGTCAGCACAGAGCCTGACACGGGGCTCGAACTCACAGACCGTGAGATCATCACCTGAGCCGAAGCCAGACGCTTAACTGACTGAGCCACCCAGGTGCCCCAAGAATGTGTATTCTTTTGTTGGGATGGGATATTCTGTGTATCTGTTAAGTCCATCTGGTCTGTTATGTTGTTCAGAACCACTGGTTCCTTGATTTTTCTGCCTGGATGACCTATCTTTGGATGTAAGTGGGGTGTTAAAGTCCCATTCTATTATCATATTATTGATTTCTCCCTTTTATGTCCATTAATATTTGCTTTACATACTTAGGTGCTACCATTTTTGGCACATAGAAACTTATGATTGTTCTATCTTTGTTGGATTGATCCCTTTATCATTATGTTAATGCTCTTTTCTCTTGTTATAGTCCTTGTTTTAAAGTCTATTTTGTCTGATATAAGTACTAACGCCGTGACTTTTTGTTTGTTTCCATTTTGATGGAATACTTGTCTCCATCTCTTCGTTTTCATTTTGTGTCTTTAGGTCAGAATGAGTGTCTCGTAGACAGCACGTAGATGTGTCTTGGGGTTTTTATCCATTCAGTCAGCCTGTGTTTTTTGATTGGAGCATATAGACCCTTAACATTTAAAGTAATTATTGATAGTTATATACTTAATTGCCATTTTGTTGTTTGATTGTTTTTGTAATTCTTCTTTCCCTTCCTTTCTTGCTCTCTTCCCTTGTGATTTCATAACTTTCTTTAGTGTTATGCTTGAGTTCTTTTTATTTTTTTCCGTATGTATTCTCTTTTCAAAGGTTTGTGGTTACCATGAGGTTCATATTTAACACCCTACATATATAGCAGTCTGTTTTAAGTTGATAGTCACTTAAGTTTGAACGCACTTACTATTATTTTTAATGTTTTAATTTTTTGAGAGAGAGCACAAGTAGGGGAGGAGCAGAGAGAGGGAGACACAGAATCCAAAGCAGGCTCCAGGTTCTGAGCTGTCAGCACAGAGCCCAATGTGGATCTCAAACCCACAAACACAAGATCATGACCTGAGCTGAACTTGGATGCTTCACTGAGCCAACCAGGTGCTCCTGAACATGTTTAGAAAGCATTACATTTTTATTCACCTCCTCCACATTTTATGTATTTGTATGTTTTTATTTTTTGTACTGCTTAACCAATTATTATAGATACAATTGATTTTACTGCTCTTGTCTTTGAACCTTCGCAATAGCTTTGTGATTGATCTGTTACCTTTACTATATATTTGCTTTCACCATTGAAATTGTCGTAATTATTCTAAGTTTTAGTTATGGCCTCTTCTTTCCCACTTACAAAAGTCCCTTGAACATTCTTGTAATGCTGGTTTAGTGGTGACAAATACCTTTAACTTTTGTTTATGTGGGGAATTCTTTACCCCTCCTTCAGTTCTGAATGATAACCTTGCTGGGTAGAGTATTCTTAGTTGTAGTTTATTTCCTTTCATCATTTTGAATATACTGTGTGCTCCCTCTGGAGCCTGCAGTTTCTGCTGAAAAATCAGTTGATAGCCTTCAGGGAGTTGCCTTGTACATCACTGTTTGCTTTTCTCTTCCCACTGTTAAGAATCTGTCCTTTTAGTTTTTGACATTTTAATTATCAATGTGTCTTGATATGGACTTCTTTGGGTTCATCTTATTTGGGGCTGTCTGTGTTTCCTGGATTCAGATGTCTGTTTCCTACCCCAGGTTAGGGAAATTTTCGGCTATTATGTCTTCAAATAAGTTTTCTCCCTTTCTCTCTGTTTTCTTTTTTTTTTTTTTTTTTTTTTGAACCCATATAATGTGAATGTTAGTATGCTTGTTGTGTCAGAGGTGTGTGTTCTCAATTAATCCTGTATTACTAGGAATTATAGCTTAATTGGGGAAATCTGAGCGTTGAGGTTTTGAAGGTAAATGGTGAGATACCATTCATTATAGGCTGACTTACATACCAACCAAATGTGACTATTGAATGAGGAGACTCCATCTCAGTATCTTTAATAACAGGTTATAAGCTTTTAATGACCTGTTTAAATTGGTATTAGGGGGTGTTTACCATCTTGCCCACAGGAGGAAGAGTCACTGGCATCCACGTGGTAAATTCCACCAGGAATGCCAAGAACTTGGGCCTGTTCAATGTTGCATGGCATTGTGTCAATGCATCCATGCCTATAGTAGGGAGGGAAAGGGCCAAGGAGGCCACCACCAGAAGGAGCCATTTGAAGTAAATGGCCCCTGTAGTTAGTTACATCTGAATGGATTTGTACACCTTTGATTGTTTTACTGGCAATTCTCTTTTAAGAATTTATAGAGAGATTGTCTGGAATAACAGTGACTTGGGCCTTGATGTCTAATCAGACATTTTTTTTTTAATTCTACCAAATATTTATTTTATATAATTTATTGTCAAATTGGTTTCCATACAACACCCAGTGCTCATCCCACCAGGTGCCCTCCTCAATGCCCATCACCCACTTCCCCCCCCTCACCCCACATCAACCCTCAGTTTGTTCTCAGTATTTAAGAGCCTCTTATGGTGTGCCTCCTTCCCTCTATGTAACTTTTTTCCCCCTTCCCCCGTCTTCTGTTATGTTTCTCAAGATCGACTTATGAGTGAAAACATACGGTGTCTGTCTTTCTCTGCCTGACTTATTTCACTTAGCATAACACTCTCCAGTTCCATCCACGTTGCTACAAATGGCCAGATTTCATTCTTTCTCATTGCCAAGTAGTATTCCATTGTATATATAAACCACATCTTTTTTATCCATTCGTCAGTTGATGGACATTTAGGCTCTTTCCATAATTTGGCTATTGTTGAAAGTGGTGCTGTAAACATTGGGGTACATGTGCCCCTATGAATCAGCAGTCCTGTATCCATTGGGTAAATTCCTAGCAGTGCTATTGCTGGGATTGGGCAGTTCTATTTTTAATTTTTTGAGGAACCTCCACACTGTTTTCCAGAGCAGCTGCACCAGTTTGCATTCCCACCAAAGTGCAAGAGGGTTCCCGTTTCTCCACATCCTCTCCAGCATCTATAGTCTCCTGATTTGTCTATTTTAGCCACTCTGACCAGCGTGAGGTGGAATCTCAGTGTAGTTTTGATTTGTATTTCCCTGATGAGCAGTGACATTGAACATCTTTTCATGTGCCTGTTGGCCATCTGGATGTCTTCTTTAGAGAAGTGTCTATTTATATCTTCTGCCCGTTTCTTCACTGGATTATTTGTTTTTCGGGTGTGGAGTTTGGTGAGTTCTTTATAGATTTTGGATACTAGCCCTTTGTCCGATATGTCATTTGCAAATATCTTTTCCCATTCTGTCAGTTGCCTTTTAGTTCTGTTGATTGTTTCCTTTGCAGTGCAGAAGCTTTTTATCTTGATGAGGTCCCAATAGTTCATTTTTGCTTTTAATTCCCTTGCCTTTGGAGATGTACCAAGTAAGAAATTGTTCCGGCAGAGGTCAGAGAGGTTTTTTTCTGTTTTCTCCTCTAGGGTTTTGATGCTTTCCTGTCTCACATTCAGGTCCTTCATCCATTTTGAGTTTATTTTTGTGAATGGTGTAAGAAGGTGGTCTAGTTTCATTCTTCTGCATATTGCTGTCCAGTTCTCCCAGCACCATTTGTTAAAGAGACTCTCTTTTTTTCCATTGGATATTCTTTCCTGCTTTGTCAAAGATTAGTTGGCCGTACATTTGTGGGTCCAAATCTGGAGTCTCTATTCCATTGGTCTATGTGTTTGTTTTTGTGCCAATACCATACTGTCTTGATGATTACAGCTTGTAGTAGAGGCTAAGTCTGGGATTGTGATGCTTCCCGCTTTGGTTTTCTTCTTCAAAATTACTTTGGCTATCAGGGTCTTTTGTGGTTCCATACAGACTTTAGGATTGCTTGTTCTAGCTTCGAGAAGAATGCTGGTGCAATTTTGATTGGGATTGCATTGAATGTGTAGATTGCTTTGGGTAGTATTGACATTTTGACAATATTTATTCTTGCAACGCATGAGCACGGAATGTTTTTCCATTTCTTTGTGTCTTCTTCAATTTCCTTCATAAGTTTTCTATAGTTTTCAGTATACAGATCTTTTACGTCTTTGGTTAGGTTTATTCCGAGGTATTTTATGCTTCTTGGTGCAGTTGTGAATGGGATCAGTTTCTTTATTTGTCTTTCTGTTGCTTCATTATTGGTGTATAAAAATGCAACTGATTTTGGGGCGCCTGGGTGGCGCAGTCGGTTAAGCGTCCGACTTCAGCCAGGTCACGATCTCACGGTCCGTGGGTTCGAGCCCCGCGTCAGGCTCTGGGCTGATGGCTCGGAGCCTGGAGCCTGTTTCCGATTCTGTGTCTCCCTCTCTCTCTGCCCCTCCCCGGTTCATGCTCTGTCTCTCTCTGTCCCAAAAATAAATAAACGTTGAAAAAAAAAAATTAAAAAAAAAAATGCAACTGATTTCTGTACATTAATGTTGTATCGTGCAATTTTGCTGAATTCATGTATCAGTTCTAGCGAACTTTTGGTGGTCTGTCGGGCTTTCCATGTAGAATGTCATGTGATCTGCAAAAAGTGAAAGCTTGACTTCATCTTTGCCAATTTTGATGCCTTTGATTTCCTTTTGTTGTCTGATTGCTGATGCTAGAACTTCCAACACTTGTGAAACAACAGCAGTGAGAGTGGACATCCCTGTCGTGTTCCTGATCTCACAGGGAAAGCTCTCAGTTTTTCCCATTGAGGATGGTATTAGCTGTGGGCTTTTCATAAATGGCTTTTATGATGTTAAATATGTTCCTTCTATCCCGACTTTCTCTAGGGTTCTTATTAAGAAAGGATGCTGAATTTTGTTAAAGGCTTTTTCTGCATCGATGGACAGGATCTTAGGGTTCTTTTCTTTTATTAATGTGATGTATCACATTGATTGATTTGCAAATATTGAACCAGCCCTGCAGCCCAGAAATGAATCCCACCTGATCATGGTGAATGATTCTTTTTATATGCTTTTGAATTCGATTTGCCAGTATCTTGTTGAGAATTTTTGCATCCATATTCATCAGGGATATTGGCCTGTAGTTCTCTTTTTTTGCTGGGTCTCTGGTTTAGGAATCAAAGTGATGCTGGCTTCATAGAATGAGTCTGGAAGTTTTCCTTCCCTTTCTATTTTTTGGAACAGCTTGAGAAGGATAGGTATTAACTCTGCTTTAAATGTCTGGTGGAATTCTCCAGGGAAGCCGTCTGGTCCTGGACTTGTATTTGTTGGGAGATTTTTGATAACTGATTGAATTTCTTCACTGGTTATGGGTCTGTTCAAATTTTCTGTTTCTTCCTGTTTGAGTTTTGGAAGTCTCTGGGTGCTTAGGGTCTTTGTTCATTTCTTCCAGGTTGTCCAGTTTGTTGGCATATAATTTTTCATAGTATTCCCTGATAATTGCTTGTATTTCTGAGGGATTGGTTGTAATAATTCCATTTTCATTTGTGATTTTATCTATGTGGGTACTCTCTGTTTTCTTTTTGAGAAGCATGGCTAGAGGTTCATCAATTTTATTTTTTCAAAAAACCAACTCTTGGTTTCATTGATCTGCTCTGTTTTTTTAGATTCTAAATTGTTTATTTATACTCTGATCTTTATTATTTCTCTTCTTCTGCTGGGTTTGGGGTGTCTTTGCTGTTTTGCTTCTAGTTCCTTTAGGTGTGCTGTTAGATTCTGTATTTGAGATTTTTCTGGTTTCTTGAGGTAGGCCTGGATTGCAATGTATTTTCCTCTCAGTACTGCCTTTGCTGCATCCAAAAGGGTTTGGATTGTTGTATTTTCATTTTCATTTGTTTCCATATATCTTTTAATTTCTTTAATTGCCTGGTTGACCCTTTCATTCTTTAGTAGGATGCTCTTTAACCTCCATGTTTTTGGAGGTTTTCCAGACTTTTTCCTGTGATTGATTTCAAGTTTCATAGCATTGTGATCTGAAAGTGTGCATGGTATGATCTCAGTTCTTTTATACTTATTAAGGGCTGTTTTGTGACTCAGTATGTGATCTGCCTTGGAGAATGTTCCATGTGCACTAGAGAAAAAAGTATATTCTGTTGCTTTGGGATGCACAGTTCTAAATATATCTGTCAAGTCCATCTGATCCAATGTATCATTCAGGGCCCTTGTTTCTTTATTGATTCTCTGTCTAGATGATCTGTCCATTGTTGTAAGTGGAGTATTAAAGTCTCCTGCAATTACCACATTCTTATCAATAAGGTTGCTTATGTTTGTGATTGTTTTATATATTTGGGGACTCCCGTATTCGGTGCATAGACATTTATAATTGTTAGCTCTTCCTGATGGATAGACCCTGTAATTATTATATAATGCCCTTCTTCATCTCTTGTTACAGCCTTTAATTTAAAGTCTAGTTTGTCTGATATAAGTATGGCTACTCCAGCTTTCTTTTGACTTCCAGTAGCATGATAGATAGTTCTCCATCCCCTCACTTTCAATCTGAAGGTATCCTCAGGTCTAAAATGAGTCTCTTGTAGACAGCAAATACATGGGTCTTGTTTTTTTTTTATCCATTCTGATACCCTATGTCTTTTTGTTGGAGCATTTAGTCCATTTATATTCAGTGTTATTATTGAAAGATACAGGTTTAGAGTCATTGTGATGTCTGTAGGTTTCATGCTTGTAGTGATGTCTTTGGTACTTTGTGATTCTTGCAACATTTCATTCACAGAGTCCCCCTTAGGGACATTTTCATTGACCCAGGGGACTACCAGAGTGGTATAGGGGCCACTGTCTCTGGGAGGTGGGATGATGAGTCCTGGGGAGCCACCAACTCCCTGTGGTAGAGGCTTAGGTGGCTGCCAGCCCTGGGTTTTAGAGAAGAGGTCAGAGGCAGTTGCAGAGACTGGGTTCAAGTCAGGATGGATGGCAGCTGAGTGGCAAGAGGGTGAATGGCCGAAGGGGGCTATAGATGGGAAAATGTTAGTGTTAGGATCTAGAGTTTAGAGACTGGCTGTCTAGATACTAAGTGGCCAGGAACACTGAGATTTTGTAACTCCCAGAAGAGGTTAACCTGTGTGTTTTCATAAAGGGCAAAATTAAGTTGAGGATTTATTGGAGTTGGGAGCCCTTTTTGTTGAGGGAAATTTGTTCAAGGGGGCAGCGGGGGTAGAAGGGCATAGATCTGAAGTGTCCAGGTACCTGGATAGTAACCTCCTCCATGTCTAGCAACCATGCCCGTGCCCCCCAGTGCCTTTCACATGGTTTCAGCAGTCCCATTAAAATTAGTAGCACTGCCCTGTAGTTAGGGGGAGCGCCTTACAGAGTAATACTCTGGACTCGGGGTCACTTGAGGCCTTGTCAGGTTTAGAAATGAAGAGGGTGTCATTCGGGTCATATGGTCATTGAAATGATAAACATACGGGACCATGCCAACTTTGCTACAGGAGACAGGCCTAGTCTAATGTTTCCCATTCACTGTGAGCCTTAGCTTTAGTGATTTCTGTCAGGAACGGATGAGCACAGCACCAGGCAGTAAATATCCAGGGTGGGGGGGTAGGTACAAATATCAGTGGCTGTGGGGGCTCCATCTTCCTTTACCCATCCTCATCCTCATCAGTGGCCTCAACAACCAGGTCAGCTTTTCCTTTGGTACCAGGGGCACTCCCTGAGACATTTTGCTTTGTTCTATCCCATTTGGGGAGGAAAGCCTAGGGGGCTCAGGATGTGGTATCTCAAAGGAAACAGACATGTAGCTGGACTGTTCTCTGAGAAGATTATAGATTTTAGGGTCTTCAGAGAGACTGGCCTGTTGTGCAGTTCAGCCATGAGTAACAGTTTTCAATCACAGGCCACAAACCTGTAATAGCCAGTTAGCTCCCTTCTATCCTTCCTGCTGCACAAAATCTTTAAGGTTAGAATTTCAGTTAAGGCATAATTTCTGATGCCTTAATTGTTACTTTCTGATTTTCTTCATTACGTTGATCTTAACGTGTTGTTACCAGAAAAAGTTTCTGGAAAATGTCCGTGAGCCCACTTCATAAGTGGCTGCATTCCTTTCCAGGGTGTCCCAGTTGCCCTCCCCAGGATTGGCATCTGCCTCCACTAGCGCAGTGTACACGGGACCTTTGGGAAAGCCCTGGCTTTCCTATTGGTGCAAATAGCAGAGCCTTGGCATGTTGGTACCTAGTGGCACTAAGCAATGCCCAGGAAGCTTTCATCTCTGTTAAATAAATTTTGCATTTATTTGGAGCTGATGTACCCCCTCTGGGGTCTTAAGAGGCACTGGCATAAGATGTTCAGGACATTTGTGTTTGTCTATTAATTGTTTAGCAACATCACACCGGAGACTGGACTTATGATATCCCATGGGGTTAGGGAGACAAAGTGATGGTGAGTGTAGTGGCCATGTGGGGACAGCAAGCCTCAGTGAATGTCTCCTTTCATGGTGCCATTGGTTTCCTGTTACAAGGCTGTTCTGTGTATCTGGGTTAGGGCACATAGTCCCACTGTGACCCACCACTCAGTGGTCACTAGGGGAGTTCTCACTCCTCCTTATCTACTGGAGTACCCTTTCCTCGGTACCATTAGCCCAAAGCCTCATCTTGGGCAGCAATCTCAGCCTTGGGATTCACTCTGCCTTCACTAGCTGTCCTTGGCGCAAGGCAGGGAGGACCCTCATGTACATTATTAGTCAGTAAAGGCCTTTATAATTAGTGGTCTTATCATCTCATTAGTCCATATAGCCTAAATCACATTGCACTGGAGAGTGAATTATTATGGTAGCAGTGACAGGAAACACACAGCAGAGGCAATATGCAGAAGCACGGAAGAGTGCAGTAGACCTCCAGCAAGTGGTGCTGCCTTCCCAAATGGTGTTACCATCTGGGTTAGCCAGTCACAGTTAGTTAGGTGGTTGAAGCTGGGGGTGGTTCATGGGTGGCTCAGTCTGTTGGGCTCCAACTCTTGATTTCGGCTCACGTCAGGATCTCATGGTTTGTGAGTTCAAGCCCTCATTAAGGTCTACGCTGATGATGCAGAGACTGCTTGGGATTCTGCCTCCGTATCTCTCTGCCCCTCCCCTGCTTGCTCGTTCTCTCTCTCTTTCTCAAAACAAATAAAAATAAACTTTGAAGGAAAAAAAAAGATAGTTGAAGCTAAACGCGTTCCCGTAGGTTAACTACAAGTGCTATCATCACACAGTCCCCTTGACTGTACCATCTACCAATTGTTTGGCTCTCAGACTATTGATAGTGGTGCCAGCGGTTAGAAATGCCTGGGGACACTCACCTGGGCTGACTACTTGTGGCTGCGCTTAGAGATGGTTCCCTGAGCCGAGTGCCTCTTGTGAGTTCGTCTTGTGGCTAGACTTGCCTTAAGGGTTCTTACGGTTGCAGGATGCACCTCAGCCACAACCATCAGAGAACTTCGAAAAACAAGATTTATGACTCAGAAGTTCTGGAGGGTCCGTGGCATTCTGGGGTCTCAGATAGGGAGAGAGAGAGAGGAACAGAGTGTGGTCCAGGGGCTCTGCATTATTGGGATGAAGGGTGAAGTGCCTAAGGACTTTGTGAGTTCATTCTTTACTGGCAAATTTAAAACAGCAGAAATTAGGAAGTGGGAAGGGAGAAACAGCATCACTCAAGCAGCCAGTTATCTAGGTTACCCAGAGCTTTCTAAAAGAGGAGCTTCATGCGTGTCAGTAGTCTGGTGCTTTGTCTAGTTGACTTGCTGCTAGCTGTGGCATGCAGCTGGCAGTATGTTTATTTGAGGTGGGGGGCTTTGAAATGCATGCCTTGGCTGTCAGAGGGTTAATGTCAGGTACCGATGCTACACTTACAGAACTACTTAAGAAAAATACGTGTCTCTGCTTATTAAACCCGTATTTGTACATAACCTGTGACCCAGCAGTTCCTCTCCTGGGTATGTCCCCAAAAGAAATCAGTGCACACAGGCACCAAGAGAAATATATGGGAATATTCATAGCAGCATTATCAGTAATTGTCCAAGAGTAGAAACAACACAGAATAAATAAATATATCGTGGAAACGGTCACAGCACAGAATGCTGTACGTGACAGCTATTCACCCAACAACATGGATGAGCCTCTTACTGAACATAATCTGCAGAAAAGCCAAACACAAAAATGTATTCTGTATGATTCCGTTTATATAAAGCCTGAAAACAGGCAAAACAAAGTGAAGCTGTTTACGGAGGGGTACTGAAATGGTAAAAGTATAAAGAAAAATAAGTGATGATTTTGAAAGGCGAAGGAGTGGTTAATTTGGAGAGGAAGAGGATGTGATAAATTTGGGCTTCGGTGGGTGGAGGCAATGATGTATTTCTAGACAGGTGATGGTAGATGTTTGCTTTCTGATTCATTAAACTATGTGATTTGCATAGTTTTCTATGTCTTTCTATGTGTTTTATTTTAAAAAGAGGATACACAAAATAGTATGTCAGGAAGTTACAAATTTTTTATTTATGGGCACATATACATAAAAGTACTAAAACATCCCTAGGGAGGATGGGCACAAATTTAGATTAGCTTCTCTCTGTGGGCGAGGAGGGGAATATGGTAGTGCTGGGATCTAGAGCTGTGCTTTTCTTTTTCAAAAAGAAAGGTCTGGAAACAAAGATGGCAAAATAGTAACATCCTCAGTGTGGGTGGTATGTGCATGGGTGTCTTTTTTGGGTACTTTTCTTCATGTTTATTTTTCATAATTAAAAATAAATTTAAAGGGGCACCTGGGTGGTTCAGTTGGTTAAGCATCTGTGTCCTCACTTCGGCTCAGGTCACGATCTCAAGGTCATGGGATCGAGCCCCGCGTTGGGTTCTGTGCTGACGGTGCGGAGCCTGTTGGAATTCTCTCTACCTCCCTCTCCCACCTGCTTCTCTCTCTCTCACTTGATCTTAGCCAAAAGGCCGAGAAGCTATGCTTCTCTCTCTCAATGAATGAATGAATGAATTTAAAAGTAGGCAGGATGATTTTTAAAGGGTAAGGGAGTTAGAGATAAAAATTAGATATGTTATTTATATATACCTAACACTGTATTTTTTGCCCCAAAGGTACCTGAAGCTCTTCACTTTTCTGCCCCTTCCAGAGATTGACCACATAATGCAGCTGCATGAGAAAGAGCCAGAAAAGCGGGGTCCTCAAAAACGACTTGCTGCAGAAGTTACAAAGCTTGTTCATGGACAAGAAGGGCTGGCTTCTGCTAAAAGGTGGCCTTTTAGAATAACTAAAAGTGGATAAAGTTAATGTAATTAGTAGACTTGAGAAAATTCATTAGGTTTGTTATTTACCACTAACAAGAATTGTCAGTGGTTGACCTAAGTACTGTAGAATAGCTTCTGTTGGAAAGAAAGATCACCTTGAATTAAGTGTAAATTATGTAAGATAAACGTTGCTGTTTCAAAACCTTTCAGTGTGGAACATAATGGGCACTCCATAATTGGTTACTGGGTACTAGCCCATGTGTCTGGATAGGCGCTCACGTGATGTGGTTCTCAATGTGTATTTCAGGTGTACTCAAGCCCTTTACCATAGTAGCATAGACGCACTGGAGGTCATGTCTGACCAAGAGCTAAAAGAGCTGTTTAAAGAAGCTTCGTTTTCTGAACTAGTTCTTGACCCAGGAACAAGTGTCCTAGATACATGCCGCAAAGCAAATGCCATTCCAGATGGTCCCCGAGGGTAAGATTATTTAACTTTTAGATCCACAGTTAATTCGGCAGTAAATGTTACAGTTCACAGCATGTGTTTCCAGAAGGTGTTTTCCTGATAATGCTTCAATGGGGGTCTCATTTCTGGCAGAAGTTAATCCCAGAATAAAGTGAAAACTGAGTACTTATTGTCGAAAATCCTTTAAATTTTCTATAAAATCTGGTACTACTATATCGTCTCTCCTTAAGTCTAACTCACTTTCTCCTCAGCATGGAAAGGACTCTGTTTAAGGGACCAGTTACTGAACTTTTCTAGTGGTTTATTTACTGATACTGGAAATTGTACCACTAAAGATGACACCGTATCTGATTCTGACAGAGTTCTTAAGTAACACTGACATTCGTTTACATTGTAGAAGCTGAGTAAGATTGGCTTGTACATTTAAACAAAATGTAGAAATTGATCTGTAAACTGTAGCAAATAGCCCAAAATAACACTTCCTAAGAGAAAGAAATTTGTCCTTAAACAGAAGATGTTTTACTGTAATTTTAAAAAACCATGGGTTGTAGCATTTTTTTTCATTTGGTAACACGTTAAGAGAAAATGAACATTTGCCTTTCACCAGGACTTCCAAGGCCTTTCATACTCTAGACCTCTTTTCTTCTCAGAGTTCACTGCTTTCTAGCTACTCCCCATGTTTCCTCACCGTTTGTGAAATTTACTGTTACTCTCCAGTTTACATGTCTCTTCTTTCAGGAAAATTTCCAACCCCCATGCACCCAGTGTGCTCCTAGAGCAACCTTTCCTGGGGCTTTATAGCATTTAATCACTGTAATTATTTATTTGTCTGGATTACCCCACTAGTTTTCAGTAGTAAAGGCTCTATGAATGTTTATTGAATGAACTGGGCCATAAATAATGTGAGTAAAACCTATTTACATATGCCATCAAAAAATTGTTGCTAAACTGGAATTAGATAAGCTACTGATTTTCCATTTCTGAAATCAGCCCATTTCACTTTTCTAAAAAAGTTCTGCTTTTTAACATTTTAACAAAATGTGCTATTATTTGCATAGTCTCAGAATAGAATTTCCAAGGTTCTTCCAGTCTCATAAGCAAGTTTTGTAAAGGTTTTTGTAATAGCATATATAGTTGTGACGTGTAGCTCATGGAAGCTCATTAAAAGCAGCATTGCCCTTTTTCTGTCGGGAGGCTTCTTTTCTGTAAACCCCTACTCAAAGTGTGGGGAGGGGGGGAATTGGCTTGAGAAAGTGATTCTGTTACTCATTTTTAAATCACTACCAACTGAATAGTTCTATATAGAGCTGTGGGATATCCCAGCTTTTTCTCTACTAAGTAAGAAACTGTGCCTTAAATCTCCTTTAGAAGAGCATTTAAGGGGGGCAGATATCTAGAGTGAACATAAAGGTAACAATTCAGTGCTAAGTGGTTTTAGTTGGACAGCCTCTGAAATATAAATGAAATATCATTGGGAGAGGTGAGTGGTGATGGATTTATCTAATTAAAACACTGTTATTTTTAGGTATCGGATGATAACAGAAGGTGGAGTCAGTATAAATCACAGACAAGTAACAAATCCTGAGAGTGTTTTAGTCGTTGGACAACATATTCTTAAGAATGGACTTTCATTACTTAAAATAGGAAAAAGGAATTTCTACATTATAAAATGGCTTCAGCTATGATGAAAAATCCTTCTGGTGGTTCAGACGTATCCATCTCATTCTCAAGATGTACCAAAGGTTGGCTCCAGAACTTATACTTTCGTTCACACAAGCCAAACAACAGAGAATGGAGTATACTTTAGGCCTCAGAGTGTGAGTAATTTCATTATTTATATAGGTTGATTAATGTGTAATGATGGGGTATTTTGTTTCCTGATCTGCAGGTGTTAAGGACTATCATAGAAAACCATAATTGCCGAAGATAATCTCTTTTAAAAATCCTATTTCTTGAAATAACTATTGTATCCTTCTTGCGCTCTTTTTAGAGATGAGGAAGAACAGTGAAAAAGAGGGCAGAATAAGGACTCTTGGATACTTTTATATCCAAGTGTCTATCTTCCTGACCTTTATAACACCAGCAGCATCCACAGTGGTCACATTAGAGATGTGAAATACGGTATTGGAAACTGTAGATTTCTGAATTTTTTGCCATTTAGGAAGCAAATACAGTTCTCCTTAAGAAAAGTATTACACAAAGCCCTAGTTGGGAGTAGAAATTACAGTAGAAAGTTTCTTTTCAAAGAACAAAAACCAGTACTTTTGAGAAAGTTTCCAGTTCAGTTTTCCAGTCTCTTACCTGTGTTTCAGTATAAATTTACTCACAGCCTTGTTTTGCCAGATTACTAAGGTAGCAATATTTTATAAATTTGGAAACTTAAGTTTCAGCTTCTGTCCCCAAGCAGATTACAACTTGAGATAAACTGAAAAGTAACTAGAGAGAAAATAGCGGCAAATATAGTATCAAATACCCCATCATATGAGAATATCAAAGTAATTCTTCTGCTAAGGGAAGTCTTCAGGTCACACTTAAAGGATTTAGAACAAGACCTAGTTAAGCTGTACATACATTAGGCAAGGCAATTCTCAGAACTGTTTCTACATGTGAAAAATCAAGGTAGTTATCATCCCTATTTCCCTGAAGACCAAGTGAAACGTAAATACAAATGGTTCACAATCCGGTTCCTTCTTGAAAACCTTACAGGCAGCAAAGCATGGCTTTAGTGTTCAAATTCTAGCCATTTACTACCTGGGATACTTGAAACAAATCACTAGCCTGATATGTAAAAATGGAGATGTAATCGTAGCTTTGTGAATTGTGAGATTGCATAGGAAAAAAGTTATAAAACTTTTCATATAGCATAAGCTGTCTTATGTTCCAATTAGATTTATATGTTAAAAAGCTAGTAGATCTAAATTTTTCCCTGGGAGCAAAGTTAGGAAGAATTGACTTATTGACAAAACTTGAATGTCATTTCGTACCAGCAATTTTATTTACATAGCAAGAACATACAGGCGTCCGTGGTAAATGTCAGAGATCATCGCCACATTTCAGAGCTTCACTCAGTTTGAGCCAATAAATGAAGGGTTTCTGAAACTTGACATACCTTTCTTGCCTCTGCTTTTCTTGTACAAGGTGTGTAGTGCCAGCAAGTACATTACCATCACCTCAGTTTTAAAGGTAACGTTTTCAATTTGAAATTATGTTTGATATGCTGGGGAATGGTACACTGTAAGTTTCTCCCCCCTTACAAACTCAAGACTGGGATGGTAGTCATCTGATGTATCTGAAGTGAGTAAATCAGGGATGGCTGTACTGATATTGAATAATGGCAGAGTGATTTTAAAGTGTGTGCTAATGAACATTTAGGTAGTATGTATTCTATCAAGAAGGTACTATGAACAGATTCAAAGTAGTACCATTAAGATTGAATCTGGTTTTTTATGTTTGAGATCAGTTGCTGAGCCCGTTGTTTGCTAGTACGTGAGTACCATAAGCTCACGTTACCAACACGTTGTTCCTGCCAGTAGTCCTTCATAACTGTTGTAACAGAAATGTTAACATGTTCAGTAAATTCTGTATTGCTGATATGATCTTTTAGAGATGGAGCTAGATGCCTTAAGGATTTTGACCCATATCTTAAAATTTATTATGTAATTCATACCAAGAATCACCTGGGGAATTTTAATAAAATGTGAGTATGTTCTAAACCTCATCCCAAAACTCTGAATGTATTTTAGTAGTAAAAAGCCTTTAGGTGTGTCTGTCCAGATGTTTTTCTTTAAATAATAAGGCTCCATCAGTATCTTCCTATCTGTTGTAATCTAATGTATCGTTGGTGTGAAGCAAAAGTAACTGTTACCAACTAATAGAGACGTATACTTCGATGACCAGCACAGTATTTGGTTTTAAGTCTCACCTCCAAGTGAATCTTAGAGCATGAGTGACCTAATTTAAAGATGTATTGGAATTACTATTATATTTGAAAATCAAGTCTAGATGGTTGTTTTTAATGCAGGAAAGTAGAATTCATGCTTGCAGGTTTAAGAAAGAATCAAAGATAATTTAGATGTTTAATGCACTAGGGCAGCGTGGACCCGGAAGTGGAAGGGCTGCAATAGCTACACCTCATGCACATCACCGTCAGTGTTACAGATCTTCTTGTGCCTTCAGCTTTCTTACTAACACATCAGAGGTTGCAGAGAAGCTCAATAAAAGTAGATCTCGAAGGATAGGTGGACTACAGTGACTGTGAGTAACTTGTCAACTCACACCTTTCAAAGCCAGACCAGTTTATAGTGTGCATGCATTATAGTTGTATGAAATGTTGTCTTCGTGCGTTCTTCTCCAAGGACTATGGCAGCAGCTTTAAGACTGCTCACAGGTTACACAGGTCATCTTATCCACAGGCAAACTGCTTGTACGACTAGAACATGAACAGTTCTTTTTAAGTTCAAATGAAACTGTCACAAGAAAGACTTGATGTATTTTATGTGTACTTTATATGTACGGGGCAACTTTAGAAACAGCCATTTATTATTTGGATTAAATGTATGATTTGTTCTGTGATACAGAGTACGATTTTCAGTTTATAGCCAGTCTCTTCACATGAGCAGATTCATACCATTGCAATACACAGGAGTTCATAAATAAAATTCTACTCAAGTAGGCAGTAACTAGCAAATTTCGAGTCAACAAAGTCTCAGTGTTATATAGTTCTCTTCACCAAAGATGAGTCTCTCGGATTTCAGCAATTATTTGACTGGCTCCTTGTAATGCCTACATTAAAAAAGATAAAAAAAATTATAGATGCTTATTGAGTTATATCAAAAAAGGAAGTAATCTCTCCCCTTTATATGTGGCAGATCTATACAACTAGTACCTTCAGTCTAAAAATCTAATCAAGTACTATGCAAAAAAATAGACTAGCCATCCTGTGATGACTGTGTATCTCCAGGGATCAGAATGTAGTGTTTATATCTACAACCCAGCCCCGGGTGTGAAGATTCAGAAGCATTTGCGATACCTTTAGCATGTCCGCAGCTTCCTTCCTGCGCTGTGCCATGTCCTCGGATTCAGTCAGAAGATCATCCAGTAAGGATGATTTATACAGCTGTCCTACTAACTCACTCTGAAGAGTATCTTTCACATGATTCACCAAAAAGTGCATTACTGCCTTTGGCACACTGTAAAATAAAACCATCAGATGATCCACTAACTTAGAATCAAAGCCTAAAAATGTTTTAAATACATGTATTTTCAAAACTGATTATGGAGTTATCCAGCAGTATACATATGCTCTGATTTATAGTACTAACCTGTCTTGAATATTCTTTCTGACAATGAGAAAATACGATTTGATGAGTCGCTCAATGACCTCACAGTCTCTCTGTTCACGCGCAGATAGTTTTCGTGCAACAGGAACTGGCTAAATGGGGTGAAGGGAAGAAACTTTGTTTTTGTGCCATTTTCAAATAAAAGTTCAGTAAGTTTGGGGCGCCTGGGTGACTCAGTTAAGCGTCCAACTTCGGCTCAGGTGATGATCTAACATAACAGTTTGTGAGTTTGAGCCCCACGTTGGGCTCTGTGCTGACAGCTCAGAGCCTGGAGCCTGCTTTGGATTCTGTCTCCTCCTCTCTCTGCTCCTCCCCTACTTGCACGCATGCTCTCAACAATAAATGTTTAAGTTCAGTAAGTTTTTGTGACTTTTTCTTTTGTCTTTTAAAGTGTTCTCCGAATAACAGGGTTATCTCACTAGTGCTGAACCTATTTGCATGGCTTACCACATCCAGCAGATTGACAGCATGGCCTTTTTGGGGACTGGCTGGCATAATTGGAATTGGTTTTGATTTTTCCTCAGCTAACAACTCTTCAGCTTTTGAAGTTTTCAGCATTCCTCTCCAGTTGCCTGTTGTTGGTTCCTGAACACCGTCTCCGACCCCACCACCTCCAGATGCAACCTGAAAAAAACGTTCCAAAATCTGTTCCAATCGTATCCTATCGGACCTTAACTAAACAAAGTTCATTTTCCTTGACAGCAGTCAAGAACACACATCCTGTACCCATCTGGAATCTCATCTATTCAGACAGATAACTGGGTCAGAAAGAGATGGCGGGTGGCATGTATAACTGGAACCCTGAGCTGTCTAAGAGGTTCTGTTGTAATTTCCAGGCCTCAGCCAGTAGACTGAGTTTTTATCGTTTGCTAACTTTAAAATTCTTCCTCTTCTCCAACTCCTCTACCACTATGAAAAACAAAACAGCTGCCATTCAGCTTTTTTTCAAAGGAACCTTACACACTGTTGAACTGTGATCTCTCCAAAAGTTCTGTGAACTCCTGTTTCCAAAACTTCAGAGTTTAACAGTCAACAAAATATCATAGGATAAACCTACAAACTCTGTAACACACTCACGATTCTTAGGCTGATGTGACTTTAAACTGCCTAAAACATAGGATGTGACATAAACACAATGTAAATTTCCTTCATGTCTATACTCTTGAGAAAAGATCTGCTGAAAGGAATCTAGCACTACCATTAACCACAAGTGCTCTTGCACTTTCTTTTCTAGGATATGTTAGAAAAGATGTGTAGGATAATGGGAAAAACAGTAACTCATCAACACTTAAGCAGTGTTTTTAGACGCTCTTTAAAAAGATCTTCTAATCTAAAATGGAGTTAAGATGACCTCCAAACTTCTAACAGAAATGCGTTATGGCAACTGTTTAAAAATGTTTTTGTTTTTTTTTTTTAAAGCTCATAGATAACAGATCTGAAGACCAATTGTAGGGTGACAACCGGTTAAGTAGACTTTTGGGGGCGATCACATTACAAGTGTATACAGGTGTCAAATTATAATTTGTAGACCTGAAACATATTTTTAAAAAGTCATTGCGAATGGGGTATCTTTCTGAATTAAAACACTGGCCCAAATTTGTCTCTAATATGTCTGTTAAGATAGGCCATATCTAAATACAGGCAGTATATTTATACACTGATTTTAAAATGAGTAATTATACTTTAAATACCTATTAACTACACATGAATGATAGAAATTATAAGGAAACTAAGCAAATTCAGGGTGATGCCATGAGTGAAGTAAAACCCAAAGCAATGATTTAGATGGTCTCTAAAACCTGAGCACAGGGGGCTGAGAGAGGTAAAACATTTATAAAGTTTTGAGGTTCAGCACCTTAAATCTGGACAGTGAGGAAAGGAGCTAAATGCAGAAAAAACTAAATATGGATGGGTCTGAATAGTTTACTGATTAATAATTTTCTCCAAAAAAAGTTCTCAAGAATTGACAGTCTCAAACTCTCCCAGTCCCCTTTGTTTTGAATTTGCTTAAGCTGTTGAGGCACATTTTAAGCTACACATTGAGGTGACAATGCAAACTGAATGGAAGCATAAGGAAGCTGCAGGAGGGGATTATCCATTAGTACCGGACCAATGTCAGAACTTTTAAAGAGGAAATGTCCAAACATATAACAACTTCCACCTCTGGAATCTTAATTTCCTACCACAATATTAAAATCGAAACTAGTAGGAAAGCCTATTGTTGTTATTTAAAGAAATGTTAAAACTAGAACGAATGCCATCTTAAAAGGATTAGAAAAGAAAAACAATAAAAAATGGAACACAGACAAGAGATAGATGCTACTGCACAAACAGCTTCTTCAGTGATTTTGAAGACAGTGTTTCAGTGAGAACCAAAGGTACATTTCCATTCTGAAGCAAGAGACTCACATTTTTAGTTTCTCTTCTGCTGTCCTGAATTAACTGTTAAAAGATATGTTAAAACATGCAGTTTAACAAGCAAAATTTAAATACCAATGGTGTGAATTTCAAAACTGCAGGATAATTTCCTCTTTAAATTATTTTTCTGTGTGTTTCTGCTATCTGGCAAGCAAAGGCATGTCAACAATAATTTATGAAGTATACAGTTACATAATTCAGAATTCTTGTTAGACTAAATCTAACCTTAGCACAATATCCCAAATTAATATTCTATTCAGTGTACAGTGTGTTGTTTCCAGATGATTATGTTGCACCAAACAACCAGGCATGCAGGCTTAGATTAAGAATCAGAACAGACCTTGCCATCAGCCTCAGCAGAAGCAGCAGGGGAGGGCTCCTGGGAGGCAGGTGCCAAAGCACTTGGAACTTTATAAGACTAAAGGTAAAAAATGCAGGGAAAGAAAATCAAGGATGCCAAAGATGCATTCAGAAAACATTCTATACATGTAAATTTTTCTTCTCTGCATCAAATTAGTAAAGTAACATGAGAAACAAAAGGAACCATGGGACATAAAATTATTTTTTATTCTTCCTTATTTCTTATACTGTTACCACTTTGTTAAAAGCCTTCTGCAATGAGTACCTAAGGACAATCCAAATCGTTTTTATTTTTGGAATCTGGTAAGATCTTTTCTGGTAAAGGATTTAAGATAACAGATTTGTATACACACATTTTAATGTATGCAACTTATTACAGGTAACCAGAACCTATTATATGCATATTATTTTTCCCTCTCTAAAATACCTTCTTGTTTTATAGTAAAGTCATCCATTGGTCATTTCAACTAATTGCACAGAGTTGATAAAGTCACCTTAAACTTTTAAAAGCTTGATATTTAAAATCCAACTTTAAGCATTTTTTCTAATGTATTCAAGATACCATTAACTTTAAATTACTCAAAACCTATTTTTAAGGGGGCCTGGTGGCTCGGGTCAGTTAAACATCCGGCTCTTGGTTTTCGGCTCAGGTCATGATCTCACAGTTTGTGAGTCTGAGTCCCATGTCAGTCTTTGCATGGACAGTGTGGAGCCAGCTTTAGATTTTCTCTCTCCCTTTCTGCCCCTCCCCTGCTCGTGCGTGCATATACACACATGCGCTCTCGCTCACTCATAATATAAATCAGCTTTAAAAAAAAAACCTATTTTTCAACTTGAAATACCTTCACTCAAACAATGAAATAATTCCAATGGAATAGTGAAGAGAGAAAAAAATTACTCTAGAACTGAGGCTTACCCAATCCATCTTTGCATGTTGGGAATATGCTTTAAAAATACTGTTTTTTACCTTGTCTCGTGATACGGCTGAAGGTAATTCTCTCGCTAGCCTGTTTCTCCTTTGTTCCTAGAAAACACAACCAAACAAAACCAAAGTAATTATCAGAGCACTGAGATACAAGCCTACTAAAAAATGTTCAGCTGAATTGAAAAGTGTGGAATGACTTACAGTATATCCTCTCACTGTTGGGACTCATGCCATAATTTTATTTTAAAACAAACAAGAAATCATTTAACCCAATGCTTCTCAATCTTTTTTTCTGCCCAACACACCTGAAGGATACAATACAACGTCAGTGACAGTGGCTCCCTAAACCAGGGATTCTCAAATGAGGGGCAATGGACTGACATCTTTGCTTTCCCCACTAAAAATCACAGATTGAAACTGTCCCACATAAATGTGTACATCAGCCTTCAGCATACCATGTAGAATCTTAAGTGCACAGATGACAGAATACTTAAGCCTTTAAACCTCACTCTAACCTGCACACATCTACGTGAAATTCCCACAACCCCCACACACAAAACCGTAAGAGGTATCTGTGGTGGAGGTTATCCTTTAAGGATGTTCCGTTTCCTTCATTCTACTATCTCCCAGAAATAAATGGAGCAGTGAAAACAGTCCTTTCTGTAACCTAATTTAACAGACTGATGGACCACCCACTCTTCTACTTTGCTGTTATCAGGTAACTCTGGTACAAAGCTTAAGAAACTGACATTCAAATCAACAGGTGGTGAACACCTACTGTATGTCAGAGCACCAGGACAGGTTCAAGAGTGAGATGTATGTGTTAACGGCTCTCTCAGCAGCAACAGATACACAGAAAAGCATTTAGGTTCAATAAAGTCAAAACTGCTCCTAAGTAGAAACCACTTCGTGAACACTCTCAAGCCTGCAAAAAAAGATGTTAACAAAGCTTCCATATTGACCTTTTATGGGTAAGACTTTCTTTTGACAGATTCTTGACCAATTTTCATTTTTTTTTATGAGGTAGTCCAGTGATAAACAATACATGATAAAAATGTGTGGATTTTAACAATCTTCAGAGTAAAAAGTTTTCCATATTAAAATGTACGTTTTGAAGAGGGACACAAAGCAAAAAAAAAAAAGGGGGGGGGGCAGAATCTGGAACCCAGAAATTCTCATCCTAGTCTGTTACCAACTTGTTACGACCTTAGGGGTCCTGGAAAGCATCCTGGCTTATTTGCTTTGTTGACCAGAGAGGTTACCAATTCTTCCTAAGCCCTCAGTTTTGTCATTTGTTAACATTATCTACCCTCAAAGGGTTGTAAAGATTCAAATAGAATATTCAAATAAAGTTCTTTGTCATGGAGTCATTAAAAACAGAGACCTACTCATTTGTTTAAAACAAAACAAAACAAAACAAAACTTAGCTGAAATCCCATCATAAATGACCTTGTCAGGACGCCTGGGTGGCTCAGTCAGTTAAGTGTCCGACTTTGGTTCAGGTCATGATCTCATGGCTGGTGAGTTCGAGCCCCGCGTTGCGCTCTGTGCTGACAGCTCAGAGCCTGGAGCCTGCTTCAGATTCTGTGTCTCCCTCTCTCTGCTCCTCCCCCACTCATGCTCGCTCTCTCTCTCTCTCTCTCTCAAAAATAAACAAACATTAAAAAAAAAAATTATAAATTACCTTGTCAGTATTACAAAAACTGTTCCATACATAAGTTTTCCATGAAGGTCGTTTCAGTGTTACAAGGACTAAATCCTAGTCCTAAAACAAGATCGACATGCATTTTTCATGTAACAGTTATCTGGTGCACTTTCCAAGTGCTTTAAAATGCTTACTTACGTGCATTTTTTAAATTTTTTTCTGACACTAACTTACCCCAGCTATGTAGCTAAAAATAGTTCCCTATACCTGTTAAAGATGCTTGTTTCTTTTTAACAGCACCCAGGAAAATAAGCACTAAGATAACACTTAACCATCTGTGGGCCTGAGATTCTTCATCTATTTAACCAAAGGACTGAAGTTGATGATGACCTTGGGTCCTCTCCAGTTCCCAAATTCCATGTTTACAATTTTCTCTCCATCCATTTGCATGAAAGGAAATTTTATATAGAAGGGAACTCTGAGGTCTTACTGGATTAAGGCATAGCAGAAAAATTTACTATTCTTGGATAAAAGTAGCATTGCTTTATCCACCAGCCTTGGCTCCATGTGAGATCTTCTGCAACTTGCAACATTAACCTCAAATGGAAAAAAAGAGCCATGAAATGCAGCCACCCCAGTACTGGTGAAAATTTACCATTAATTTAGGTAGTTCTTAGAATGTTTCCTTCCCAGCTTTTAGAGCCAAATAAAAGCAATTTTAAACATTCACTTTTTTGACTCTTCAACCTGAATAAACTACAACAGTTACTGAGAGAGAGCCAGCCAGGCAGTCCTTCAACACTAAATCAGTGAATCCCAGATCCCCTCTGAGTTACAGCTTCGGAAAGAGAAAATGAGAATAATGCCTCCGGGTGGTTTTGAGAATTCAATTTAACATCGGGTGGTTTTGAGAATTCAATTTAACATAACAATGTAATGCCCTTAGCATACTTCCTGGGATGTAACAGACAACAATAGGTATCTGTATGTTTTATACTTATGCCATGCTTGGTAAATTTGATACAACTGATTTACAGTGGATTTTCTCTCTCAAAAGAGACAATTCAAATTGTATTTACCTCTATATTATTGTTCATCAGCCCACAAGCATCAGCAAAGTCTGGATGTTTTGTGTTGATGTAAGCCAGTTCAATTGCCACTAAGTTATGGACCTAGAAAAAAAATTAAATTAGGCTATATACTAAAACAGGTCAACCTAATTCTAATTTAGGAAACACAACTTACTAAATAGTTCTAAAAAAGGCAGTATGGGAAACTGATGCCTTAATAAATACTCAATATTTATACTCCAACTAATACATGTTATGCCATATTAGAATTTCCTCTTTTATTAATATTTCATCATCTAAGACTGCATTTCTAAGGGGGTGAGATAGTGACCTTAAGGTAGTTAGAGGTATTTTGTTAGAAAAAAAAAAAATTTACCCAATGCAAATCTAAGTTCGAAGGCTTTATGTAACCTTGCTATTAAAACCTCAGATCATCTGCTATTGCACATCAACGTTTCAGTTCAGTTTCAACAAGAAAATATTTCATAATCAGATAAAGTCAAAGATGTTAACTTTGAGTAAAGGATACATTTAAAGACCTGAGCCTTACTTATGACAAACCTAGTTTAAATATTATACGTGGTCTGAAATCCTAACGGGACAATAATCAAAAAGGAAAGCTAAGGGGCGCGTGCCTGGGTGGTTCAGTCGGTTAAGCATCAGACTCTTGATTTCACCTCAGGTCATGATCTCACGGTTCATGAGTTTAGGCCATGCAGAGCCTGCATGGAATTCTCTCTCTCTCCTTGCCCCCACCTCCCTCACTAGCTCTCTCGCTCTCAAAATAAACTTAAAAAAAAGGAAAAAGGAAAAAAGGAAAGCTGAAATTAATTCCTCCAGTATTGCAGAGATTTAACTAACCCCTTCATCTGCACCGTTCCAACAAATCTCAGGTATTAGAACAGCATTAAAATGTCAAAACCAGGTGAAAAGGATCTATTCAAATGAAATTCCAATGATTCTGTCATCTCACTAGGTGGACCCTGAGACCAGGTGAACTACATATCTTTACTCCTCTCATTCTGGGGGCTGCACTCGCAAGGGAAACAACCGAGTGGCAGGGATTACATCCTCCACTTCCAAGGATGGTCTTGTACTCTTAGTAAACCTCCACTGGGGCTCACCACCATCCCAAATGCACTTTTAGTGACCAGGAAGGTAAACAAAACAACCAACAAATAGAGACACAAAGGCAATTTCAAATGCTTTTCCCACATTTTTGCCAATTTCAGCATTTTTAAGGATAGCAGCAACCCACAGAATAGTAGCAAGCAACCATGACATTACAGTACTGGGCCATCAAAAGCAAACTAGAAGTGGCCAAATTATTGTCATGTGCCAGAGTTAAAATAAGAGCTTGCTCTAAAGGCTCAGTTTACTGGGGCTGAAGACAAAGCTAATTTTCCATTAGATCAGTGGTGCTACGTAATAGAGCAAAACCATTCACAATCCTCAAGAGGAACTCCATTCTCATGAAAACCTGTGGCTGCAGGCTAACGATGATGAAAATATGAAGAAAAATGTACTTTATACCAGAATTACTGAAGTTTCCTTTGAAATAATAATGGAAGTTCACTAAGCTTTTTCTTGCCACTATACTGGAAAACATGCCTGAACTCTAAAGTACTCATACTGCTGTACAAAAAGCTTCAACAGTGATTACAATGATGACTTGTCAAAATAACAGCTCACCATTTCATTTGTAACAGGTAACCGTTTACGAAGAAGACAAGTCACTACTTCAACTATGGCATCATGAAGTTTAGGAAACCGCAACAACTCCTAAATATGATGGAAGAAAGAAACACAGAAGTCTACTTTGTTTAAAGGAAAATTATATAATTAATGAAATAGATTCTAAGCTACATGTAAGCTGACTACTTCAAAGCACTTTTAGAAAAGGAAGCTACAGATCTGAACTTAACTGTTAACCCATCTTACAGATTTCCTCCCATCCCATGAAACGACCCCTTCCGTATTTTACTACTTAGTCGGACACCCGTTACATTTGTCTGTTACCTGTGTACTGTAATTGCTACAGTGCTGAATGATCCTTTGCATTTCCTCATGAACTAGTTCCACACAACGCAGGCTGGGTTCTTCCAGACGTTTGATTTGCCGCTTGACCAGTAACTCAAATGAAACTTCAGGCACAAACAAAGCAGGACGAGGACCCTAAAAAAAAAAAGTAGTAAAAAAAAAAGTTGAGCTCTTATTATAGCTATAGACAATTTTAGCTCTTCCTTAGGTTAAAATAAATCACATTGTTTGGTATTTTTCATGAAAAGTGCTTCCTAATATCAAGTATGAGGGCAAAGAGGCTGTACAGTTCATTTAAAAAGATATAGTTAATGGGTTAAAAATTATAATAAACCTTTAACCTCTTTTTAAAAAAAATTCTAAGCCGAGCATACTCACAGTAGCATTTCTAATGGCAGTCAAAATGTCAATAGTGTTAAGGCCACCTAGTGGGTCAACAGATTCTAAAGTTCGCCCAAAAGTCTCATGGAAAATATAACATATCCGAGCACCACCGCATCTGAAAGGCAATCAAGTATATGATTCCTGTTATTACTAAAAGGGAAAGAAGGTGCAAGTTAGAAGTCTTTACGGTCTTATTTTCTGATAACGTCTCAGATAAACGATTACATTTAGATCATTTTCATGTGCTCTTAACTCCATTATGAACCAGTTTCTCTATTTTTTTCTTTTAATGGAGAAGAAGGGCATTCACATGTGTATGTGTGTGTGCACACAGAGCTGTTCTGTCAAAACACAGTCAACTAAGAACTACAGAACATCTTTTCTCTCCCTAGTTTTCTTCAACTATAAGCTTTTGAAAAGACCAGGAATGGTATCTTATTTGTTTCTGTCTATTCACAATTTAGAGGGGAGATAAATAAACTTTTCCTGTAAAGGGCCAGATAGTAGTTTAGACTTTTCAGGCCATACAGTCTGTCACAACCACTCTGTTCTACCACTGAGCACAAAAGCAGCCACAGACAAAATATAATAAGTATAGCTGTATTCCAGTAAAACTCAGGCACACAGAAATGTGGATTCTATATAATTTTCATGTCATGAAATATTCTCTGAATTTTTTTTCAACTATTTAAAAATATAAAAATCATTCTTAGCCAATGGGCTACAGTTTGCCTACTCCTGCTTTAAACAAATCTCTACTGGGGCGCCTGGGTGGCTCAGTCGGTTGAGCGACCGACTTCGGCTCAGGTCATGATCTCACAGTCTGGGAGTTCGAGCCCCGCGTCGGGCTCTGTGCTGACAGCTCAGAGCCAGGAGCCTGCTTCAGATTCTGTGTTTCCCTCTCTCTTTCTTCCTCCTCCACTCATGCTCTGTCTCTGTCTCAGAAATAAACACTAAAAAAAGAAAAAAAAAATTTAAAGAAATCTCTACTATTCACTACTTTCTTACAGTTGTCTAGGCAGAAGGTGAACTAGCCTAACATTATGCTAGGTGAAATAAGGCAGACACAAAAGGACAAATACTGTATGATTCCCCTTATATGAAATACCTAGAACTGGCAGATTCATAGAGACAAAGCAAATCAGAGGTTCCTAGAGACGAGGAGGAGGGAACAAAGAGATACTGCTTAATGGATACAGAGTTTCTGTTGAGGTGATAAAAAATTTTACAAAGAGACACCATTTGATGGTTAGACAATATTGTGACTGTATTAATGCCATTAAATTATACTTAAAATTACCAGTTAAAATGACCAGTCTGCCTTCAACCTTTCCCTTCTCCAAATAATTTTTCAAAATCACCATAATTATACTTCTAAAATGGGTACTCCTCTGATCAGAAGTGTTCTGTCTGTTATAGCAAGAAGTCTTCCAAATTCTGAAGATCTCTGGCTTTCCACAGTCTTGTTTTTAGATGCCTTTGCTGCCTTACCTCCTGTTATGTCTTGTCATTGTACATACCATTCTGCAAATATACCCTGCATTGTTCTTCGCTGTTCAAAGCCTAAAATACTCTTCTACTTACTGCATCCCGAAGTTCTATTCAGAGCCCAACCCAAATACATTCTAACTACGGCATTCTCCCAGTCCCTGAGAGAAATGTAAATGGTGTCTTTTCAGTGTCCTAAAGGCTTGAATAGGTGGTTACACAGGTATTTACTTTATTAACTATTTATGAAACCCCCCATATATATTATATGCATGTTTCTGGATATGTATTTAATAAGTATTTAAATAAAAATACTTGATTATACTCCTGTTTGCCACACAATTGTGCCTCAGGTTACCTGGATCTACCTTACCCACTAAGCTCTTTTTTATTTATTTATTTTTTAATGTTTATTTATTTTTGAGAGAGAGAGAGAGACAGAGAGAGTGCAAGCATGGGAGGGATAGAGAGAGAGGGAGACACAGAATCCGAAGCAGGCTCCCAGCTCTGAGCTGTCAGCACAGAGCCTGACGCAGGGCTTGAACTCACAAACCATGAGATCATGACCTGAGCTGAAGTCAGACACCTAACCAATTGAGCCACCCAGGCACGCCCCCACTGAGCTCTTTAAAGATTCATCTTAGTAATCTTTATTTCCCTCAATATGCTATAAATATAATAACCAACCATGCAACAATTTATGGGGTTAACTCACTTATATAAGGCCACCTGGGTCACACAAAAGTACACAGAACACACAAAAGTGCATATATAATTTCATGAGTGGTGAAATCTGAATAAGCTCTGTGGGTTGTACCAATGTCCGTTTTCTCATTTTGTTACTGTACTATATACAAGATATCAACACTGGGGAAGATGGGGTGAAGGATTAACAGGACCTACTTGTACATTTATTTGCAACTTCCTGGAAGTCTATAATTATTTCAAAATGAAAAGATTTTTTTAAGTGAGAATTTAGAGAAATGAACATTCTTATGTATTGCTAATACAATCTATTAACAGTATGGCAACAGTAAGAGGCTTTTAGGATGTTATAACCTTTGACATAGTAATTCTATTCTAGGAATTTATCCTAAGGGTTTACTTGGATACATGCCCTGGAAACAGTCCATCACAACATTTTTTATATTTGTGTATAAATGAAAACAACGTATCAGTAGTAAGGTACTGGTTTAAGAAATGAGAGCGTACCTAGAAAATAAAATACTATGTAAATTTTAAGATTGATAATAGAAATGTATAAGTAATATTAGTTGTTTGTGATATGTTGATTTACAAAATGATTCCAAAATAGCGTGTATAGCATCTGATTTTTGAAGATGTGTAATACAGGCATTTATAATGCATAGAAAAATGTCTAGATTCATGCCAAAATTAGCAGCGAGTATTTCTAGTTAGTGGAATTAAGTAATTTTGTCATATATTCTTTTTATCTGCATTTTCTTCCTTTTTTCATGAATAATTACAGTGTGTATATTAAAGAAATGAACATTTAAGGAGTTAAGTTACCAAATATTTTAAAGATTTATCCAAGTTTTATTAAAAAAAAAAACCTGAAATTTTTACTGTGCTTTATACTTAGTTTACAGAGCATTTTTACACATACATCAGACATCATCCTATGCAAAATACTACTTTACAGGTAAGTATAAATCACAATCAGATCATCTCAGATTTAAAGTCACTATTATAAAAGTTAAAGTAACCTAGCAATTCAGGTAACCAAATCCATACAAAAATTTTTTTTACTTACAGCTCTGAAGTTTCAATATATTTTGCGGTTCCTTCAATAGTGTTACAATATTCTGTGGCAAATTTGGTAATAAGCTGGAGTAAAGTAGCACTTTTATCATCCACAGGTTCACCATAGCTATTTAGGAGAGACTGATACTGAGCAGCTAGAACATTTATTCTTGTTTTCAGCTCTGGTAAGCAGTCTCTGATGTGATGCATCAGTAACCTAACAAAGGTTAGAAAAAATGATTTAAAGTAAAACTGTGTATTTTGAAGCCCCAAACAGCTCAAATTTTTAAAATGCCAATAATGGTGAAAGCTGTCAAATAATTTGTCTTGGCAGGAAATAATGCAATTTTAGGCTAGAAATAAATACTTAGTCTGAACAAAGACAACTTGATTGACACTTTAAATTTGCCTTCAACCCATAAAATTATAGCAGTTGCTAAGAGAATCAAATATAAACTGAAACCTATTATTTCTATATTAATTACAATTACCTCAAAGAAAGTATGCTACTCAATATAATTCTACCTAGATGATTTTTGTTTCTGACTTATCTTAGCAGAGTGAAAATCAATCTTATTAAGATCCAAGTCTATCAGCCTTTATTTAGAGAGTAAGACAAAAGAAAAAACAGCTTTCATTTTAGTCATTTATAAATTACCTAAAAAGGTCTTCCAGTCCCTCTACCATCAGTGGGTATTAAGAAATTCAAGGTACATACCTTAAATTCTTTTTATGAATAATAGAAGGCATCCAAAAATAAGACTAGATTATGTGAAAAATTATAAATTTTAATTAAGTTCCTGAAATCCCAAGTGGAAACTAAGTCATTTGTTATCTAGTTCTAGCACCAAAAATAAATGACTGTCAAGAACTTCATAATTAACATGTCTTAAAATTCCCTTGCACATTTCTAAACTCCATAATTTAATGCCAACCACCCCAATAAAAAAAGATATCTATATTACAAGAACCTACATACAAGAAACAAGACCTGAAACTATATACATAAGAACATTATGAAAATATAAAGAACTAAAAATGAGAGCTCTCAGACACCTACTGGCAAGCAAACAAACAAACCAACAAAATCTCATTTTTCAAGAGGTAAAAATGTTACCTGTTCAGAGTCCTAGCAAGATACTTTGTTCCATTTCTATTAGCCAGGGATGGGTATTTCTTTTGAAGAAAAGCATATTCATCACGGATTGAATCAGTTACACTCTTCTTATTGTTAATGTCTAGCTGGCTCCTAAGGTTGAAAAATAACAAAACCTTTCAACTAAAGTCAACTGAGGTCTTCTACATACCTTGGATGATGATGATGATGATGATGATAGCACCAAGCATTGTTTGTAATGCCTGATACGGATTGTTTTATTTAATTCTTGCAGTAATACTATGCAGTAGGTATTATTTCATTTTATGCCAAAGGAACTGAGGCTCAGGGACATTAACCTACGCAAGGTCACATGTTAAGTACTTCAGCCTATATTCAATCTGTGACTTGTAAGTAAATAATGCCTGAATAGTTTAGGACTCGTAACTACCATTCACTATAGTCAAAAGCAGTACTCTTAAGTAACAGGGATAGACACGTGAAAAAAGTAAAAGCATGATAGCCAGCTGTATATTTTATGCATGGACAGGCAATGGATTTCTACCAAAAATAATTAACTTGAAGAGCAGTCAACTACAAATGCAACAGTTTTATACCACCAGCTCGCATGAAAAGAGAGTGGGAATTAAACACACACACACACACACACACAAAAGAAAAGAAAACAAAAAGAGAAGTCAAAGTATAGGAGAGTTAGGACATACGAATAAAGCAGACAACTGAAAGAGATCTTGGATATCACTTAGTAAAAACATTTTCATTTTATTTATTTGTTTAATTTTTTTTTTTTTTTTTAGGGAGAGAGAGAGGGAGGGGGGGCGTGCAAGTGCAAGTGGAAAAGGGGCAGAGAGAGAGGGTGAGAGAGAATCTTAAGCAGGCTCCACACCTAGCATGGAGCCCAACCTCAGGCCTCGATCTCATGACTGTGAGATCATGACTTGAGCTGAAATCAAGAGTTGGACACTTAACAAAATGAGCCACCCAGGCATCCCTTTATTTATCTATTTATTTACTTTTTGAGGGAGAGAAAAGCAGTATCATTTTAAAAGGCCTGAAACCCAAACATGTCAGGTGTCATTTAAGGCCACATTATATATCTAGTTTAGAGACAAACTAGGACTAGAACCCAGATCTCCTGTTAATTTCAGTGCTGCCTACTTTATAAAGGCTTTGGACTAAGAGAGTGCTTCATTTGAAATCTGCTTTCACCATGTGACTTTGGGAGATATAAAACTTGAGCCTTCTAATTATAAAATAGACACCAACACCTACCTCACAGCGATGTTGTAAGGGTTCAAAGAGATACCATTTGCAAATTGCTCACAGTAAAGTCTCTAAAACATAATTAGACACTCAGTAGTAGTTTCCTTTCCACAATTTTTAATACCAGCTATTCATTATTAGAATACCTTTAATAAAATTTCTCCAAGTCACATCCTGGCAAATACAAAGGATCAATCACTAATGCCAAAGGTGTTAAACCAATTTATTAAAATCCTACCATCTTAACAAACTCTTTCTTGATTGCATGCAAATTTAAATAATACTCTTTTTTCTTATCCAGTGCACTCCTCATACATAACACAATAGGCAGGAATTTTTCAAGCCTCGCTATTAAATTTTCTTCCACTTTATAGCACTGCTTACTTTAAAAATCCTTTCCATTACAAACACCCACAGGAGGCTTTAGTGGATCTTTTCTCCCTTTAGAGCACTGAATTCCTAACAATACCACAGTTACAGTAAAAGGGAAAAAGAGGGATCATATCACATTTTAGATTACTTTTGAAAATTCAGATTTGCTCTGAAATGGGAATGCTGCAATTATTATCCCATTCTTGATTGCTAACCTGTTAACTACTCCAATTATTCCAAGTTTGACTGGTATAACCCTTCCCATCAATACATCCATGGCATCAGTACCCGCATCCATGAGGTCAAGTTTAGTGATTACAGCTAAGGTTCTGCGACCTGGTAAATGCAAAAAAGAAAAGATATTGATCCATTAAATAAAGCTATTCAGTATTAATAAAGAAAAATCCTCATCTATAATCCCTCCTTAACGTTACTTCTGTCATCATTTTGGCAGTATTTTTCCAGCCTTTGCTTATAGATACTTTTTAAAGTTTATTTACTTTGAGACAGAGACAGAGAGAGGGCAAGCTGGGCAAGTGCAGAGAGAGAGGGTAAGAGAATCCCAAGCAGGCTCTGTGGGGTCAGTGCCAAGCCAGAATCGGGGCTCCATCTCACAAACCACGAGTTCATGACCTGAGCTGAAATCAAGAGTTGGATGCTTAACCCACAAATACTTTTTAAAAACTTACTTTAGAGGCACCTGGGTGGCTCAGTTAGTTAAGCATCTGACTCTTGATTTCAGTTCAGGTCATGATCTCATGGTTCATGAGTTCGAACTCTGCACTGGGCTCGAGCCTGCTTGGGATTCTCTCTCTTTCTCTCTCTCTCTCCACCCCTCCCCTCCCCTGTTTTCTCTTTCTCTCTCTCTCTTTCAAAAATAAACTTTTAAAAAAATAGAAAATTATAAAAACTAACTTATTTTAATCATCATGTAAAATTAAAAAAATTTTTCACATATAGTGTTTTTTATTAGCTCTTAGGGCTCATTTTTTATAAGTATTTTAAAAATCTATTTAAAATTTACTCACTCCTGTTGTATAGTTCCAGGAGTTTTGATAAATGCAAAAGAGTTATGTCACTTCCACCTCAAGACAAAATAGTTGTATCACTTCCCCCCAAATTTATTTGTACTACCACCCAATCAAACCCCTTTTCTTTAAAAAATTTTTTTTCAATGTTTATTTTTGAGACAGAGGGAGAGAGAGAGGCACAGAGAGAGAGGGAGACACAGAACCCAAAGCAGGCTCCAGACTTTGAGCCATCAGCACAGAACACGACACGGGGCTCAAACCCACGAACCACCAGATCATGACCTGAGCCGAAGTCGGAGGCCCAACCGACTGAGCCACCCAGGTGCCCCTCAAACCCCTTTTCTATTCCTAGATTTGCTTTTCCAGAATATGACATAAATAGAATCATATACATATATATAGCCTTTTGACTCTGGCTTCTTTCACTTGACATAATGCACTTGAGAGTCATCTGTGTTGTTGCATATATCAATAATTCATTCTTTTTCATTGCAAAGCAGTGTTCCATGGTAGGAATATACTATAGTTTGGTACTTTGAGAAACATTTGGGTTGTTTCCAGTTTTAGGAGATACAAATAATAGGTTTTAATTTAACATGGGTAAATGTCTAGGAGTGGTACTGACTGAACTTTTTAAGAAACTGACAAACCGCTTCAAAGTGGCCGGTACCGTTCCCACCAGTAATGTGTAAGAACCGCAGCTGCTCTGCACAATGTCTAATTTTACATACGGCATTTTCAACATTGCTTCACATCTACAAAATCATTCTTTTTAATGATTCCCTACCCATCACTACCTTAATAATCTATTATTATCTTAATCTATTATAATCTTAATCAGTCCTACTATGGGCCATATATTAAGTTGAATTTAATTTTTTGACACTATAAATAATACTCGATGGGACTATTTCCTTATAATATATGACCAGATTCAGATTCCTAGATCAAGGGGTGCCTGGGTGGCTCAGTCGACTCTTGACTGTGGTTCAGGTCATGATCTTGCAGTTCGTGAGATCAAGCCCCGCAACGGGGTCTGTGCTGACAGTGTAGAGCCTCCTTGGGATTCACTCTCTCCCTCTCTCTTCCCCTATCCCACTTTCTCTCTTTCAAAATAAATAAACTTAAAAAAAAATTACTAGATCAAAAGTATGATCCTATTTATGGCTCAAAGGTCAGTTTAAAATAGAATGCATATAAAATGCTTAACAGTTTAAATGATAAATGTAAAATTTAAATAAACCTTTTGATAGAGCTTAATTAATTTATTTCTTACTATTATTTTTTAAGTAAACTCTACCCACAATGTGGGGCTCAAACTCATGACCTTGAGATCAAGAGTCATATGCTCCACTGTCTGAGCCAGCCAGGAGCCCCTAGAGCTTATCTTCCAATCTAAAATGAACATGTGGTAAATACTTCTTAAAAGCTTTAAATTAAATAAAAATACTTTTAAAAATTACTGTTTATGGGAATTTTAATTAGTAGCCTTAGCATTAACTTTTCCTACCAAATTTTTATTTCAAATTCTTCTTCAAAGCAAGAAAAAAGAAAACAGGACACAGCCCACAGAACCCCCAAATACTCCAGTAAAAAAATTAGATCCTATGTGGAGCAAAGCTACATTTATTAGCAGCAATAATAATTACTCTCTTATAAGCTGCCATTGTATATATACTATGAGATGTATATCACAGCATCAGTCAACTATCATACAATGATCCACAGTATGAACTAATCCTTGGGGTTATGAATACTTCATAAAAGGATTTTACCTTTATTTCTAAGAATTTTCTCTGCCTTATGTCTGTCTAAATGTTTTCTACCTCTGCGGAATGTAGATAACCACAATTAGCTACTGTATCATAATCAACAATGATCAATTATGAGTTAATTATTCTTAGAAGTCAGCTAGTCAAAAATCTAAATCATTTTATTTCTACAAAACAAACCATCCTTGAAAAGCCATCTTATTATTTAAAAAAAATTTTTTTTAATGTTTATTTATTTTTGAAGGGGAGAAAGACACAGCATGAGCAGGGGCAGGGCAGAAGAGAGGGAGACACAGAATCCAAAGTAGGCTCCAGGCTCTGAGCTGTCAGCACAGAGCCCAATGCAGGGCTCGAACCCACGAGCTGTGAGATCATGACCTGAGCTGAAGTCAGATACTTAACTGACTGAGCCACCCAGGTGCCCCTCATATTATAATTTTAAAGTCATCAGGTAACCATTACAAATATGGACATTATGTTAAGTATTTTTGCCTTGACTATACAGCAACTAACCCATTAAAACTTTATTTTCCATCCGAATCTCTAGTTGTAATTATAAGCAGAATAGGAGCACATTGTTTTTTAAATCTGTATTAACAGTTTGATATTCCTTTTAAAAATATTCCTTTCTTGAGGGTAGATTTACCACTGTTAACCAACCATATCTCATTAAATATAAACATTTGTCCTTACCATCTGGATCTACCTCTCTTGAAATCTTAAGGGCCTCTGATGTGGCCATATCGGTATTAGCAGCAGTGACAGCAAGGATGATGGAATTTGGATTACTGATGAAGCGAAGAATGAGCTCTCGGATTTGAAGCTCAATATCCTTAGGTTGATCACCCACAGGCACCTGAACCAAAGACAAATGAAGAAGGAACTAGTAATAAAAATCAACTCAGCCTCCCCTCACTTAATCTACAGAATGTAGGCATTACTCCATTTACAGTTAAAATGAAGAAAGTATATACATACTACTAGTAGTGGTATGTATGCATTTGGTAATATGTGAAAGCCTCAAAATGTACCTCTTGCAAATATCAGAAGTTTACTGTGTGAAGGATTGGTCAGTGCTAATTCCTAGAGACAAATTCATTCATTCATTCATTCATTCATTCATTCATTCATTCAATTACCAAATATTTATTGGCAGCCTAATATATTTCAGGCACTGTTCTACATTACATGTCATGGTAGTCATTAAGAAAAGAGAGACTGATAATTATTTGAAATCAGATTATGCTTTTAAATAATGAGGGAAGAACTCACTCAGATAATGACATTTGAGAGAATGGCCAGAAACTGAAGGAGATAAGGGAGAGTTACATGCAGATATCTAGTGGAAGAATATTCCAGCAAGATGAATGATAAGGTCAGAACACTGGAACAGAAGGAGTTAGAAGAGTAACAGGATACTTTAAATCTCTTTTTAGAACTTAAGCTTTTACTGTGAATGAAATGAAAAGCCAATGGAGAGATTTTGAGCCAAGGAATGACACAATCTAATTTTTACCTTAACAGCATCATTCTGGCTGATTACTTAACAGATTATGAGGAGGACCTGTTAGGAGGCTGTTGCAGTAACGCAGGTGAGATGATAGTGGCTAGATGAGGATATAGCTACAAATGTGTATATACAACAGAGTTCTAGATATATTTTAAATGTAAGGAGAGCCAAAAAGATCTGCTCACAGAGTAGTGTGGAATAAAAAAGTATCAAGGCTGACTACAAACTTTTTGGCTAAGCAACTGACAGAAGAGGGTTGCCATTTATTTAGTGGGGGAGATTATAGCAGGATCAAGTCAGCTTGAGGGACAGGTCAGAAATTTAGCACGAGACATAACAAGTTTGAAACGTCTACTAGACACGTGTGTGGACATGCCAAATAGACAGTTACAAAAGTCTGGAGATGTTTAAATGCTGTAAACATACAGACATTCATGTATTTAAACCCATAAGTTTCGACGAAATCATCAAGGGGGGGTAAGTGTACCCACTTGACAAGAGGTCTAAAAACTGAGTTCTAGGCACTCACTGTTAACACTGGGAAGATAAGAAACCAGCAAAAGAGACAGAGAAGGAGTGGACAGTGATGCTGGAGAGAAACCTGCAGAGTATGGTGTCGTGGAAGCCAAGTAAAGAAAGTGTTTCAAGGAGAAGGGAGGGCTCAACTATATCAATGCTGCTAGATCAAGTTGACTGGAAAAAAAAAAAAAAAGGCTGATTATTCTCATATAAGGTCAAGTAAAAACCACATTTGTTCGAGTGAAAACAAACATGACCAAATCCACGATGAGTAACAACTAATCTTTACCTTGGTCATTCCTGGCAAATCCACAAGTGTCAGATTGACAACATTGGGTGAAAAAATCTTAAGATGAATTGGCTCAGGGCTTACTCCCTAAAAATAAGTTTTAAAATACATTAAAATCACATTAAAATTTCATTGAAATATAAAAATGCAAAGTACATCTCATTTCAAGTAGATAGACTCTAGATGCTTTCAGATACAAATTAAACCATGATCCCTAAAACATTTCAGCAATCAAAACCTGATGAAACCCATGGGAAGTAAGGCAGCCAGCCAGCCATATAGCAGGTTATAAGCTTACTCAATCCTGTAACATTAATATACAAAATTTATTTCTCCTTTATTATTCCACATTCTTTTCTCTGGTTCTAGACAGATACAATTTCTTAAGTACGTTTAATAGACTTAGTGCTGAACAAAAGAACACTGTGTCACTATCCAAATTTATGAGGTTCTTGAGTAGACAGTGAGGCATAGGTAACAAGTTATCCACATCAACTTGGTTCCTAATCTTTGAATATCAGGTAGCAAAAACATATATTCTAAGAGACTCCTCAGAAAATTTATCTGCATCTTCAGATTCCTGAATTCAAATAGTAGAATTTGGATAGTGAGAGATACCTTTATTTCCCTAGACTGAGATCATTACACACACTGCCTTCTCTTCACCACTGGCCCTCTACAAGTTTTAGAGCTGAGTCATACATGTAAAAAGGCACATAGAAAATGTGCATTCGTCTTTGCATATGCCCTTCTTTATCCTTTAAAATGTCCTCTCATCTACCTACCTTTTATCTTCCTTCATACACACCCACTGAAAATTTTAATTTCACAGAAAGCTTTTTTGAAACATCCTTTACTCTGAGTTATATTAGATAACTCCAAACTACTTTTCTATTTCAAACACATCAGTGTTCCAAAGTCCTGTGCTGATATTCAGCATACCTACCCAGCTTGTGTACTTCTCAGGCATTCCCTTCTCATGTCCAATACACAGCTTTGCTCAAATGCCTTTACAACTCCAATCTCATAAATATTTTAAATCCCTCAGGGCTTTATGTTAGGCATATGAAATCATTTAGATATTTATACATATGAAATTACTTACATAAGATCAAAGTATCATTTACTTCATTACAAACATGATTTAGGAAAGAAGAGATTTTTCACAGATTTGGGGGTAGGGGACTTCTCATCTTTTGGACACTGTGGGTGAGAAAACCTGCTAGGTAAGTATATCACATCCCCACCGTAAATTAAACATCTTGTTGGTATACAGACTTCATCTTTCATGACATTCAGTCTAGTTTAACTAAAATTTTCCTTTCTGAAACACTAGTCACATCCATTATAAATTCTAGCCCTATGTAAAATTACCACCAATTCCTGAGTTCAGTAAATCCATGGGGACACAGGAGAGAATTCAGACTGGTACTACAATTAATAACATCCCCGAAGTTAAAATTATCCCTGATATAATTACAGGACAGACAACAAGCTAATCTAGTTTGCTGCCACTTTTTCTACCTCTTCTATACAACACAATCATTAGAAATTCAGGGAAGTATGGTAGCAGCAGCAGCAGTAACTCAAAGGTTAACAGCCCAGAGTTCAATAATGAACAAAGCTTAGTCAGAGAGATAAATATCCTGACTAGACATAAAGAATTGACGTGGCTCAAAAATGCCTTTGTGTCAGGACAACCTCTTCAGCACAACATCTGGCAGATCAAAGGGCTCAGTGAATACTTGTCGAATATTAGTACTAGGCCAGGGCCCACTTGCTGGATTAAGTAGCCTTTGGATAATATAAGAATGGAGGTTAAAAAAGAAAAGAAAGAAAAAAGGAAGGAAACAGAAAGATAGTTAAGGATAAAGAAAGGAGAGAAAACAGAGCATTTATGAGAAGCAGTGATAGTGCTTGGTGTCAAGATTAATGGCATCTTAGACACATTTTTTTTTTAAATTTTCACAATGTTAGAAAACAGGAATTAAGTTGTTAACATTAGTTTTCATTTTCATCGAAGAAAACTTCTCTCTTTACTTTTGTAAGTAAATCTAGCCTTACTCAGGTAAGAGAGCTCTTCAAAATCTCCTAAGTTACATAATGCTTCTTGAGTTAGAGTACAATCAATCCATCAGAAAAAAATAACTTACTATAGCAATATTAAATACAAAAATTATATAAGTGATATATAAATCACAAGATAAACAATCATCTAAATGAAATATTTGATAGTATATGAAAGCTCTAAGAAACAAAAGGGATTTTAAGTAAGGTTTTTATATACTTGTGAAAATACTCCATTAGTTTCAAAGACCAGGACTATGAATTTACAATGCCCATAACACATTATACACAGAATACTCTCAATGATATATTTACTGAGGTTTATACATTCTAACTCTAAAAAGATGCCTACCTTATTATTTCCCGAAATCCTTTCTGTTTCGTTTTCAATTTCTTGTCGAATTTCATCAAAATCCGTGTAAAGCTAAAAATTATTGAAACAAAAAGGACAACATTCATGATAAGATCAACAGTTCTTAAGTGAGGGGTTGATAAATTTCAAGGATGTCTACAGATCTGCTTCAGAGAATTAGTAAATTCTAATATATACATGTATTTTCTAAGCCAAGGAGTCTTAGTTTACATGAGCTTTTCAAAGCTGCCTGATCCCACAACAGTTAATTTCCACATTACAATAAGCCTCAACATAAAGTGTCTTCCAAATAAACTGCTATGGTTAGAAATGTTACTAATAAGATAAGATTTACTTTATAAGGAGCAGTTGCTTCAAGATAACATAACACACTGCCAGTCGTAAGAAACTAAATTATCAACTACTTGTACAAAAAAATGTATCAACATATTATCTCTTCATTAATATTCTTGTGTGATTGATTACCTTATTTTTGGTGTGAAGAAATTTACCCCATTCTTCTGCTTCAACCCCTAGAAAAAGAAAAACTCCATTTATTGGAAACTATAGCAATTACCTTTTTATCTTAGGAATTCAAAAAGGCAACACAATATTATTTGTTCCTATTTTGCCACTGACAAGCAGTATTTTAAGACCTCCTAAATTATACTTTCATATTTTAAAAACTATCATATATTTCAAAAAATGACTTTTGAGAGTTACTCACAGATCTTCCTTTTGAAATCTAGATTTGAAATCTAGAGTCTGAAAATAAAATTGTTCATTTCTCTTCATATTTTGTATGTAATTATATTATGGTAAAAGCATATGCTTTGTTTTTAAATATCTTACACATAAAAGCAGTTTATACAACGAAAGTAACTCAAGCAAATGGCTAACAGAAGAAAAACTAAGAATCCTACTGAGTAATGCAAAAAGCACATGTAATAGATTTACACAAATAACTCAAGGTAAAAATTTGCAATATGTAAATGAAACTTTTTTCTTTTAAATTTGGTTTCCTGCTGGTTACCTATAAAGTCACAATTTGCTGTTCCTTTAAAGAGTTCTCTCAGTAGTACAAAATTATCCTGTAACTTATATGTACTTTCAAGGTGATTTTCCCACCAGGGCCAAGACTATGTTTTCCCTTGGAAATGAAGGTTAGAAAGCAATGAAATGAGTGTTTGTGGGTGGGAGGAGACAGACAGACCCTAGCATATGTACTGTATGGAGTCGCTACTCTCCATGAGTTTCCAGTAATAGGTCTGTTCTTCCTGCACTTCCTGAAAAAAAAGGAAAATATAATTCACTGTGGGCACTGTTTCAAGTGGTCTAAATCTTGGCGAGCAAGTTTTGTTCTATTTTTCTCAGAAAAACTAGAAATGTTTAATTGTAGAAAAGTAACCAAACTGCCTCCCCTAAGCACAGCTATTCTGCTTTTGCCAAATTCAGAGTTCTAAGTATCCTAATGACTGAGTGCATGAATAACTCATATCGGTCACCTGAAATCAAAATAAAAATGACTAAAAGATAGTTAAATAAATATTGAAGAAAAAGTGATTCAATTCTTTAGTGGAAATAAGTAAATAAAACTGGATCCTTTTTGCTAATAAAATGCTCACCTACTTGAAGCTTAGTACCTTCTTCCAAGAAGTCTCATTGGAGGACTGGAGTAATCTAGGTGAACAGAACTCACAGAGACAGCTACTACGTACCAAAGTGGGGGGGGGGGGGGGGAGGTTAATTTACCTTATCGTTTAAAAGAGGTCTGGCTTAACAAGCATGTTTTTAAAAATAAAAATAAAATAAATTACATTCACCACCAAAAAAAACCCTGCATTCTGATGCAATGCCAAAAGGTAACAAGAACCACCTACAATCAATGTGGATAGGCAAATAAAAATGGAAGAAAAATAATGCACACAGCCTGTAAGAGTACGTAAGCACACATGCAGGCATACTAGAAAAAAAAGGGCCAAAAACAATGGATAAAGGAAACCTTTAGAAAGGTGTCTTGAGTTTTTCCATGTAGCAGGGTCTGCAGTTAAAGAGAAACAGCACAGAATGATAAGTTTAATGCTTAACCCTAGTATTTTAAACCTTTTTAAAAAGTCAAATCTGCAGAAACCTGAACACATTTCAAATGCACGGAGCATCCAATTTTTCAAAATTTACAACTGTAATTCCCATTACAATTAATAGTAAATACCTAAAGGGATATATATGTTTTAAGTGATATAAATGAAGCATACCACGTGCCATAATTTGCTAGTATTTTCCATCACAGCTAACTGTATTACTTCTGGTTTCTAGTTCTAACACAACCGGATTAAAATTGATTCACTCTCCAAAAATCTGCCATAAATATTTGATATGTAGGAAAAGATAAATTGCCTGGCACAAAAAAATCTACAAAGCATACCAAACACATTTTCCAAAACCTCAAAAGTAAATATATATGAGTATTTACCCTATTCATGAAGAATGAGCTTTTTATAAGGGATTATTTTCTTTAAAATACATACTGAATTTAAAAAGAACACCATAAAAACAATTTTGGTCTTTAATCAACATGCTATTTTTGGATTTTGTCTAAAAGGAAATCTGAAAAAAGACTGATTCTTAAAAATATATGAAAGATAAATGTGAAGTTGAAAGTTCAAACTAAATCAGTGTGAATCTATTTTTAGTAAGATTTTATCAGAAAATTCTTTCACATTGGCAAAAGGGGGAGCAAGCTGAGAAATACTATATAAATATACTGACACCTCAATTATCCTACTTGGCTGACAGAATGAAGGATTCCACATTACATAAAATTTCCTGATAATTACACATATTAAACATTAAGATATTTTATTTTAGTCAGTTTTGATGGACCTGTATCTAAAATGGATTATTCTGGGGCGCCTGAGTGGCTGAGTCGGTTAAGTGTCCAACTTTGGCTCAGGTCATGATTTCACAGTTCATGGGTTTGAGCCCTGTGTTGGGCTCTGTGCTGACAGCTTGGAGCCTGGAGCCTGGAGCTTGCTTTGGATTCTGTCTCCCTCTCTCTCTGCCCCTTCCGCTCATGCTATGTCTCTGTCTCTCAGAAATGAATGTTAAAAAAAAATTTTTAATAAAAAATGAAAAAATAAAATGGATTATTCTGCTCCATGTCATCCTAAAATATACTGCTCTAAATCAGCCTATTATTGCAAACTTCAGCCTTTGTTACATAACAAAGCCCTCTGAGGCTATAAATCCCTATCCAAAATGGTTAGAAACTGATTTTTTCTTTCTTTTAAGTTTTCCTGTCTGATTATGTTTTCCTTACTTTCTCCTCTCTGGTTTATCAGACTGTCAGGTGGTTCATACTCTTCTGGCTAACTAAATGTTTACCTGTTTCTTTGTTTCTAATTTTCTCTGGGTTACAATGATTCATGGCCAGGTAGATTGGTTACCCTGAGTATAAAGAGGATCTGATGAGAAAACTAAGGAACTATGCTAATTATTAATAATACACATGAAATTTAATACTCAAAATTTATGAAATCTAGTTTGTGTTCTGGGTAGCTGAGTTGTCATTTTAAGTGAGGATTAAGTGTGTCTTAAGTAATACAAAATATTGTGAGGTTTTTTTTTTACATAAAATGTAAACACTAAGCTTTGAAAAAAAAAATATATATATATAGGTAAGATGTGCAGATTTGCTGACCAACCACTAAATTGAGAGATATCAACAAAACATGGTGAACATATGAGCAGAGATACTGAGGAACTGACACTTCTGTGGCTGAAATGTACACCTTTTTCTACAAACACTACCCACATCTACAGTTTCTAAGAGACAGGATATCTATCATTTGCCCTTTTCATGATGACTGAAGAAAATAAAGGGTTAAAAGAAAGAGACCTAATTAATGCCATATAGTTTCTTAAAGTCTGATTTTAAGTTTTCTGGTATACTTCATGATGTAAGTTAGTAGGAATGAAATTTTAAGTATTATTCTATATATTTGAAGCTGAATCATAGGTTAGTTCAACCTGATTAAATTCGAGGCTTAGAATTTCAATACTAAACAAATATCATAGAAATACAAAGTGATGAATAATATACCAAGAAGCTACCTAATACACTTAATTAATAGGCTCCTACATATCCTCTGGCAGTCTATCCAAAAATACTACTTGTTAACCTCTAAACTTCATTAACTTGCTTCAGTGATTAACTTTCTATAGTCATTGCAGATGCTCATGATAGGTTTTTTTTTTTTTACTACTTAAAAAAAAAACCAAGCTATCACTACCAATACTCCTATAATAATAGGAAAAAAATTTAAAGTAACCTCAATTTCATCAATACTATCATCCCTTCTTAGATGAGGATCTAAGTAGAATCAAACTGCATTGAAAACAGATCTCTGCAGATGAGTAACAAACATGGTACTCTGCTGCCAATGTAATTAGTTATTTTACAGACTTATAAATAAGAAAGTCTGAGCCAAACACTGAACTAAAAAAAGGAAGATTAAATATATTATTTTCATCAAACATTCCAACCTCACTAATATAAATAGGACACACGCTTAATAAGCAATTTAATATCCACTGATAGACACAACATTTCTCAAAATATTTTCAATTTAACCAAAGAACTGCTATAAAGGACAGTACATGTTTTTCTCATTTTAATATTCCACATTTGGGGCGCCTGGGTGGCTCGGTCGGTTGAGTGTCCGACTTCGGCTCAGGTCATGATCTCACCGTCCGTGAGTTCGAGCCCTGCGTCGGGCTCTGTGCTGACAGCTCAGAGCCTGGAGCCTGTTTCCGATTCTGTGTCTCCCTCTCTCTCTGCCCCTCCCCTGTTCATGCTCTGTCTCTCTCTGTCTCAAAAATAAATAAACGTTAAAAAAATTAAAAAAAAAAATATTCCACATTTGCTATTGGAGGAGTGGGTGGATCTTAAAAATCAAAATAGTATGTGCTATGTAGGTAAGCATGGCAAGAGAAGGACAGTAAAAAGGATAAAAATAAAAAACCAAAACTCTTTCTAAAAATAATATTCATCTTAGCTTGAAGGGCAAAAGATTCAAAATTAGCAAGTACATGGTGACACCAGAAAAGGGAAGGTGAGATAACCCTGCTGTAATAAAAAACAAAGTCATTTTAAGTGTATTTAAAATTTTTAAACTAGAATCTAAATGATTTAAATTTCTAAATCAAAGTAAAAAAGTAAAAAGTTTTTAAACACTAGGGGAAAAAAGCTTAAAACACTCCAAAAGACACAAAAATTTTTCTTTAAAATAACTGATTTCTATTTACTGAGTATCTCACTAAATTCTCCATAAACATTAACAACAGTTTACTAATAAGCTGAACTACCAAAAAGGTAGTATTCCAAACAAGTCTACTTATGGTCCTCAAAACTTACTGGTTTTTTTTCTTTACATGAGAAATGATGCATTCCACCTCTCTTCACAGGAATTCTCCTTTTGTTACAACCACTAATTTCTGGTCTAATCTGGTCTAATGTGTTTTTAAGATTCAAGCAAAAATGAAGAATTTTTAAATAATTCTTATTCCGATTCTAAAATTTACCATTTTCTTCTCCTGTTGTTTTTCTCTTATCTTCGGGTGAAACATGGACTAGCTGCAGAATGAGAGGTCTCCGGGTGACAATACCAGTGCCTCTGGGAAGCAGGTCCCTCCCCACTAGGCTTTCTAGCACTGAGCTCTTTCCACTGCTCTGAAAACAGAATACACAAGAGCAAAATGAGTTTCTACATAGATTTTTTAAATAACTTAATAAGACTACACTGACAAAGCACCATACAAAGAAATTAAAGAAAAAATTACTGCAAAGACTTTTAAAATTAAAGAAAGTTTAGTTTTATTTTATATTATATGATCTTTATTTCTTTAAAATAAAAACTCCAAAAAGAGAGATTAAAGTCCTACTCTCCCCCCGGCCCCCCCCCCAAATAAAGTCCCACTCTCCTGTAATTTTCCTACTTTTTTTGATACTCTCCCAACCAGGTTTTCAAAACCTGTAATACTGGCACGTAATGCTATGTCTATGAGAATATATTACTTTAAATGGGGTAGCACTACATGTATTTTTCTCTAACCGGCTTTTATTTTTGATGTAGCAATCACAGATAATATTCCATATCAATATACTAACATCTGTGTTTAATGGTCAAATAGTATTCTACAGTGTGTAAAGCCAAACTTGACTTGGACATTTAAATGGTTTTTGCTACCATTAACAATGCTACAGTGCACATGGTTTATACATATAACCTTACTCACTTATCCTATTACTTCACTGGATTTAGTTCATTAAATGAAATTGCTAAAGAGCTAAAGATTAAAGAGCACAGAGATTTGAAGCATTCACAGATGCTGTCAGACTGCACACAAGAAGGCAGGAACCAAGCTACACTTCGCATTCAATCTGCTGCAGCCCCATTAGCAGTGGGCATTATCACTTTTTTGAATCTTTGCTACTTTGATAGATGAACACTCACAGCTCGTTTAAATTTACATGACTTTATTATTGAAGTCAAGGATCATTTTGTTTAAAGGTTTTTTGTATTTTTTCAGTGATTGTTCAAATGCTGGCATTTTACATTTCTTATTAGCTTATAAAGCTTCTTTATCCATAAGTACTTCACTTTTGTTCTGAATATTTCCCAACTTTTTATTTTGAAAATTTCAAAGCCACAAGAGCTTTGAGAATATTAACAGTGAATGCTCATATCTTAACAAAGATGCAATGAATATTAACATTGGACACATATGCTTTATGTCTCTTTCTACACACACGCATGTGCGCGTGCGCGCGCGCGCGCACACACACACACACACACACACACCCCTTTTTCTTTTGTTGTCCTATCTGAGTTAGTTACATACACCATGACACTTCATCTCTAAAAAATATAGCATATCTGTCTCTAAGGGCATGCACAAGGGCATTCTTCCATACAACCATATTCAATGATCACCCTCAGGAAATTTAACACAGATATAAGACTAGTAAATAGATAATCAAGGAGTGCCTGGGTGGCTCAGTCGGTTAAGTGTCCGACTTTGGTTCAGGTCATGGTCTCGTGGTCTGTGAGTTCAAGCCCCGCGTTGGGCTCTGTGCTGACCGCTCAGAGCCTGGAGCCTGTTTCAGATTCTGTGTCTCCCTCTCTCTCTGCCCCTCCCCTGCTCATGCTCCGTCTTTCTCTGTCTCAAAAATAAATAAACGTTAAAAAAATTATAAATAATCAAATAATATATAAAAACCTTAATTTCTATTTATATATCTTAAATGCTTATAAATTTTGTCTTAACTTTATAATTAGTATTTTCTGTATAGATTGTTTTTCCTGTACTACACTTTTCCTTAGTCACAACTAGTACAACTTTTACTTTCACATTTTCCACAAAGGCAAAAATCCTAAATAATGGGGGGGGGGGGGGAGCTCCTATTATACACATGTTGGATCTTCTTTGCCTGTTTTCAATATGTCAATGTCTGTCAAATTATTTTTTTTAATGTTTATTTTTGAGAGAGAGACAGAGCGTGAGCAGAGGAGGAACAGAGAGAGGGGGAGACACAGAATCTGACCAGGCTCCAGGCTCCGAGCTGTCAGCACAGAGCTCAACGCAGGGCTCAAACCTACGTACTGCGAGACCATGACCTGAGTCAAAGTTGGACACTTAACCAACTGAGTCACCCAGAAGCCACCCCCCAATTTTTTTTTCTAATATTTAGAAAGAGCGAGTATGTGAGCAAGTGGGGGAGGGGCAGAAAGAGAGAGAGGGTGAGAGAGAATCCCAAGCAGGCTTCATGCTGTCAGTGCAGAGCCAGCCGCCCAGGGCTCAATCTTATGAACTGTGTGTGAGATCAAGACCTAAGCTGAAATCAAGAGTCAGATGCTTAATCGACTGAGCCCCTCTGTCAAATTCTTTTTACACCTCTTCCCTACCTTTTTTATTTTTAATGTTTCTTCCTTTTCAACATCTTTCTCTCTCAAGGTACTATATGTTATGTTTATTTGTTCTTGTTTTACTTCTAAGCTGTCCTCATTTCTAAAACAAATTTCCTTTCATTTCTAATACTTCAGTAAGTTCTACCACCTAGTTCTTATTTGCTCCTATACACACTTGTTATTTAATGCCTTATCTTGCCTTTTGTCTTAATATCTAGTTGTTTTAATCTGTTTCACGAACATGTCTTTCTGGTATACTTTCTTGTCAACAAGAATGTTATTCTGAGTCTCATTTTTCTTTAAAAAACTTTGTATTAGATTTGATAACAGTCATTTTCTAAACTTTAGGAAAAAACTTGGTCTAGAATAACAATTCTAACTTTACACTCTAAAACTCCCTTTTAGGGGCGCCTGGGTGGCGCAGTCGGTTAAGCGTCCGACTTCAGCCAGGTCACGATCTTGCTGTCCGTGAGTTCGAGCCCCGCGTCAGGCTCTGGGCTGATGGCTCAGAGCCTGGAGCCTGTTTCCGATTCTGTGTCTCCCTCTCTCTGCCCCTCCCCCGTTCATGCTCTGTCTCTCTCTGTCTCAAAAATAAAATAAATGTTGAAAAAAAAAATTTAAAAAAAAAGAAAAAAAAAAGAAAACTCCCTTTTGTCTCCATATAGTGTTCAAAAATATAGTTCTTTGTTTTCTGGTAACTTGTCTCTGTTCCTCTCTACCACTTTTATCTGGATCTTCTCTTTCCTTTGTCTGTATTCTTCAGAGGTGGTCAGTTGTATTCTCAGTTGCTTCTCACTGTGAGAACTGGTCTTAGAAAGGAGCTTTGTTTGGTTAGTTTTCAAAGTTTCATGAAGGTTCTCCAGTCCCTTAAGACTTTACCACAGATCTCTCTCATTCACCTATTATCTGTGTGTGCAAAACCCTGCCCAGTTTTTCAGTCACAGAAAGAAATAAAGTGTTGATACATGCTACAATATGGATAAACCTCAAAAACATTATGCTAAGTGAAAAAAGTCAGTCAAAAGACCACATATTATCTGATACTGATTATATGAAATGTCCAGAACAGACACGAAAGTGGATTAAGTGGATGCCAAGCACTAGGGGCAGAGGGAAATGGAAATGACTACTAATGGATACAAGGTCTCTTTTTAAGATAATGAAATACCTAAAAGTAAATTATGGTGAGAGTTGCAAAACTCTATAGACATGCTAAAAACAAATGATTATACATTTCAAGTGGGTAAACTTCACATTATAAAAACAACACCTCAATAAAACCATGGAAAAATAAAATAAAGGAGAAAAATTCAAGATGAATTACAAATTTTAAAAATTCTAGGGGCGCCTGGGTGGCGCAGTCGGTTAGGCGTCCGACTTCAGCCAGGTCACGATCTCGCGGTCCGGGAGTTCGAGCCCCGCGTCAGGCTCTGGGCTAATGGCTCGGAGCCTGGATCCTGTTTCCGATTCTGTGTCTCCCTCTCTCTCTGCCCCTCCCCCGCTCATGCTCTGTCTCTCTCTGTCCCAAAAATAAATAAAAAACGTTGAAAAAAAAATTTAAAATAAAAATTCTAACTTTACAAATTAGAGAATATTAAAGTATACTTTCCTGACTTTGAGATAGAGAATGACTCCTTACTACATAAAATGTACAAACTAAAGAAAAAAAAAGTGACAGTCCAACTACAGTAAAATTAAAATTTTACTCATACAAAAAAATTAGAGGAAAATATTTGTGATCCCTCTAACTCACAAAGAACTAGTAAGCAAAATGTATAAATAACTTCCACAAATCAGTGAGAAAAAGATGAATAATCTATTAGAAAATAATGTGCAGAGATAGGAACAGAAACTCACAAAAACAGCACCACAAAGGGTAAGAAAAAATTTAGAATGATCATATTCATTAGTAATCAGGGAGATATAATAAAAAACACAATTAGATACCACAAATTTAAAATGTGACAATAAGTAAGGGTCCTGTCCAAGATGGCACCTTAAGAAGATGCTGAACTTTCCCCCTCAACAGACACACCAAATCTACACTTACTTATACAGCAATTCCTCCAAAGAACTGAGGGCTGACTGAGTAGCTGCTACACAACAAAACACAGAACACATAGAAAATGGCAAGAGAGACAGAGAAACCAGACACTGTAAGGAAGAGAACCCCTACCTTCAATGCTGTGAACTGAAGTGGGGAGGGATAGTATGAAGCGACTATACAAGAGCAGACTGTTCTGCCCTGGGGCACAGGAAAAAGCTGTGGTTTAAAAAAGCAATTAGTATATAAAAGATCCAGCATACAACTCCACCAAATGATGGGGGAGCTCCCGGAACTCTCTCCAATTGGGAGGGGCTGGCAAGTGCCACGGTTTACATCCATCCTCCACCTTGATAGTGCAAAAGGGATAGGGTTCCAGGTGCCACAGCCAGCCTACTGCCTCAGAGAGCACTGGGTCCCTAAACCACAGCAAACATCGCCATCCCATCCAGGCGGCGCCAGTGTGTCACAACTGCAAGGAACCCTTGCTGGGCACTCACTACAGCTCCAGCTGTCGTGTCAACATAACATAGGCACAAAGCACTGCAAAACACTACAGGCCCATACCACTTTGGCTCCAGACAGCTTGCTAGGGCACCCTTGGCAGAGAGCACTACAGGACACCATGGACCACACAAGCCATGGCTCCAACTGCCCTGCCAAGGTGCCTCGGCACTAAATACCCCCAGACATACCAGCTTGTTCCCATTTTAGCTTCAGCAATCCTGCCAGGGCACCATCTGTGTGGAGAACCCAGGGACCAGCCCACATCCACTTCAGCTTTAGTTGTCTCACCAGAGCACCCTCTGCAAAGAGAGATCTGGGACCCTCTAGCTTGCACTCCCCTCAACTTCAGCTGTCCTGCCAGGACACCCTCTGAGTGGAAAGCCCCAGGACCACCCTATCCCATGCCCACTTCCATGCTGGCCATCCTTCCAGGGCAGCCCCAGCACAGAGTGCCCCAGGAACCCCAGCCCACTCCAGATACAGCTCCAGCCAGCCAAAGTCACCTGGCACACACAGTGTACACAGGGTATGATTATACTCAAGACCACTCCTTCAAGTTTAGGAAAAGTAGCTGTCACACCTACAAGCTACAAAAGTAGCTTGACACCTACAAAGTCAAGCAAAATGAGAGACTGAAGAATATGCTCTGAATGAAAGAAAAAAGCAAAACCTCAGAAAAACTAAATACAAAAAAGATCCAATCAAATCTGAAAAAAACAGAAACTAAAATGGAAAATACACTAGAAAACATCAACAGCACATTAGAGTACATAAAGAAGACCAGATCAGCATCTGGAAAACAGGGTACTGGAAAACACCCAAATTGGACAGCAAAGAGAAAAAAGCATTTTAAAAAATGGTAAAGGCTAAGGGATCCTTGGATAATATCAAGCAAATAAACATTCACATTATGGGGGTCCCAAAAGGAGAAGAGAAAGAAAGAAAGAAAGAAAGAAAGAAAGAAAGAAAGAAAGAAAGAAAGAAAGAAAGAAAGAAAGAAAGAGGAAGGAAGGAAGGAAGGAAGGAAGGAAGGAAGGAAGGAAGGAAGGAAGGAAGGGGCAGAAAGGGCAGAAAATGATGTGAAGAAACATTAAGTGAAAACTTCCCTAACCTACGGAAGGAAACAGACATCCAGGTTCAGGAAGCCCAAAGAGTTCCAAATAAGATGAACTCAAGGAGGCCACACCAAGACAATATAACAATTTAAATGGCAAAAATTAAAGAGACTTTTAAGAACAGCAGGAAAGAAGAAAAGAGTTATGTAGAAGGGAAATTGCATAGGGCTATGAGCAGATTTTTCAGCAGAAACTTTACAGGCCAGAAGGGAATGGCATGATATATTCCAAGTGCTGAAAGGAAAAAAACCACAACCAAAAATACTCAACCTGCCGAGGTCAATTCAGAATTGAAGGAGAGATAAAGTGTTTCTCAGACAAATGTTAAAGAAGTTCATCACCACTAAACCAGCCTTATAAAAAGTGATAAAGTGACTTCTATAAATGGGGGTGGGGGGAGTGGGAGAGGACATTATTAGAAATAAGAAAATTATGCATAAAATGACAACATATACACAAAACATAGAGGAAGAAATAAAAAAGCTTTACTTTTTAAGGATGTGTTCGAACTGGGGCACCAAGGTGGTTCAGCCAGTTCAGTGTCTGACTTCAGCTCAGAGCATGATCTCGCAGTTTGAGTTCGAACCCTACATCTGGCTCACTGCTGTCAGTGCAGAGCTTGCTTCAGATCTTCTGTCCCTCTCTCTCTCTCTCTGCCCCTCCTCCCCTCTCAAAAACAAACATTAAGAAAAAAAGAAAGAAGGTATTCGAACTTAAATGACCACCAACTTAATACAGACTGATATATACTTAGTATCCTATATATGAATCTCAAGGTAACTACAAACCCAAAACCTATAACAGATACACAAAAAAATAAAGAGAAAGAAAATCAAGCATAACACTACAGAAAGTCATCAATGACAAGGAAAGAGAGCAAATGAAAAGGAACAGAGATGAACTACAAAAACGACCAGGAAACAACGGCAATAAGTACACACCTATGAATAATCATTTTAAATGTAAAGAGACTAAATGCTTTGATCAAAAGACATAGGGTGGTGAAATGGATATTAAAAAAAAGGGACTCATTTATATACTGCCTACAAGAGACTCACTCCAAACCTAACACATGTAAAAACGAAAATCAAAGTACAGTAAAAGATATACCATGCAAATAGAAATGAAGAAAACCTGGAGTAGCAATACTTAACATGACACAAAACAGACTTTAAAACAAAGACTGTAGGGCGCCTGGGTGGCGCAGTCGGTTAAGCGTCTGACTTCAGCCAGGTCACGATCTCGCGGTCCGTGAGTTTGAGCCCCGCGTCAGGCTCTGGGCTGATGGCTCAGAGCCTGGAGCCTGTTTCTGATTCTGTGTCTCCCTCTCTCTCTGCCCCTCCCCGGTTCATGCTCTGTCTCTCTCTGTCCCAAAAATAAACAAACGCTGAAAAAATAAATAAATAAATAAATAAATAAATAAATAAATAAATAAATAATAAAACAAAGACTGGAACAAGAGACAAAGAAGGGCATTACACAATGATAAAGGAGTCAATCCCACAAGAGGGATTATATAAGTATCTACCCACCCAAAATTGGAGCACCTAAACACAAAGGGCAAATATTAAAACATAAAAGGAAAAACTAATAGTAATACAACAGTAGTAGGGGACTTTAACATCCCACGTACATCAATGGACAGATAATCTAGGCAGAAATTCAATAAAGAAACAGTGTCTGAATGACACGTTAGACCAGATGGATTTAACAAATATATACAGAACATTCCATTCAAAAACAGAATACACATCCTTTTGTTGGAACATCCATCCACCAAGAGAGATCACATGTAAGGCTATAAAAACAAGTATCAGTAAAGCTAAGAAAACTGAAATCGTATCATGGTTCTTTTCTGACTATAACAATATGAAACTAAAAATGAATTACAAGGAAAAAAAGGAAAAAAAACCACACAAACATGTGGATGCTAAACAACATGCTAATAAACACCCAATGGGTCAATAAAGAAATCAAAGAGGAAATCAAAATATACATGGAGACAAATGACAATATAAACACAATGGTCTAAATCTTTAAACACAGCAAAAGCTATTCTAAAAGGGAAATTTACAGGATACAGGTCTCGTGAAGAAATAAGAAAAATCTCAAATAATCTAACCTTACACCTAAAGGAACTATAACAAGAACAAAGCCCAAGGTGAATAGAAGAAAAGAAACAATAAAGGTTAGAGCAGGAATAAATGAAACAGAGACTGATAAAACACACACAAAAAAATCAATGAAACCAAGAGCTGGTTCTCTGAAAATATAAACAAAAATTGATAAGCCTTTCGTCAGACTCATCAAGAATGAAAGAAAGGACACAAATAAAATCAGAAATGAAAGAGAAACAACACCACAGAAATACAAGGGTCATGAGAGATTACTACAAAAAAAAAATTGTATGCCAGCAAATTGACAACCTAGAAGAAATGAATAAATTCCTAGAAATGTACAATCTTCCAAAACTGAACCAGGAAGAAAGAAAAAATCTGAACAAACCAATTACTAGTAACAAAATTGAATTGGTAATAAAAACTCCCAACAAACAAAAGTCCAAGACCAGACGGCTTCAAGGGTGAATTCTACCAAACGTTTAAATAAGTGTTAATACCTATTCTTCTCAAACTATTCCAAAAAATAGAAGAGTAAGAAAAGCTTCCAAATTCATTCTATGAGGCCAGCATTACCCTGATACCAAAACCAGATAAAGACACTACAAAAAAAGAAAACTATAGGCCAATATCTTTGATGAACATAGATGTAAAAAACCTCAACAAAATATTAGCAAACTGAATCCAACAATACATTAAAAAAGTCATTCACCACGATCAAGTGGGATTTATTTCTGGGATGCAAAGGTGGTTCAATATCCACAAATCAATCAATCGCATCAACAAAACAAACAATAAGAATAATATGATCATTTCAATAGAGAAAGAAAAATCATTTGACAAAGTACAACATCCATTTATGATAAAAAAAAAAAAACCCTCAACAAAGTAGGTTTAGAGGAAACATACTCAACATAATAAAGGCCATGTACGAAAAATCCAAAGCTAACAACATCCTCAATGAGGAAAAGCTCACTAAGATCAGAAACAAGATAAGGATGTCCAATCTCCCCACTTTTATTCAATATAGTACTGGAAGTCCTACCCACAGCAATTAGACAAGAAAAAGAAGTAAAAGCCATTCAGATTGGTAAGAAAAAAGTAAAATTTTCATTATTGGCAAATGACATGATTCTATACATAGAAAACCCTAAAGACTCCACCAAAAATCTACCAGAACTAATAAATGAATTCAGGAAAGCTGCCGATTATAAAATCAACATACAGAAATATGTTGCATTTCTATACACTAATAACGAGGCGACAGAAAGAAGGTAAGAAAACAATCCTATTTACAATTGTACCCAAAATAATAAAATACCTAGGAATAAACAACCAAAGAGGTAAAAGACCTGCTTTCCGAAAACTATAAAACACTGATGAAAGAAACTGAAGATGACACAAACAATTGGAAAGACATTCTGTGGTCATGGATTGGAAGAACAAATATTGTTAAAATGTCCATATACCCAAAGCAATCTACAGATTTAATGCAATCCCTATCAAAATACCATCTCTTTTCACAAAAGTAGAACAAATAATCCTAAAATTTGTATGGAACCACAAAAGACCCTGAATAGCCAAAGCAAACACAAACAAAACAAAAACAAAAACAAAAACAAAACTGGAAATATCACAATCCCAGATTTCAATATACAATACAAAACTGTACTAATCAAAACTGTATGGTACTGGCACAAAAACAGATACAAAGATCAACAGAATAGAGAGCCCAGAAATAAATCCATGATGGTCAACTGATCTATAACAAAGAAGGGAAGAATACGCAGCTGGAAAAAGATAGTCTCTTCTCAACAAATGGTGTAGGGAAAACTGAACAGCTACGTGCAAAAGAATCAAACTGGACCACTATTTTACACCATACACACAAATACATTCAAAATGGATTAAAGACCTAACTGTGAGACTTGAAACCATAAAAATCCTAGAAGAGAGCACAGGCAGTAATTTCTCTCGACATCTGTCATAGCAATATTTTTCTAGACATTCTCCTAAGGCAAGGGAAATAAAAGTAAAAATAAACTATTGGGACTACATCAAAATAAAAAGTTCTGCACAGCAAAGGAAAACAGTTGACAAAACTAAAACACAATCTACTGAATGGGAGAAGATATTTGCAAAGGACATATCCGATAAAGGTTTAGTATCCAAAAAATATAAAGAATTTCTACAACTTAACACCAAAAAAAAAAAAAAAAAAAAAAAAAAAGCAAAAAATCCAATTTAAGAATAGGCAAGGGATGCCTGGGTGGCTGAATAGGTTAAGTGTCTAACTCGGCTTAGGTCACGATTGTGAGTTTGAGCCCCACGTCAGGCTCTCTGCTGTCAGTGCAGAGCCCCCTTCAGATCCTCTGTCCCCCCACTCTGTTCTTCCCCTGCTCATATGCGCACTGTCTCTCTCATAAATAAGTAAACATCAAAAAACACTTTTTAAAATAAAAAAAAATAGAATTGCTATATGATCCAATAATTCCACTGCTGGGTATTTACCCAAAGAATACAAAAACACTAATTTGAAAAGACATGCACCCTTTCATTTTCTGCCACGTTATTTACAAAAGCAAAATTATGGAAGCAGCCCAAGTGACCATCTGTAGAGGAATGGATAAAGACAGAGACAGGACGGACAGACAGAGAGAGGTGTACACACACGTACACACACACACACACACACACACACACCACGGAAAGAGTATGCTAAATGAAATAAGTCAGAGAAAGACAAATACCATATGATTTCACACATATGTGGAATTAAGAAATGAAGCAAAGAAAAAAAGAGACAAAGAAACATACTCTTAAATATAAAGAACCCATGGTGTGAGGTGGGTAGCAGGGGGGAATGGGCAAAATAGGTAAAGGGGTTTAAGAGAACGCTTGTCATGATGAGCACTAATGTACAGAATTGTGATACACCTGAAACCACATTATAACACTGTAAGTTAAGTGTCTTGGACTTAAAATTTAAGGAAAAAAACACATTAGACCAGATGGACTTAAGAGATACACACAGAACATTCCATCCAAAAGCAACAGAATACCCATCCTTCTCAAGCATATATGGAACACTCTCCAGGATAGATCATGGATTAGGCCACAAAAATAGTGGCCTAATTAAATTCTTAGTAAGTTTAAGAATGCTGAAATTATATCAAACGCCTTTTCCAACTACAATACTATGACCAGGAATCAAGTACAAGACTGAAAAATTCACAAGTATGTGGAGATTAAAAAGCATGCTATTAACCAATGGATGAAAAAATAAAATTAAAAAATAGCTTGAAACAAATGAAAATGGAAATATAACATACCAAAACTGCACAAGCAGTTCTAACAGAGAATTTCATAGTGATAAATGCCTGTATTAATAAACAAAAAAGATAGCAAATAAACAATCTAACTTTACATCTCAAGGAACTAGAAAAGGAAGAGTAAATCCAAAATTAGTAAAGGAAATATCAAAGATCAAAGTGGATGTAAATGAAACAGAGACTAAAAAGACAACAGGAAGAAAAAAAATCAGTGAAACTAAGAGCTGCTTTTTTGAAAAGAAAAAAATAGACAAACCTTTAACCAGACCTGCCACAAAAAAAGAGAACTCGAATTAGAAATAAAAGAGATATTACAACTGTTACCACAGAAATACAAAAGATCTTAAAAGACTACTCTAATATATACACATCTGCACAATGGAATATTATTCAGCCATAAAAAAGGAAAGAAGTGTTGATATTTGCAACAAAATGGAAGGACTCTGACAGCATTATACCAAGTGAAATAAACCAAAGACAAATATCATATGATCGTACTTACATGTGGAATCTAAAAAAAGGCAAAAAGAAAGTCATACATACTGGGAACAGCTTAGCAGCTCTCAGAAGCAAGGGGTGAGTGAAATGGGTGAAGGTGGTCAAAGGTACAAACTTCTAATGAAGTAAGTCCTGGGGATATAATGTACAGTATGGTGACTACAGATAATAATATTGTACTATATATTTGACAGGTGCTAAGAGTAAATCTTACATTTTCATAAGAAAAAAATGCAACTATGTGTGGTGATGAGTATTAACTAGATTTATTGTGATCATTTCACTATATATATATATATATATACACACATATATATACATATATGTACACACATATATACATATATATATGTTCATTATGTTGTACCCATGAAACTAATACAATGCTGTATGCCAATTATATTTCAATTACAAAAATTACGTCAACAGACTCGCAAACAAACCAAACATGTTTATAGATTCTCATTTTTTATCTATTATAAATAATATTGGCTTCCTCTACAACTGGCTAGATCGGTGCGTGTTTTCCCCTGGTGATTTAAACAACCAATGTCTGCGCTCATTCTAGGAAGGTAAGTGGCTATAGAACTTCCAGTATGGCAAGTCACAGGTGGCTTACTCTGAAAATATGACCCACTTGGCACCCCTATGCCTTCTGCTTTTTTCATCCTCACATAATCCTCAAATTGATGCAATATCTATATATTCAAGGGTTAGAGATTTGTGTGCCTGGTCTCAGTGTCATCTTTTAGTTTCTTCCGAATTGTACTGTACTGAAATCTACAGTACTTTGGATTTATACTGTGAGATTGAGCCTTTCACTGAAAAGGCTTTGTCATATTTTTAGCGTTTTCTCTCTGATAACCACCATCAGTTGGGAGTAGCATTCATTCATGACACATTACCCAAAACTGATTCAATTTTTACTAAGTTTTCACTTTTCATTTTATAAGAGACACTTCTTAATTCTTTGATATTAATACAACAGATAAATGTGATTTTTCTTTATTTTTCTTAATATTTTTTTTGAGAGAGAGAAAGCATGCAAGCAAGCAGGTGAGGGGGAAAGGGAGAGAGAGAATCTTAAGGATGCTCCACACCTAGTGCGGAGCCCAACATGGAGCTCAATCTCACAACAGTGAGATCATGACCTGAGCTGAAATCAAGGGTCGGATGCTTAGCCAATTGAGCCACCCAGGTGCACTTATTTTTCTTATCTTTTTAACATTTTTTATCTGTAGTGAAAGAAGTCAGACATAAATGGTAACATATTTTATGATTCCATTTCTATGAAATAGCCAGAATAGGTAAATCCACAGAGACAGAAAGAAGATTGATGGTTTACAGGGCCTGGAGGAACGGAGGAACAGGAAGTAACTGCTTAATGGGCATGGAATTTTCTTTTGGGTGGTAAAAATGTTTTGGAACTAGAAGAAGGTGGTGATTGCACAACATTATGTATATACTGAATGCCACTGAACTGTACCCTCTAAAATGGCAAGTTTTATGTTACAGAAATTTCACCTCGTTTTTAAGTTTAAAAAAAAGGGAAGCAGCACATGAACTATACAAAGAAACTAGAAAAAAAAAGAGAAAATATATAAGTTTACCTAAGAACATGCACAAGAAAACAATACAGGAATGAAATCTATGATCAATATTTAGCACCAAATTACTAAACTTCATGAAATTATCACCTCTAAGAACACAGGACAAATGAAGGCACATCCAGCAGGAGAGAGCAAGATTTCAGGAACTAAAATGTAGATAGCAGTGCTGGGGGCAGGGTATGCTTTTTTTAAAGTAAAAGAATTCTAGGATGATTTAGCAGTTTTTTAAAAAAGATGATAACAGGGCAGCTGGGTGGCTCAGTTGGTTAAGCATCTGACTTCAGCTCAGGTCATGATCTCACGGTCCATGGGTCCAAGCCCCACGTCGGGCTCTGTGCTGACAGCAAGGAGCCTGGAGCCTGCTTCAGATTCTGTGTCTCCCGCTCTCTCTACAGTCCCTCCTTCACTCGCAGTCTGTCACTTTCTCCCTCTCAAAAATAAACATTAAAAAAATAAATAAAAATAAAAAGATAGTAACAAGAGTTGGTGAGGATGTGCAGAAACTGAAACCCTCAAACACTGATGGAAGGAATGTAAAATAGTACAGCCGCACTGGAAAACAATGTGGCAGTTTCTCAAAGTTAAACAAGAGTTACCAAATGACACAGCAATTCTACTCATAAGTGAAACCTTGGTTTGAGAGCATAATTCTTTCTGGAAACATGCTTGTAATCCAAAGCACTCATATATCAAAGCGAATTTCAAGAACCATTGGCTCAGTTGCGATCATGCGATTTTCATCATCACATACTATTCATACTGCAAGACACTGCTCATTTTTCAAGTTAAAATTTATTAGAAATGTTTGCTCGTCTTATGGAACACTCGTAGAACAAGTGACTCGCAATCCAAGGTTTTACTGTATATCCAAGAGAACTGAAAACATGTCCAGACAAAAGCTTGCAAACAATGTTCATAGCACTCTCCATCATAACCAAAAAATGGAAACAACCCAATATTCATCAACTAGAATGGATAAGCAAAATGTGGCATATGTATACAATGGAATATTATTTAGCCATAAAAAGTAATGAAGTACTGGGGCACCTGAGCGGCTCAGTTCGTTAAGTATCTGACCCTTAATTTTGGCTCAGGTCATGATCTCATAGTCGTGAGATGGAGCCCCGTGTAGGCTCTTGCTGGATGTGGAGCCTCCTTAAGATTCTCTCTCTCCTTCTCCCTCTGTTCCTCCCCCCATGCACACAAGCTCCCTTTCTCTTTCAAAAAAAAAAAAAAGTAATGAAGTATTAATACATGGATGAACTTAAAAACATCATGCTGAGCAAAGGAAGCCAGACACAAAGAGCCACATATTGTATGATTCTATTTATATGAAATGTCCAGAATAGCAAATCCATAGAGACAGAAAGTAGATTAGTGGTTGCCAGGGGATGGGACAGGGGAAGGATGAAATGAGGAATGACTGCTAATGAGTACAGAGTTTCTTTCTTGCATAATAAAAATGTTCTGGAAAAAAAAAATGTTCTGGAATTAGATGGTGATGGTTGCACAACTTGTGAATATACTAAAAACCAATGAGCTGTACATTCTATAATGGTGATTTTATGTTACATAAATTATATTTTAAAATGTTAGAAAAAAAATGTTGGTTTGCAAACTGGTCATTTAAAACCCAAGATTCCTTTCTGAATTCCTAAAGGTAGAATGCTGAAATCACTGAAATGAAAGGTAAAGTGAAAAGTTCATTACTAGCAACTCTTGAGTCTCAGGTTACTGTCAGGTTACTAGGATTCCTATACTGGGTGCTGGTGTTTTGTTTTTGTTTTTTTTTTAATTTTTTTAAATTTTTTTAACGTTTATTTATTTTTGAGACAGAGAGAGACAGAGCATGAACGGGGGAGGGTCAGAGAGAGAGGGAGACACAGAATCTGAAACAGGCTCCAGGCTCTGAGCGGTCAGTAGAGCCTGACGCGGGGCTCCAACTCACGGACCGCAAGATCGTGACCTGAGCCGAAGTCGGCCGCTTAACTGACTGAGCCACCCAGGCGCCCCTGGGTGCTGGTTTAGATTACATACCTGGGAGGGCACCCCCTTATTCTCAACTTAAAAAAATAGTGATTAAATTTCCCAAGTTGAGTCACAAAAGTTGTTTAAGTCTTATCTCCTCTCCACCTGCAAAGTACACCATGGTCTAAAAGTATCAACCTTTTCTCTCCCCTCTTCTGTTCTTTCCACACAGATGATCTCAGTTAAAGAAAAAAACAACAACAAGAAACTATTTAGCTAAAACCATTAAAGTTGTGAATGATCTACAGCTATAAACATGATTCCTTCTCAACTCTTCCAACTCTATAGGCTTGAAAGAAGGATTACTTGGGCAATTTAACAAATCAAAATTTAAAACACTAGCAAGAATGCCACATATATCAACATGCTACTCAATGGTGGTATGCCCTTAGGCTCAGCTTCCCTATCTTTTCTAGTTTCATGCATTTTAAAATCAAAGACTCACTAATACACTTTTCAATTGGGATCTATGAATCATCTGCATCAGAATCACCTGTAGTGCCTGGCCCAACCTAGATTTGAAAAACAAAATCTCTGGGGATGGAATCTAGGAACTTATTTTCAAAGTGATTCTTACATATACTAAGTTTGCAAATCACTTCTAAAAAAAGTTCAACAAAATGGGACCTACAGCCACTTAAGGTGTAGTTAATGTGTAAGAGAGAGGCTCTACCCGTATTATGAAGAGATCATCACTGCCACTGAGAAGTTTACCAGTCAGAACATTTATTATTATGTTTGGATAATATCGTACACTACTCCATTAAATATGAATGTAATGCATGTGCTCTATATTACAAAACATTAAACGGCACAGAGGACAAAGTAGTGGTATACTAGTATTCAAGTCAAACAGAAGTGATTTTTTTCAATATAATGAAAATATGGGGGGGGGGGGAGACACTGTTTCTAACCTTATTTATTAATTCTGTACCTGAATAATAAAGGACTGAAGTACAGCTAATAAAGACGCAAATGGAGATAACCTTCATTAAATCTTTAAAAACTAATTTCCCTGGGTACTTGGCTGGCTCAGTCAGTACAGCATGTGCCTCTTGATCTCAGGGTTATAAGTTCAAACTCCATGTTGGGCAGAGAGCCTACTTAAAACACACACACAAACTTAATTTCCTTACTGAGCAATTTCAAACATCAACACGCAAATATGGCATGTATCACTACTAGGATGGTTTCTGCTAGAACATTAATGATTTTCCTAACAGTGAGATCTTTACTCCTCTACTCCAAAGTGTAATTCTGCCAACAGGTTTACTCACGGAAATAAACTCAATTTTGGGGCATCTCCATGGCTTAGTCAGTTAGGTGCCTAAATCTTGACTTGGGCTCAGGTCATGATCTTAGTTTCATGGGCTCAAGCCACACAGCCAGCTCTGCACATTGATCCCACAGAGCCTACTTGGGATACTCCCTCTCCCTCTTTGTCTGCCTCTCTCTCTAAATAAACAAACTTTGGGGAAAAAAAAAAAAGGAAACTCAATTTTGTGTAAGAAAAATCCTTCTTGATTTTAAACTATTTATGCTGACACACAATAGCCCTGATTCTTTTACTTCTCCAAGCTTAGAAAGCATGGAGAATCTCTTAAAAGTATATGGAAAGTTTCTGGTCCACAGATAGGAAACACTTCCAAATTACTACCAAAGAAGATTTAGTTCATCTCCTTTCATTGTATTTTCAAAAACAGATCCATTTGATGATAGAAGTACCAGTGTTTTAAAATATTATCTGGTTACAGTGAACAATATCCATTCATTCAAAGTATTTATGGAGCACTCACTACACGCCCCGGGACTGTTCCAGAACTAGAAACAGGAACGCAGCAGTGAACAAAATATGTGAAATAAAAATACTGCTCCTAATATTATATTGATGATTCAGTGTCCAATCATTACAAATAAGTTACAAATACTACAATATATGTAGGCAGGAGTGAGCAGAATCTATACCAATCCTACAGCAGACCAAGTATATGTGTTTCTGAAATAATTTCTACCACTTTATTTAAAAGCAAGAAAAAGCACAGGATGTCTATGGTTTCCAAGGTTTGAATATATATACTCCATGGTACTCTGAACGTTAAGTTCCCTGTCATAATATTTATACTCTACACTAAAATACTGTAGCAAGATATAGCGACAGAAAATGAGGAAACTGTCCCCTTCTCAACAGAAAAGATCATTGAGAAATGAAAACACTTAAAATCAATATACTAAGCTCTAAAATGCGTTTCTCTGAACTCTAATAAAAGTCCTACGATTCTTTTAAAACCAAGAAAATCAGCAGGCAGAGAAAATGAAACTTGTACTTCTCCTGTCACTCTAAAAATAATTTATTTTTCCAACATTTTCTGCATATAAAAAAATTATGTTATCTATGACACCCAATATGAAAAGACCAGAGAACCTGATGCTCAATTTGGATGGAAGACAAAAACCACAGCCAACGCAGAAAAACTGGTTATTCCTTCTTAACACCCAGATACAGGTGGTTTGGGGCGGGGGGGAGGGGGGTTGCTTTTTATTAACTGCCTCGGCGTCCTCAAAACATGAAGGGATTGCACTGCAGCAAAACATTCAGGTACCACACAGTAGCGGCCTTCTCAACCCCGACCCCGCGGTTCCAAAACTCACTCCGGAGCCCCTGAGCAAGGCAAGAAGGGGAATAAAAACCCTGTCGCCCTAAAACCAACCGAAGAAGGGCTAGCTGGCCCGCCATGAGCCCAGTGTGGCCCCACGTGCCCAGCGCGTCCCCCAGGTGCCCTTCCAAGCAGCGGCCCGCAGGGCAAGCCGCGCCCGGTCTCCGCGGGCTCCAGTTCCGCTCGCCGGTCCGTCCCCCGACTAGCCCGCCCCCGGGACCCGCCGCGCCGGCTCCGCCCCTCGCCTCCCGACCCGGCCCGGATTCCCAGGCCCGAAGTAACCTGCCCCGGGCGGAAAGGCGCGGCACAGCCCGAAGAGCCCGGGTGCCCCCAGCAGCGCCCTCCTCCCACAGGCCGCAAAGGCCGGCTCGGAGCCGGCGCTGCCGCAGCCCCTACCAGGCCCGCGCCCCGGGCTCTGGCCTGGGCGGACGCCGCCCTCGTCTCCTACCTGCGTTCCCACCACGACGATCTGAGGCAACTGGATGATGTCGGCGCCCACCGTGTTGAAGACATCCTGAAGCTTGTTGATAACTGGAATTAGCGCCTCCATGGCTCCGAAAACACAGGACCCCCGCCCGGCCGGCCGCGGCAATGAATGGGGCCGGGGCCCAGAGTCCGCCTCCTTCCTCCTCTCCTCCGCCTTCTCCTCGGGAGCCGGCACCCATTGGACCCCGCCCGCGCTACCTGCCCCCTCCCGGCAGGCCATGCGCTAAGAGGAAGGTGGAGAGAAACAGAGCCTGCCGGGAGTTGTAGTTCTGGGGCAGAGGAAAGAGAGGCCTACGGATTCCAGAAAGCTACGCCGCGCTGGGCGGGTGGAGACCCCGGGGAGAAGGTGCTTGGGGCGGGCGTGGTTTTCAGGCTGTCGTCTAAAGCCCTCGGAGCGAAGCCCTAAGAGTAGGAGGGAAAATACACTTACGCCTGTATTCAGAGCGTAACGGGTGTGAAAATGCCAGATATGGATGTGTGTTTAGCAGAGCATAGTATCTTGATTATCCAAGATGTTATTTCCTTATGAAGCTGCCTGCTCAATAAGGACGGGTTGAAGAGACTTAAAGAATAACTCAGAGCCTCAGACACCCCAACCAGGTGCAAAGGGTCTATAGGCTGATACTAGAAGGCGTGGGGTGCTAGTTTGCAAAAATACAACACCCAGCCCCCGTTGGAACATGCGGGTTCTCCCAAGATTTTTGTAAAAACGTGTTGTGGAAGAAGAGTTTTGGAGGGGAAAGGCTGAGCCCTTGTTCTCTATATTCTGTATAACACTTTATTTGCTGTGGCCTGATTCCTGACAAAGTGGAGATCTGATAACTATCTTACTTGCTTTTTGCTAAGTGTGCCTGTTACATTCCTAAATGTTGTTTTTCTTTTTTTAGGCAAGATCATATTTCTCCTCTACTCCAAACCTCCAAATCTTTCCTATCTCAAAGTTTAAAAAGGCGATATTTGAGCAAAAACCTAAAGTAGGTGAAAAGAAAGCCCCCTTGCTTTATTTTTCTCCATAGTATTTATTTCCATCTTGCATGCTACATATTGAACTTATTTACTCTCTGCTCTTGCTAGATTATTGGCTTCTAGAAGCCAGGGATTTTTGACTGTTTAATTTACCGATGCCTCCCTAGCCCCTAGAAAGTGACAAACAAGATACAGTAAAACCTTGGTTTGTGAGCCAAACCTTGTTCTGGAAACATACTTGTAATCCAAAGCATTTATAATGGGTAAAGTGCTATGACTGACTGTATTTTAGAACACATAATAGGAGCACCTTTTCTACTTTGAGGGGGAAGAGTGAAAATTCCAGCAAGACTTTCTAGAAGTCACCAGATTTAGTCTCCAGGAGGGTAAAAACACCTGTAATAGTGGAAGTTGTGCACTACACAACAGCACAAGGTACTATTCACCTGCACAGCCCTACACAGTAGCCCCGAGGAACATGCTTGATTTGTTCAGTAGGACCCATGGTAAGTATTCAATAAATATTTGGGGCCAAATGAGTAAAATATCATGTAAGCTAAGACCTGAAGGTCCATGAGTAGTGTTCTAACATCTTACCAAGTTTTATGAACATTGTTTTTTTTTCCTAATGTTTACTTATTTTTTAGAGAGGAGGAGAGGAAGAGGATCCAAAGTAGGCTCTCTGCTGTCAGATACAGGCTCAAACTCATGAACCATGAAATCATGACCTGAGCCGAAGTCTGACATTTAACCAACTGAGCCACCCAGGCACCCCTATCTTCTCTTTCTTAAACACAAAAACTTCAGAACTGCAAAAAAATGAAGAGCAGACAAGATATTTATTCTAAATCCTCTTATTTTCTACCAAGATGATATAGTAGTCAGAGTTTACCCACTTTGCTTCTCAGCCCTCTACTGATAGAGATTTCCATCTCTTCTTTTTCTGTGAGCAGTCCGTATTCCACCCAAGAAGAAGACAGAGGGGGTAGGCTCATGGTAAAGCTCCATGGGCATAATCAGTAACCGCTTCATAGGGGCAAGGTGCCCTGGGGCCAAAATGATGCAACTACACCTGTTGTTCCCTAATTTGTGGCACCAATAGACATAGTCTTTTCCTATCTGCAAAACTAAAATAACAAGCATACAATATTCCAGAAGGACAAATGTCATGAATTTGTGTGGCGTTCTATATTTCCATTTAAATTATAAAATATCTCTTGGGAGGTAACATCCAGATCCTTTTAATGCGCTTCAGGAATAATAGTGTCTGCTTTTTAATTCTATCTTTTTTCTAGGAGAAATAACCACATGGCCAGTGCACAAAAAGTCCTCCTATCACCACCGCCACCAGTTAGGTTTAAGCAGCTTTGTCCAGTACTTCTCTAGACTCTAGAGCATTGAGTTTATCGGATGCAGAGGAAAAGAAAACCGTTTGAGGCTGCAGAAACAGGAAGTGGAGAGGCCTTGAAACAATGTGGCTCTATTTTGATAACTTTAAAAAAAAAAAAAGAAAAAACATAAGGCAGGATACTCTATGTGCAATGTGTTTCACTGGAGACAAACAAAGCAAACCAATATGGGTTTTCACGTTTTAAATTCAGAATATTCTTGCTTGTGGGAAAGCCACTTAGCTAAGAAGTATGACTTTCCTCATCTAAAGTGGGATAACATGTTTCTCAGTGGGTTGCTATGGAATCGCATTAAGCCATCATCAGGTACTGTCTCCAAAGGCTTTAAAGACCAAACCAAACAAAACAACACTCTTCTCCTTCGGTCATCTCTTCCTTACCATAGATTTATGATTTAGACAGGATCATTTAGTTGCAAGTCACAGACATTTAATTCAAACCAACTAGCTCAAAAATAGGGATTGATTAGCTTGTATAACCAAAGGGTAAGCATGACGTCGGCCTCAAAATTAACTGGAACTGGCGGCTCAGGTAGTATCAGAATTCTCTCTACTTCTTGGTTCTGCTTCCCTCTACATAATCTACTTTATCCTCTCAAATCAATCTATTCCTATGGATGAGGTGAGCAGGCAGTGGTGGAAGCTACAGGTACCTCATTGAGCAAGCTGCCTCAGAGCAGATGATGTTGAGTGAATATGTGGGACGAAATGAAAGTAGGTTTCCACCCCGTTTCCCTGGTATATGAGTTTCCTATTACTGTCTTAACAAGTCATTTTGTGCTTAAAACAACTAAAAATGTATTATCTTACAGCTCTGTAGGTCAGAGGTCCAATGTGGGTCTCACCTGGTTAAAATCAAGGTATCATCAGGACTGCATTCCTTTCTGGAGCCTCTACAGAAAAGTCCGTCCCCTTGCCATTTGCAGATTAGAGAATGCTCACATTCCTAGCTCTTGTTCCCCATCCAACATCTTCGAGGCTAGCAATGTCCCATCACTTTAACCCTTGTTCTGTCATCATATCTCTCACTACAGCCAAGAAAGTTTCTCTTTTAAGAACCCTTGATTACAGGGTGCCTGGGTAGCGCAGTCGGTTAAGCGTCCGACTTCAGCCAGGTCACGATCTCGCGGTCCGTGAGTTCGAGCCCCGCGTCAGGCTCTGGGCTGATGGCTCAGAGCCTGGAGCCTGTTTCCGATTCTGTGTCTCCCTCTCTCTCTGGCCCTCCCCTGTTCATGCTCTGTCTCTCTCTGTCCCAAAAATAAAAATAAACGTTGAAAAAAAAAAATTTAAGAACCCTTGATTAAATTGGCCCACCTGGACCACCCAGGACAACCTCCCAACCCAAAGTCTGTACCACATCAGGTTAAGATGAACCTGACCCAAGCAGGGCCATTTAGAAGCCTTCCCTCAGAATTTTTTAACTTGACCTAACCAGAGAATGTTCTCTTTCTGGTTATGGAACTATAAGCATGTGAGTCACTGTCTCGAGGGTTCAAGTTTCCTACCACATGAATAAATTGGTTTTGGAAACCAATCTCTTATTCACTATTAAAAATCTTCCCAAATCCAACATTGTCCTATACTTTTAAATGTACATATATAGACATAATCTAGGAATTCTAATCCCCGTATTTAATCACTCCTTTTCCTTCTTGCCCTTTTCACGTTATAACATTAAACATTTATTGAGTGCTTTCTGGATGTGAAGCAGTGTGCTAAGCATTTTGCAGTTGCTTTGCAGGATAGGTGTACAGATGTGGAAACTGAGGCTCCAGGGATTTAAGTGAAGTGATTTATTTACATAGCTAACATGTAGCAGAGCTGTGATCAAAACAGGCTATTTGGCAGACTCCTAACCTTTGCATATACCGTCTCGTTTCTTCATTCATTCCCTCATTTATTCAACACACATTTATCAAGCACCTATTAGGCATATGGGTCTTAGCCAGGCACTATATTTGCTAAAGGGAGGGGGTACTACGGACAATAGCATGTCCTTCCCCCTTAGTCAACATTGAGTCCACGGAGGGCAGAAGTGGCATCTTATGTAGCTAGTTATCTCCACTACCTAGCATGATGCTTGGTTATATAGTACCACTCTAGTAAACTTCCGTTTTCCTTTTATTGGAGAGTCAGGATTCGAAAGGATTTAAGCAGGTCTAAACTGGTACAACTGTAACTAGGATTTGCAGTTAAACCCAGCCAAAACATATGAGGCTACCCTGACACAGAAGTCTTCATCAGAATAGCTGCCAAGTTATTTTGGTAGGGAGTGAGTTGGCTTTGTTCTAACTTAATATCCCGAAAGAAAGTTTATTTTGAATTAAATTAATAACTAGAAATTATTTTAATAGCTCTCGCAGAAGATCATCCAGACTTTCTTTATAGCATCGGTGTCTGGTATCATTTTCTGCCAGTGTTTTGATCACTAATCATAACCAAGCTGCCACTATCCATGCCTTCAAATCATAGTGGAACATGCAGATCTAATGTTAACATGAAATACACAATTCTGGGGGCGCCTGGTGGCTCAGTTGGTTGAGCATCCAACCCTTGGTTTCGGCTCAGGTTTCTTGGTTTGGCTCATGGTTGGTGAGTTTGAGCCCCACATAGGTCTCTGTGCTGACAGTGTGGAGCCTACTTGGGATTCTCTCTCTCTCCCTCTCTCTTTGCCCTTCCCCACTCACGCTGTCTCAGTCCCTCTCAAAACAAAACAAAAAACAAAACACACACACACACACACACACACACACACCTCTGATGGGGAAGCCTCTGTTATATTTTGGAAACTGCCTGTATTTTGCAAAGACGGTAAAGTAAACAGCTTTAATCAATTTGCACTACTCCCCAGGCCTCAAGCTTAACACATACTTTGTCAGCAGGTGCAGGAAATTGTCTACAGATGATGGGGCCGGTCAGCGGGTTCGACAGCCAGCAATTAAATCTAGGGGGATTCTGACAACCCAGTAGAGGGCAGTGTAACAACACAATTAAGAGTAATAGCATTGACTCTTCTCCCTCGCCAGTTTTCTTTTCTTTGCTGCATACCGTTCACCAATGGAACTTGCTTATTTTTTTAATCCTCTCACCCTCAAAACACGTGTATATCACTAACTGTTTGAGATGTAGAGTGACTTTCCATCGTGGTAATGCCAACAACTGAAAATTACATATTAGACATCCCTGTTCTTAAACTACCTTTCTTACCTTGTCTCTGGGAAATTATCATTGGCCTTTTTTTTTTTTTTTTTAACAACTGCATCACAGGTCCCCAAGATGTTGTTTGCCTTTCTTAGATGCTCTGCAAATCTCCTTTTTCCTCTGTTTCTCAGACTTCCTTTGTGTCTTCCCTATACCAACTCAATTAATTCACACTTTTTGGTGAAGAGGAATTTAGCTTTTCAGCCCTTGGTTAAGCTACCTTTGCATATCCAAAGACTCACCAGTACACTGTGGTAAACAGAAGGACATCCACTCTGGATTTCTTCCTTTGGTAGTCAGGCCTAGTATAGACTTTGAACATCTTTCCTTTCTAATTGCCCAAACGGTCCATGGTCCATCTAACCAGCAGTCAGTAGCATGAGTCAGTTTAAGTTATAAGAACCAATTTTCTAAAAATGCCACACAATTGTGATGATAAAACTTATACATTAGTGACACAATTAGTAAAATTAGTGAATAAGACAGTATATCAAAAAGTATTTATAATATATATAAAGGTTTATCCAACAGCTGACTTTCTGTTTCTTTCTGATGGATTTTATTCTGTCTCCTTCAGTTATGGAATTTTGACTAAATAGATCAATAGATAGATGGACAGATGAATGAATGAATGAATGAATAAATGTTTTGCGTATTAAATACACTTCATATAGGCTAGTCAGAGACTAACAAGTTACTTTGGAACTAGAAAAGTGTGAGGAAAAAGTTCTGAATTAATCAACCTCTTTGAGAAGTCTTACTTACTCCCAACCCCTAATCTATGAAATAGGAATAATAATATAACTATTAAGGATGTGACCTACTACCCAAACAGAAGTAAATTTTTAAATAGAATGAGCAGTACTAGTAAGTTAATGGGAAGATAGAAGATGGTGTACCCCGGGGCACCTGGGTGGCTCAGTCGGTTAAGCAGCCCACTTCAGCTCAGGTCATGATCTCATAGGCTTTGTGTTCGAGCCCCGAAACAGGCTCTGTGCTGACAGCTCACAGTCTGGAGCCTGTTTTAAATTCCCTGTCTCCCTCTCTCTCTGCTCCTCCCCTGCTCACACTCTGTGTCTCTCAAAAATAAATAAACATTAAAATATTTTTTAAAAAAGGAAAAAGAAAATGGTGTGCCACAAAACCCAGACAGCAGTTTCAAATGTGTGCCACTATTCACACCAGTATCAAATACAAAAGTAAACAAAATAAAAATGAAAACAGAAAAAGAACTATTAAATACTATGTCAGGTACTAAAGGTACAAAAGTGAACAAAACACACCCATTGGCATCCTCAAAATTCCTTTCTTCTCTTTCTCTTTTGGCAAGTGGGCAGAATTCATACACATCAGCACATAGGAGAGAGACCTAGCCTGGGCTTCCTGGATTTAAGGATGAATAGGAGTTGACCAAAGAGGAAGAGAAAGGACTTCTAAACCAAGCAGAAAGAGCAGCTTGTGCAAAAGTGAAGAGGAAAGAAAGCACATGATGAATTCTAGGTGCTTTAAAGAGTTCAGTGTGGCTAAATGTAGGCATAAAGGTCTGTGAGGGAGTGGTGAATGGCCGGGCTAATAGCTGGTCAGTCAGAGGTGAACTCATGAGAGTGAGGAGCTAGAGATGAATCTTAGAGGCAAGGGAGAAGATCAGAAGAGTAGGCAAAGAGACATAGGATCTTACGAGTTGTATAAAGATGAACCACATCCCTCTGGATTGAGACAAGGTAACAGAAAATGTGAAATCAGACAGGGAGTGCTGTAGTAATCCAAGTCAGAGATGATGGTAATGTATACAAGGGTGGTAATAATGAGGGTGGAGACATCTGGACAAATTTGGAATAGATGAACTTGTGCAGGTAATATGAAGAAAAAAAAATTGCCAAGGGCAGAATGGGCAATTAGAACATCTAAAAGGAGACAGGAGAAGGATATTAGAACAAGGAACCATAAAATAGTAACCAAAAAACATAAAAGGAAAAATAAAAAAGAATGGCTTGTTCAAAGTGTATTTTAGATTTTTTTAAAATTTATTTTTGAGAGAGAGTGCACACACAAGTGGGGGAGGGGCAAAGAGAGTTGGGGACAGAGGACCCGAAGCAGGCTCTGCACCTACAGCAGTAAGCCTGATGTGGAGCTTGAACTCATGAACCCTGAGATCATGACCTGAACTAAGTCGGGCACTCAACTGACTGAGCCACCTAGGCACCCCCAAAATGTATTTTAACCTCCTTCTTGTGGGCTTCTCTTGCTTCAGAAGCTAAAAACTTCAGGGGTGCCTGGGTGGCTCAGTTGGTTAAGTGTCCGACTTCAGCTCAGGTCACGATCTCACAGTTCACAGTCCCTGTGTTGGGCTCTGTGCTGACAGCTCAGAGCCTGGAACCTGTGTCGGATTCTGTGTCTCCCCCCCTCTTCTCTCGCCCTCCCCCATTCATGTTCTGTCTCTCTCTTTCAAAAATAAATAAACATTAAAAATTTTTTAAAAACTAAAAAAAACTATATTTCTCAATATCTTTTCAACTAAGTGTTCCATATATAATTTTATTTCCATAAAACAGGTACATTCACTCAAGGCTTAAATTCTGTTCTAAATTATGAAAAGATGTAAGTGTTACACAAGGCATCCATTTTGCTTGTGCAGATATAGGAGGCATGACATGGTTCAGGAGTTAATGGTTTTGGTAATACTTTCTGATTTTCAGATAGTGGCTGAGGTAAGCAGACCCTGAGAGCCAGCTCCTGCTTGTGATAAATGTGTTAGTAACTCTTGGTGCCCCAATTTTTCTGGGACTAATTCCTGGATGTCTAGCCTAGAGCCCATTTCCCAGTCATTCTAACAGATTTATAAGCATCTAATTCCATGTATCAAATCTCTTTCTGCATAAACTTGTTAGAGGAGTGTATTCATTTTCTAGGGATGCTATAGCAAAGTACCACCAACTCATTGGTTTAGAAAAATAGAAATTTGGGGCACCTGGCTAGCTCAGTTGGTAGAGCTTATGACTCTTAATCTTGGGATCATGAGTTTGAGGCACATGTTAGGTATAGAGATGACTTAGAAAAATCGTTTCAAAAAAAAAAAAAGAAAAATAGAAATTTGTTGTCTCACAATTCTAGAAGCTAGAAATCCAAAATCTAGTTGTCAGCAGGATGGGTTCCCTTTGAGGTCTGTGAGGGAGAATCTGTTCCATGCGTCTTTTCTAGGTTTTGGTGGCCCCAAGTGTTTCTTGCTTGTGGCAACATTACTCTGATGTCTGCCTCAATCTTCACATAGCAATCTGCTCCCTGCATATGTTCACAACATCCTCCTTCTGTGCATGTCTGTCTCTGTGTCCAAATGTCCTCCTATTTTGAAAACACCAGTCATGCTGGATTAGGGCTCACTCTAATGACCTCATATTAAGAGAAGACACAGTAAGGATTTTAACTCAAAGGAATTTTAATTTGATTACCTCTAAAAAGACCCTATTTCCAAATAAGATCAGATTCTGAGGTACTGGGGGTTAAGACTTGAACTTATTTTTGGGGGGGAATACAATTCAATCCATAACAAGGAATATGACAGGAACATTTAGTATTCCTTAAATATTCACATGGTTCTGATTTCCCAGCCTCCTTTGCAGTATGGTTGAGGTCATGTGACTACTTCTCTAAATAGCTGTGAGCAGAGGTGGTGTCGATTTCTTCTTAGCTGAGTCAGTGAGAAGCCTTGCTCAACCTTCTAGCTCCGTTTTCCTGATTTGACAAACTTTGAAGACACATGTTGAAAGAATGATGAACCAAAAAGGTCAACCCTTGGTCAGCCTGTCAGCCTGGGTCCCTGAGTGTCTACATAGAATAGCGTCCCCTGCCAAAACATGTTATACATGTAACATAAGCAAGAAATAAATCTTTGTGGTTTAGAGACACTAAGATTTAGAGGCCTGTTTGCAGCAGTTGGTGTTAGTTATCTTCGTTAATACAGCAGCCTAACCTTGACAGGCAGATTATTGGAAAAGTTCCCATCCTGGAGTTCAGTTTATGTCCTGAAATGGACTTTTTAAAGCATCTGCCAGGGTGCCTGGGTGGCTCAGTACATTAAGCATCTGACTTCGGCTCAGGTCATGATTTCACAGGTCATGAGTTTGAGCACCACATCAGGCTCTATGCAGACAGCTCAGAGCCTAGAGCTTGCTTCAGTTTCTGTGTCTCTCTTTCTCTGCTCCTCCCCTGCTCATTCTCTCTCTCTCTCTCTCTCTCTCTCTCTCTCTCTCTCTCTCTCTTTCTCAAAAATAAATAAACATTAAAAAAAATTTAAAGCATCTGCCAAAAAGCGGAGGGAGGGAGGGTGGTGCACCTCTCCCAACAAAGAATATTCAAGGAGAAGAATACAAAAATCCCTACATATCTGTATTAGTCTGCTCAAGCTGATAAAACAAGTTACTACAGATTGGGTGGCTTAAGCAACATTTATTTTCTCACACTTTTGGAGGTTAGAAGTTCAAGATCAAGGTGCCAGCAAGATTGGTTTCTGGTGAGACCTCTGTTCCTAGCTTAGAGATGGCTGCCTTATTGTGTTCATGCATAGCTTTTCCTCTAGGCACAAGCAGAAAGAGAAAGTCATCTGGTTTCCCTTCCCTTTCTGATAAGGGTACCAATCCTATAGGATTAGGGCCCCACCCGTATGACCATTTAACTGTGCTATTTCTTTTACAGGCCCTATCTCCAAACATAGTTACATTGGGGGTTAGGGCTGTAACATAGGACTTTGGGGCAGGAGGGGACACAATTCAGTCCATGACAGTATCATTGAATTAATAATATAACATATGGAGAGCTCTTCTGATCATACTCTCTAGATGGGAGAGTTAGTAGCTTCTTTCTGTTCTTCATATTTTTTACTGTTTATGTTTTTACTGTTCATCATATAAATTAGATCATACTATACCTATAGCTATTTTTTCACTTATAGTGAAAAAACTATTATAATTTTTCTTCACTTGTTGCTATATTGTAGACATCATCCATATCAGCACATACAAATCCCAACATATTTTTTCTTTTTTTTTAATGTTTATTTATTTATTTTGGAGACAGAGAGAGAGACTGAGCAGGGGAAGGGCAGAGAGGGAGACAGAGAATCCCAAGCAGGCTCCGTGCTGTTGGCATACAGCCTGATGCAGGGCTCGAACTCACAAGTCATGAGATCATGACTTGAGCCAAAATCAAGTTGGATGCTTAACCCAAGAGTCAGACACTTAATCAACTGAACACCCAGGTGCCCCTTAAAATATTCTTTCAAATAGCTGCATAGTCTTCTGTTGTAAAGAGTGTGACAATTTACTTGAGTTTACTTAAGTTTTTCTCTTGACAGATGATAGATCAGTTCAAATTTCTTATTCTGGACAATGTTGCAGAAAATTTGTGACAATTTGAAAAAACTCACAGATAAACCATGTAGCCTAAAAATACGGAAAAAATTAAGAAAGATTTAGGTATTATTGTAAGAATACATTATGTAATACATATAACAATAAAATATGTGTTAATTATTTATTTATTGGTAAGGCTTCTGGTCAACAGTGGCTATTAGTAGTTAAGTTTTGGGGGAGTCAAAAATTATATGTGGAATTTTCAGCTGTGCAGGGGTTGGTGCTCCAAACCCTGCATTATTCAAGAGTCAATTACATTCATATTTATATTATTATTTCAGTAGGGTAGATTCCTAGACATGCAATTGCTAAGTCAAAGGGTATGCATCATTAAAATTTAAATAGTTACTGTATGCCAGTTTATAATTGTAGTAAGAGTATATGGGAGTATCCATTTCCTCATACCCACCCTAGGGTAGTGTCCATATTTTTAGTTTTGCCAATTTAATAGGTAAAAAAGCAATCATTTTGTTTGAATTTAATTATTAGTGAAATTTTGCATATATTGGTCCTTTATTTCTTTTTCTAAACATTTAAAATAAAATAAAATAAGCACACTTAAAAAAATGGTCCTTACAAATGCCTTCTTGGTGCCCAAGTGCAGCACTTACAGTGTCTTATTTGACAAGCAGCCCAGCCTATCTGCCTGCATAAAACTTGGAATCTTGAAGTGGAGATTTCTATGTGCTTATCAACACTAATGCTGAGCCCGCCAGCTACCTTATTTGTGCTCACAGGATTCACTATGCCCAGGGGCTTTGGCTGAGAAATTAGACTTCTAGATGAACAGGAATAGAGAGAAGCCAAGAATGGAGAGAAGCACTATAGAACATTTAAAAAATTGAAGTGACTATGCATAGTTATACACACAATAAATTATACTTGTATATGATACCAAATACAGGCTTTCAAAAAAGCAAGGAGAATCAGGGGGACAATGAATAACAAAAAACATAATAAGAATCTTACAAAGAATGAAATCTTGTCATTTGCAACAACATGGATGGATCCAGAGGGCATAATGTTAAGTGAAGTCAGTCAGAGAAAGACAAATACCATATGATTTCACTCATATGTTGAATTTAAGAAACAAAACAAATGAACAAATTAAAAAAGAGACAAACCAGAAAATAGACTTCTAACTACAGAGAACAAACTGATGGTTACCAGAGGGGAGATGGGAGAGGTGGGGGATGGGTGAAACAGGTGACGGGGATTAAGAGTACACTTATCATGATGAGCACTGAGTACTGTATAGAATTGTTGAATCACTATATTGTACACCGGAAGCTAACATAACACTGTACATTAATTATACTGGAATTTCATTAATTAATAACCGTACAAAAATTAAAAACTGACTTTGGAAAAAAACCTTACAGTACTAGAATCTAAAGAAACATTAACAATTTCATCACTTTAAATTTTAGTCCAACTTTAGTGATTTACAAATAAGAAAACAAAGGCTTAAAGCGGTAAAATGATCTGCTCAGGTTCATAGCTCCAGTTACTAGCAGAGACGGGATTCGAACTCCACTCTCTTGACCTTCAATTTGACAAAACCTCCTTGATCTAGGAGTCCTGTATCTCCAGATTTAAAAAACAAAAAAACAACCAAACAAAAAATAAAAACCCTCATACATTTTAAAATGTGACTTTTGGGGGCGCCTGGGTGGTGCAGTCGGTTAAGCGACCGACTTCAGCCAGGTCACGATCTCGCGGTCCGTGAGTTCGAGCCCCGCGTCGGGCTCTGGGCTGGTGGCTCGGAGCCTGGAGCCTGTTTCCGATTCTGTGTCTCCCTCTCTCTCTGCCCCTCCCCCGTTCATGCTCTGTCTCTCTCTGTCCCAAAAATAAATAAAAACGTTGAAAAAAAAATTTTAAATGTGACTTTTGGGGGCGCCTGGATGGCTCACTGGGTTAAGCGTCTGACTCTTGATTTCAGTATAGGTCATGATCTCACGTTTGGTGAATTTGAGTTCTCTGTTGGGCTCCACACCAGCGGTGTGAATCCTGCTTGGGATTCTTTCTCTATTCCTTTTTCTCTGCCTCTCCCCAGCTTCTGATCTCTCTCTTCCTCTCAAAAAAATTTTTTTTTAATTTATTATTATTTTTAATGTTTATTTATTATTTAGAGAGAGAGAGACAGAGACAGAGACAGAGGGACAGAGTGCAAGCAGGGGAGGGGCAGAGAGAGAGAGAGAGACACACACACACACACACACACACAGAATCTGAAGCAGGCTCCAGGCTCTGAGCTGTCAGTCTTTTTTAAAAAATGAGACTTTTTGCAGAATTAAAATTTGACAGTTACTTATCCGGCTTTCACAATTATTTTATGTCCCTGCCTAAGACCCAGCTGCACTGTCTGGTAGAAGGTGAACCCAAACCCTGAAGCCAACTGAAAGCCCCAAGAAGTAGCATCCCTGAGTTTTGCCCACAGACATTAAATTCACAAAGATGACCAACTCCCAGGATCAGTCACCCAGAAGCAACTGTGGCCTGGAACCTAACCTATAACTTCTCTAAAAGCCACTTTCCTACCCTCCCCCCACCCACTTTGCCAACTGTGTGTCAGAGATTATACATCTCATTCTCCAGATCCCGTTATAAAACACTAGCATGTTAGCAAACCTTAGATTAATTTTATCACACCCAGACTGGGGTATGTTCTCAAGCTAGGAGATTCTCTAAAGGTTGTTTTAGATTTTTTTTTCACTTCAAATAAAGGGTGGAAATAATTTTAACAATAATAATGAAGGTTATAAAAGGTAAGATAAAAGTCACCTGAACTCTGTTGGCACCTCATCAAATCCCTCGCCCTAGAGGTAATTATTATCAAAGTTTTCTGGTGTGTGCTTTCAGAAATTTTCCACACATGGGTTGGTTAAGCATCTGACTCTCAGTTTCGGCTCAGGTCATGATCTCACAGTTTGTGGGTTCAAGCCCCACGTTGGGCTCCATACTTCAGCACGTAGCCTGCTTGGGATTCTCTCTCGCCCTTTCTCTCTGCCACTCTCCCACTCCTGTGTGCGTTTTCTCTCTCTCTAAATAAATAAAACACTTAAAAAATTAAAAAAAATTTTTCCCACACATGTCTAAGTTGGAGTAGAGTCATGTTGTTTTATAATTTAAGTTTTCTCTATCTTGTAGGCATCTTTCCAAATCAATGTATGTAGCATCACCTCATTCTTTTTAATACCTTTAAATGTATGTATGTATGTAGAACACAATTTGTTTATGATTTGATTTTTTATTTTTACTATTTTTTTAAGTTTTTTTTTAAAGTTTATTTTTGAGAGAGAGAGACAGAGACAGAGCATGAGTTGGGGAGAGGCAGAGAGAGGGGGACACAGAATCTGAAACAGGCTCCAGGCTCTGAGCTGTCAGCACAGAGCCTGACATGGGGCTCGAACTCACGAACTGCTAGATCATGACCTGAGCCGAAGTCGGACGCTCAACCAACTGAGCCACCCAGGCGCCCCCTTGATTTTTTTTTTTTATTAAAAAAATTTTCTTTTTTTTAACATTTATTTGTTTTTGAGACAGAGAGAGAGCATGAACAGGGGAGGGTCAGAGAAAGAGGGAGACACAGAATCTGAAGCAGGTTCCAGGCTCTGAGCTGTCAGCCCAGAGCCCAACGTGGGGCTTGAACCCACGGACCGCGAGATCATGACCTGAGTCGAAGTCGGACACTTAACCGACTGAGCCACTCAGGTGCCCCTGATTTTTTTTGTTTGTTTTTTTTTTTAATTGCACTGGTCTTTAAAGGCACCCACACTGAGAGAACTTGAAAATTATTGGTGGAATGAGTACTAATGAATGTTCCTTGCCTAATATAATCCATGTACAGGGAAAGATGTGTGGCCTTAGATAGGTTACCTATGCTTCTGAGCTTCATTGTTCCCATTCTGCAAAAAGGGACCAAGATTTCTTGCCCAGAGGGTGATGGTGGCATTTGATGAGATAATGCGTAAGGGACTACCTGGTGAGGTGGAAATGATGTTTTGGAGAGGCAATATACCGTACTCTTTAAAGCATGGGTTTTATAGGCAGACACAGCATGCTTGAATTCAAGTTCTGTTTATGGGTTCTAACCTGGAACGAGTGATGCACACTCTGAGTCCATTTGCTCCGCTACAAAATACATTAAAAAATAGCTGTGTGATTCAAGACAAAATAAGGCATATAAAGGGCTTACTTAACAGAGTGTCTTTTTCATGAAAGGTGCTCAATAATAGTAGCCATTGTTGTCAAGTGTGACCACTGAAGCTAGATAAATCTGGGTTTATAATCTGCCTCTGACACTCCTTAGATACATGTCCTGAGGGGTTCTCTTAAAGTTTCTGAGCCTTAGTTTTCTCATACTACCTTATGGGGTTGTGAGGATGAAGTAAGATGCTTAGATCATTCCCAAAACATGGTACATATAAGCACGCAGCACTGCATGCAGGTCTTTGAATGGGAATACACATCAACTCCTTCCCTTTTTCCTTCCCAGTTCTTCATGCACAGATGAAGGGTATTTTATTTATTTATGTGTGTGTGTATGTATGTATGTTAGTAATGTTTTTATTTTTTAAAGCACATTTTACTTATTTATTTATTTTAATATAATTTACGGTCAGGTTAGCCTACATACAGTGTATACAGTGTGCTCTTGCCTTCAGGAGTAGATTCCCATGATTCATGGCTTCCATACAGTACCCAGTGCTCACCCCGACAAGTGCCCCCTCAATGCCCATCACCCATTTTCCCCTTCCCGCTCCCCCACATCTACCCTCAGTTTGTTCTCTGTATTTAAGAGTCTCTTATGGTTTGCCTCCATCTCCGTTTGAAACTATTTTTCCCCTTCCCTTCTCCCATGGTCTTCTGTTAAGTTTCTCAAATTCCACATGAGTGAAAACATATGATATCTGTCTTTCTCTGACTGACTTATTTCAATTAGTATAATACCCTCCAGTTCCATCCACGTTGTTGCAAATGGCAGGATTTCATTCTTTCTGACTGCCAGGTAGGCTCCACGCCCAACATGGGGCTCTGACTCACGACCCTGAGATCAAGGGTTGTGTGCTCTATTGACTGAGAAAGCCAGGTGCCCCCAAATAAAGTGTGTTTGACTCTAAGGTAGCCGTGTTGAAGATGAGTTTTAAAGTCAGAACCTCTGTGCGCTCTTGTCATTGTTCCATCATCTAAAATCCTTTCTATAGGCTCAGTCTACCCAGCAGTTCACAAGAAGTGTAATGAGATATAATGAATAGCATTAAAATGTATTCAGATCAGAATGTTAATCGTAAGCAAAAAAGTCCGCAGAGGACTTCTTCCTTCAAGGCATACGTTTTCTCAGCAAATTAATTTCTTAAGTTATCAAATAACAACTAACACCAATTCTATTTCTCTGTTGAATTTACAAGTTCAATAGGAACACAAGTTGTAATGACACGTTGCGGGAGTGGGGAGTGGTTACGGGAGAATGAATCATAGCCCAAAGGAATGCAAAGCTGAGAAACATCCTAAAAAAATGTTAAGCTAGAGAACTAGAGATGGCTCTGAAAGACAAGTGTTTAGCAATCATGGCTCAAGTCCATTTAGGACAGTAATTTTCAAACTCTGCAGGTCACAGATCATGTTCCCAGCCCACTAGGGTTTAGGCTATTCATGGGTCTCCATGAGTTCCCAGTTTCATGGATGAAATAAGGAATTTTGCTCCAGGAACCTTATTGCTAAATACCACCTACAGACTGAGAACATAAGGAAAATACTTGAGGTCCCTAAAGCATTCTGGTTAGATCCTCTCTTTCCATTTGGACCCAAAGGGAGTAGAGGCGAGAACATTTGGACAGGGGGACAGAAGAAAGGAGGAGAGGGTTGTAGGGAAGTACAGGGTGTGGAGCAGAGCTTCTCAGCTTCGGCACTACTGAAGTTTTGGATGGGAGAATTCTTTGCTGCGGGGTGCTGTCCTGTGCACTGTAGGATGTCTGTATAGCAGCATCCCTAGTCTCTATGCACTAGATGCCAGTAGCACCACCTCCCTCCCGATTGTGACAAACCAAAAACGTCTCCAGACTCTGCCAAATGTCCCCGTGGAGGGAGGAGACATGGAGATGGAAAAGCAGACTGAGAGCTGTCATTCTTGGTGTGAGGAAGCAAAGGATGGGAATATGCCCTTGCCATCTGCCTCCCCACCTTTCTCCTTTTTTTTAAAAAAATTTTTTTCAATGTTTATTTATTTTTGGGACAGAGAGAGACAGAGCATGAACGGGGGAGGGGCAGAGGGAGAGGGAGACACAGAATCGGAAACAGGCTCCAGGCTCTGAGCCATCAGCCCAGAGCCCGACGCGGGGCTCGAACTCACGGACCGCGAGATCATGACCTGGCTGAAGTCGGACGCTCAACCGACTGCGCCACCCAGGCGCCCCTCCACCTTTCTCCTTTTATAAACATTTCCTTTCTCCTTTATAAACATTTTCGGGCTTTAAAAGGCTTTTTTTTGGATCCCTTAATTCCCTTCTCTTTTTTTGGCTGGAAAGCTGTATCTTTTTCATTCTAGTTACCCCATGACAGGCTGAGACTTACCCAAGAGACCAGGGCATCTGGGAGAAGAGAAGGAAGACACGAGGGCACAGGGTGCAGGCCGGAGCTCATCGGGACAGGTCTTGTATTCGGCCCGTTCTTACCACAGTTTTGACTATCACTGTGCTTCATAAAAATGGAGGAGAGCAGGTAAAGAAAGAAAGGGGTAAATCAGAATCATCTGGGAAAAGGGGCGCCTGGGTGGCTCAGTCAGGGGAGCAATGGATTTCGGCTCAGGTCATGATCTCACGGTTCACGAGTTTGAGCCCCTTGTTGGGTTCTGTGTTGACAGCTCAGAGCCTAGAAGCTGCTTCAGATTCTGGGTCTTCCTCTCTCTCTGCTCCTCCCTCACTAGTGCTCTGTCTCTGTCTCAAAAATAAACATTAAAAAATATTTTTTTAATAAAAAAAAATCATCTGGGAGAAAATGATCCTTGTCCACCTGCGGGCACGTAGCCCCAGGCACATCAAAATCACAGCAGCCGCGAGCGCCGATGGGTATCCGTGGGATGGTTTCCAATAAGCATCCCGTGCGGTTCTCAGGTGTTACTTCTTCCCACTCTCTCCTCCCAGAACAACCACCTGCCTAAGAAGTTTTCTAGGACATCTAATCTCAGTCACAAGTGGGCTCTCAGTAACAAGTTAAAGATGTTCCTTGGGGTGCCCGGCTGCCTTAGTTGTGAGAGAATGCAATGCTTGATCTCAGGGTTGTGAGTTCGAGCGCCATGTTGAATGTAGAGATTACTGACATAAATAAATAAATAAATAAATAAATAAATAAATAAAGATGTTCCTTGAAGCATTATCTAAACTAATGAAGGGGTGCCTGGGTGGCTCAGTTGGTTAAGCCTCTGAATCTCTGTTTCGGCTCAGGTCATGATCTCACAGTTTCGTGAGTTCCAGCCCCATGTCGGGCTCTGCGCTGACAGTGTGGAGCCTGTTTGGGATTCTCTCTCTCTCTCTCTCTCTCTCTCTCTCTGCCACTCCCTTACTCACACTGTCTTTGTCTTTCTCAAAATAAGTAAATAAACAACAAAAAAATAAAGTAGTGAAAATTAGGAAGTAGGACATTTGCTTAAAAAGTTGTGGTGGAGTATAAATGAAATAATTTATATAAAAAATATGAATTTTTATAGTGCTAGTGCCTAGTACATAGTGAGCCCTCAAATGTTAACTGTTGCTATGAAAAACTGGGGGCGCCTGGGTGGCTCAGTCAGTTGAGTCTCTGACTCTTGATTTCAGCTCAGGTTGTGATCCCAGGGTCATTGTATCCAGCCCTGCCTTGGGTTCTGTGTTGAGCACTAAGCCTGCTTAAGATTTTCTCTCTCTCTTTCTCTCTCTCCCTCTGCCCCTCTCCCCCACTCATGCTTGCTGTCTCTCTCTCTCTCTCTAAAAGAAATAAAATGAAAAAAAAATTAAATATGAAAAACTGCTTTTGGAGGTAGAGAAGTGCTTAGGGTAGATGATATTGAATGAAACTAGTAAGACCCCAGGCTACAAATAGTGGTTCCCTATTTTACAAAAATATATCTATAACTTGGGAATTACAGGGGCACCTGCATAGCGTGTTAAGCGTCCAGCTTCAGCTCAGGTAATGATGTCACGGTTCGTGGGTTGGAGCCCCGCGTTGGGCTCTGTGTTACCAGCTCGGAGCCTGGAGCCTGCTTCGGATTCTGTGTCTCCCTCTCTCTCTGCCCCTCCCCTGGCTCACACTCTGTTTCTGTCTCTCTCTTTCAAAAATAAACATTAAAAAAAAGTTTTTAATGTTTATAATTTGGGGATTCCAGCTCAATCTGAGCTGTGACAGGCTATCCCTTGGGTGTGGTTATGACTGGTGGGGAAACACGCTCGAGGAATTTGCTCTGGTATCAAGTAGAATAAGAGGGCACCTGGGTGGCTCAATCAGTCGAGCGTCCGACTTGGGCTCAGGTCAAGATCTCAAGGTTCATGTGTTCAAGCCCCACATTGGGCTCACTGCTGTCAGTGCAGAGCCCACTTCAGATCCTCTGTCCCCCTCTCTGCCCCTGCCCCAACTTGTGCCCTCTCAAAAATAAAGAAAACATTAGAACAGTAAGTAGAATAAGAGAGCAGAGTGGAGGGGGAAAAGACAACTACCTGGAGGGTCATAGCACAGCTGTGTTTTGGGCTGTCCTTCCTGGCAGAGCTGGATTAAGGGGTGGGTGAGCAGGGGAGCCTCCCGTGTTGCCATTGTACAAGGGATGCTAAAGTGTCGGTGAGCGCTAGTCATGGTGGAAAACAGTGCTTTGGGGAAAATCGTATTTACCAGAACTCTCAGAGTACAGAATGTGATTAAAGTCACTTGTCACAGTTTGAGACCCCCCCCCCCCAGGTGGCGCTCGTGAGTAAGTGGCCCCTACACCACTTTCTAGTGAAATTGGGTCCAGCTGATTGCTGTCTTTTCGTGTTGTGAATAGTAAGCATATGCAACTCTCTTGCCAAAACTGGAGAGCCCAGAACACAATAGCTGGGTTGCCAGCTGCCCCCAGAAGTCTTACTTCTCTGCCCTTCCTTCTTTTCTCCAAATAAATGTTAAACAAATATTTAAATAGTATTAGTTTTAAAAGGCACCAAATTATTACTTTTCCCTGGGGCCCTATATGTCCTATCTGACCCTGATCCTAGGCCGGCCCCCCTGGCCTTCTTTGGAGCTCATAAAGAACAGGATTATTGGCAGAAGCTGAAGAATTTTTATTTGTTGCATTTTGGTTGTTATGCTGGCCAAGGAATCTGTTGCATACCAAGATCTGAGCGACTTGTGTCCTATAACTGGGGCTTAGGTGACAAATACTAATGCAAAGTGTGGGAGCTGGGGCCTCTCTCCTCTGTTCGGGGCCCAAGTCACTGTCAGATAATACCCCGAGGTGAGAGGAAGCTTGGATCTGCCAGTCTGCCACCACTGTTGGCAAACTCTGACGGGTGACTGCCACTAGGGGTGGCATATTCTTAGGTAATGTCAGCAGGTCCTTAATGATGGTGTGTTTCTTCTTAATTTCTGGATTTGAGAGAACTCAATTTAATTTTTAGATTTGAGAGAAAATGGAAGATACAGAGAAGAAAAGTCAAGGTGAAATCACCCAGGATCCCATGGTTTTATTTTTAAACCTTACATTGATCTTTACTTAGGCTGCTTGAAGCCTGGGCTTTGTAGTCTCATCTCATACCGGTTTCATGGTTTTCTTTGCTTTGGTTTGTGAATGCTGAAATGTACAACTTGTCCTACTGCACTTTTTTTTTTTTTTAATTTATTTTTGGGACAGAGAGAGACAGAGCATGAACGGGGGAGGGGCAGAGAGAGAGGGAGACACAGAATCGGAAACAGGCTCCAGGCTCTGAGCCATCAGCCCAGAACCTGACGCGGGGCTCGAACTCACGGACCGCGAGATCGTGACCTGGCTGAAGTTGGACGCTTAACCGACTGCGCGACCCAGGCGCCCCTTACTGCACTTTTTCTAATGTCACTTGAAAACAATAGAAACGCAGATCCTCTGGAATTTGGTATTTTAAGAGTAAACGACATACATAAATGTCCCTTATGCAGAACTTTGGTCTCACCAAATGCATGCAGGAAGTTAATCACAGATTTACTCAGCTTGTTGTCTCTTTTACTCTCACACAATTTTTCCTCCCAAAAACCTATTACTGTTTCTTGGATCCCTTAAATAAACCAATCATTAATATATAATCAAAGCAATGCTTTTAGTAATCAATCCCAGTTCCTTTTATTTGAAATAATGTGTAATTTTATAACATTCCAGATATTGGTTGGTACATATCTCTACTCTAGTTAAAATGGGATGTTTCTCTTGTTTTTGTTTTGTTTTAAAAACACAACAGTAGGGGTGCCAGGGTGGCTCAGTCTGTTAAGCGACCAGCTCTTGATTTTGGCCCAGGTCAGTTGGTGCGAGCCATGTGTCGAGCTCCATGCTGACCATGTGAAGTCTGCTTGGGATTCACTCTTTCTCTCTCAAAAATAAATAAATAAACGTTTTAAAAAAAGGAAATATTACCTTAGGTTGAATGACAGCTGACATCTGTGAGGTCAAAACTGTTCCTTGTGAATGTTGACATATAACATTTTGTGAAAGTATGCCTTGCTTATATATTTTCAAAAATCATTTTGCTTACAAAGAATATATCCTCTGATTAGAGGAATGACAAAATATGGGGATAGTTAGCTGTATGCTCAGAGAAATTTAAAAAGAAACCTACTGTCAATATATTCAGAGTAATCCTAGACCTTAAAATTTTTTTTTAAGTTTATTTCGAGAGAAAGAGAGACAGCAAGAGAGCACAAGTGCACATGCACAAGCTGGGGAGGGCCAGAGAGAGAGAGTGTGAGAAAGAATTCTAAGCAGGCTCTGCACTGTCAGTGTGGAGCATGACACAGGGCTCGAACCCACAGAATCGTGAGATCATGCTGGATGCTTAACCGACTGAGCCACCCAGGTGCCTGCCCTTAGACTTAAATATTGATACAATAAGCAACTAGCATATAGAAAGCACTCAATTAATATTTGAATGTTGAATGAATGAATGACTCAAGATAAACTATTTTCTGAGACTATTATTTTTCCTAGGACAATTTGAGGTTGTTTTTTCTTTATATATCTTTATGAAAAATTTTAATTTGTATGAAGAGAGATAAAAGGAAGTTTGCAATTATAGAATCACAACGCAGGAAAATAAAGAACTAGGTTAAACTCCATAAAAACATTAAAAAATTTTTGTTGGAAAAAATTTTTTGAAATACATGTAGATTTACAGAAAAGTTAGAAACAAATTACAAGAATTCTAGCTTATCCTTAATCCTGATTCTCTAGTAACATTTTTATTTCATTGGCTTAATCTCTCTCTCACTCTTTCAATGCTGAATCATTTGTTGGTAAGTTGCAGACATGTTGCTTCTTTACTCTCCAATACTTGAGTGTGTATTTTCTAGAACAAGGATATTCTCTTATGTGATCACATTGCAATTACTGAAACAGAAAAATTAACACATGCAATATTGTTATCGAATCTGGAAATGTTAATTTCTCACCAATTGTCTCAATAATGTCCTTTATAGTAGGAAAAAATATTCTGGCTTGGGTCCAATCAAGGATTACATACACATCGCATTTAGTTGTCTTCTGTAGTCTTTTATTCTGGAAAAGTTCCTCAGTCTGTCATTGTATTTTATGACCTTAACATTTTTGAAGAATATAGGCCAAGCATTTTGTAGACTATTCTTCAATTTGTGTTTGTCTGATATTTCCTTGTGATTAGATTAGGTTCTGCCCTTTTGGTAGGAATACCACAGAAATGACATTATGCCTTTCTGAGTGCTTCGGATCAATAGGCCCATGACACTAATTTGTCTCTACTGGTGATATTCACTTGGTTAGGGTGCTGTCCCCATGTTTTTCCATTGTAAGGTTATCTTTTTCTTTTTGTAATTAATAAGAATTGTGTAGGTACAACTTCAAGACTGTATAGATATACTTGTCCTCAAGAATTTTTTATCCATTAGTTACCGTGCCCATTTATTGCTATGCTTTGTGAAATGCTATTTTTTTTTAACTTCATCATTACTTCTACATTTGTTTGCATTCTATTATAGGAAGAAATTTTCCTTTTTCTTCATTCATTCATTCATTCATTCGTATCAGTTTGAATTCGTGTGTTCCTATTTTATTTAATGGATTTTAATCCATTACCATCATTCTCCCTGACCCCCAGGCTTAATGAGATATAATTGACATATAACAACCACCATTTTTATTTTCATGTTCAACTGTCCCAGATTTTGCCAGTGGGAGCTTCTTCAAGTTGACTCCTGGTTCTTCGGACGTGTCGCTATCATTCTTTGGGCACTTTCCCATTTTCTAGCATAATATGATATTCTAAACTTACTTTGAATGTTCTCTACCCTAGCCCTGGAATCAGCTAGTTTTCCAAGGAGTTCTGGTTTCTTTTAAAGGAGAATGGTATTTAGAAACCAACATAGATATGCTGGGATATTACTGGGGTGTTATTGCTTCTAGATCCTCACAGCAGACAGGTAGGAAATATATGAACACACACATCGATGTGTCTATACCTATATCTATATCTATATCCATATCTATATCTATATCTATATCTATATCATCTATATATCTACAACTATATCTGTTTCTGTTACAAACATCTATACCCACCTAGATAGCTAAATTTATAAAACCGTATATTCGTGCTGATTCCTGCAATTCTAGTCCAAAAACAGGATTTATTAGCATGTTCTCCCTCTCCATATTGTAACTGCTTTCTCTGATAGTGAGAAATTTGTTTTCCATTATCCTCAACACATCACTTATTTGCTCAGTTCTAAAATTCAGCAGAAGTAATGTTAGAGACGTTAAGCCATGCCACTGGGAGAAACACACCAATGACCTGGAATTCAATATTTGTTTGTAAGTCTATCATTTTTAGTTTAAGAATACATAGTTAATATTCTGTATTTAAAAGTATGTGTTAATTAGTTCTTCTAATTTTTAGCTTCAGTTTGGCTATTATTCGTATGCTGTTATTTGCTATACAGATAGGTTCACTCATTTGCATTTGTATTTTACTTTAGATTTTGTTTCACAATTTTATTGTGTGTGTGTGTGTGTGTAAAACATTAAGATGGTTCAAAAGTCAAAACTCAACAAAAAAGGTATGTTTAGAAAAGCATCATTGGGGCGCCTGGGTGGCTCAGTCGGTTAAGCAGCCAACTTCGGCTCAGGTCATGATTTCGAGTTCGAGCCCCGCGTCGACTCTGTGCTGACGGCTCAGAGCCTGGAGCCTGTTTCGGATTCTGTGTCTCCCTCTCTCTGACCACCCCCCCCCACCCCGTTCATGCTCTCTCTCTGTCTCAAAAATAATAAAAATTAAAAAAAAAAAGAAAAGCATCATGACTACTTTAGAAAATAATTTTTCTCTATTGAGGGTTCCTTCTTCTATATTTATAACTAAGCCTGGGTCCTTTGCTTTATTCTCTTTATATTCCATGCCTGCTTGCTCTCTACTCCTCGAGCATACACACAAACATACATAAATGCATCTTGATGGAAAAGATACTGAAAAACTACAAGATGGTCTTTAGGATAAGGCATGTTTCTTCCACCGTTGGACATGATTCTCTACAGAAACAACATTCTTAATCTTTTCACAGTATATTTCACAGTATATGACAACATATTTAAGTGATATAAAATATTGTTTCTTGTGAAAATGCCATCATGAACTATAAGGTCCATTCTCACTGTATGAAAGCAGAGAGTTTCTTTTACTAAGACAAAGCAAGCTGGCTTTGTTTTTACTTAAATGCAGGACCAAAACAACCCATGAATCACTTCCTCTATGAAGTAACTGCAGACTAGGCACTCATCCAAACCCTGGGCCAGATCCACCCTGCCAGCCCCACTTCCTTAGGACATGTGTCTTTCAGCGCCTCTGGCTCCTTTTGGAACAGGGACCAGCTGCCTCTAATTTCCTCAGTCCAGGTGCTATGGTGATGGTGGTGATGGTGGTGATGGTGGTGATAGTGGTGATGGTGAGACTGAGTTTTGAAAGCAAAAATCCATTATGTGAAGATTAAGATTTTCATCATTATATTTTGAAGTCCTTGATTATGTATTAACTAATCAGAAATCTGGTTTTGTTATTAAAGCAGCTTAGCTATATAAAGTGTTGATTTCTTTTCCCCTCAGCCTCTATTCCAAAGCTCTATATGCCCTACAATTTGATACTTCAGAAGAAAGGTTCTATTCATTTTTTTTTCCTTTTACATAACCTAGCTTGTGCACTGAATAAGTATTTATTAAGTTCTTAAAATGTGCCAGGCACTGTATTGTGGATTTGGGACATCAGTAATCACAAAAGATAAGTGGAACTTATTTGGAACTTATTTTCTCACCAACGCAAGTTATTCAAGGCAGCACAGGGGAAGTGCCCGCAGTTCCGCACCACTCCAGGGACTATCCAAAATGACGAAATGGAAGAATTCCCCTCAAAAGAATCTCCAGGAAATAACGACAGCTAACGAACTGATCAAAAAGGATTTAAACAATATAACAGAAAGTGAATTTAGAATAATAGTCATAAAATTAATCACTGGGCTTGAAGACAGTATAGAGGACAGAAGAGAATCTATTGCTACAGAGATCAAGGGACTAAGGAACGGTCAGGAGGAGCTAAAAAATGCTATAAACGAGCTGCAAAATAAAATGGAAACAACCACGGCTCAGACTGAAGAGGCAGAGGAGAGAACAGGTGAACTAGAAGATAAAATTATGGAAAAAGAGGAAGCTGGGAACTTATTTTCTAGTAGGTACAGGCAGACAATGAAAAAAAACATAAAAATAGCTAATTATTTTGCTATAAGTTATGGGAAAATAGATGTTATGGGAAAAATAGATCAAATTAAGGAGGAATGGGAGTTACATTGGTAGTGAAGGCAGTTGTAATCTAAAATATCGTGGTCAAGAGAAATTGAGGTGGTGAGATTTTAACAAAGACTTTAAAGTGGTGAGGGTGTTACTCATGCAGGTATCTGTGGAAGGAGTATCACAGGAAGAGGGTACAGCCAGTATATGTGATATAAGGCTGAAGTGTACTTGGCTTCTTTAAGGAAAAGTAAGGACATGTATGGTTCAGGGTGGTGGTAGGGAAGACATATAAGGCCTGGGAGGCCACACAAAGCCCTAGGCTTTTATTCTGAGTGAAATGGGGAGTTGCTGCAGGGACTGGGGTGGAAAAGCAACATGATCTGACTTGTGCTTTAACTGACTCCCCTGGCTGAATATTTGACAATGGAGGGGTGGGCTGGGGGGGGGGGGGGGTGGAATGGAAGTCTTGAGACTAGTTAGAAAGCTATTGCAATAATGTAGGCCAGAGATGATGATGATTCAGGCCAGAATGGTAGCAGTGAAATTTGTGAAATAGAATCTGATTATATATTTTGAAGATGACCTAAGAGAACTTCCTGATGCACTGGATGTGTAAACTGAGGAAGAAAGGAGTCAAAGATGAAAGGTTTTGACTTGAGCAACTTGAAAACCACAGTTGCTATTAACTGACATAAAGATGATTATGGATAGAATGAGTTTAAGGGGGAAAACATCAGGAGTTCACTTTTAGATGGGTTAAATTTGAGATGTACTAGACATCCAAGTGGAGATGACAATTAGATGGTTAGAAAAATGTTTTTGGTGTGCAGAAGAACAGTAAGAGCTGGAGATATAAAATTGGGAGTTGACAGCAAGTAATTATATGTGATCACCATTGGAATGAGTGTGGATAAAGAAGAGAACCCAGGACATACTTAGGATACCCCTAAGAAGTCTAGGAGAAATGTAGAAACCAGCAAAGGAGCTCAAGAAAGAGTATCTAAAAGGAATAGAAGAAAACCAAAAGTTGGGAGTCCAGAAAAACAAGTGAAAAAGCAAATCGAGGGGAGCATGATGAAGCATGTCAAATGCTACTGTATTAATAAGTTAAAAATTGAGAATTGACCGTTGGATTTAGCAACATGGAAATCATTTGGTAACCTTGATAAGAGCAGTTTTAGTTAAATGGTGGATGGGGCAAAACCCTAATTGAAGTACATTCGGGAAAGAATGTGGACAGAGGAATTAGAGATAGCAAGTACAGAAAAGTCTTTTAAATACTGCTCCAAAAGAAAGGGAAAATGGGGTGGTAGATGACAGGGGAAGTGGAGTGAAGAGGTTCACTTAAGTTGGGAAGAATTTGCAGCAGGTGTGTTCGCTTATAGAAAGACCCATTGAAAACAGAAAAGACAATATTGTATGAAAAAGGGAAAATGGCTGTAGCGATACCTTTGAGAAGGTGGGTGGGGATAGGATATGGTTCAGGCTCAAGTGCAGGGATCAGAGTTAGGTAGGAACATGGATGGATGGGCAGGAAGATAGAATGTGTGGGTTTAGGTGTTGACAGATGCCTTGATGTGATTGTGGGAGACTGTGGAAGTCCCTTGCTGATTGATTTTCTCACTAAATTAGGAAAGGTCATCCGTGGGGACCCAGGATGAGGGAGACAGCATTGGAAGTTGGAGGAGAAAGGAGATGTGAAATAATGACCTAATAATAAATTGAAAGTGAGACCAATCCATGTAGTTGGTTGTTTTGGACAGTTGCATGGGCATTGGCATGGAGAAGACAGAGTTGAGTAGATCAGGTTCTAGTTTTGCCAAGCGAGACAAAGCTAGGAAGGAGCAAGGGAGTTGAGTGAATGCAAAGCAGTGATTACAGTGATTAAATGTGGCGTTTAACCTGGGTAAGGGCGGGGGGGGGGGGGGGGAGAAAGGAGGACATCAAGAGCAGTGACAAATTACTTCACTTCTCTAAATGTTTCCTATCTAAAAATCTGCATATGGTGTTATGAGGTTTATGTGAGATGATGTATATATAGAAGAACACTTAAAGGACCAAGCACCGAATATATATTCAGTGTTTCTCAAATGAGGTTTTCATCAGGATCACCTGGGGAATGCCCAGAGCCCAACCCAGGCACATAGAATTTCGGTGGGTGAGGCCAGATCTTCACTCTGTCTATTCCTCAGATGATTCTAATGTGTAGTCAGGGCGGCAAACTTTTGCATTAACTACATGATCTCTATTAGTGTTATCAATTAGACGGAATGAAGGGAATATGGTAGAAGAGGAGGATCTGGAACTCACCTCCTCCCACGGACACACTGAGGGAACAACTACATACACTGCAAGCCCCCAGTGTGGCTATTCACAAGAAGGGGTTATATCGCAAGCATCCAGGAGCGAGGGGAACAAGCCCCACACTGGACATCCCCAACCCCAGGGACCTTCATGGGAACACAAGCCTCTATAACACCTGGTTTGGAAATCAGCAGGGCCATAGGAAACAGAGTCCCCACTCTTGAAGAGCCAATGTGCTATGTCACTTGGTCTGAGACCCAGCAGTTTGAAAAGTGCCTATATGTGAAGACTTAATGACTAATTTTAGGATGTGTGCTGGAGGGGCAGAGCCCTGTAGGTACTTTCTCTGAGAATGGAAGTGCTGGTAGGCACCGTTTTTCTTGCCCTCCTTCAGCTTAGCTAAACAGACACCTGTGGGTTTAGACACTGTCCATCTATCTCGCTAGCACCCAAGTGTTCCCCTAAAGACCTGTGCCACTCAACCTACCCACCTACCCCAACAGGCACCCTTCCACCACAGGGGCTCCTGCCCCACCACACCTGGCAGGCAGCCTCTGTCAGGAACGACATCCTTTCTAGAGTGACTACAGCCCCACACACCCTGGGACCTAATGCCTCTCCAGAACAATTCTTGCCCTGGTAATTGGGAGCTAGTCTCACTCACAGCATGCCTGCAGTAGCTACAGCCAGGCCTCTCAGCCTGTCAACATGCGGACAAGCCCTGTGCACTACTAAAACCATGGTTGGCCAGTCATTGCTGACAAGTAGGCTGAGGGGCAGCCCTGCTCACCTGTATACCTGCAGCAGTTGTGACTCCGACATAACAGGAAGGCACATGCAGCCCCACACAGGGGTTACCCTGGAGCACCTGGTTCTGGTGACCAGAGAGGATTATGCTAATGGAACAACAGGACACCTGCACAAGCCCACTACTTTCAAGACCAGGAGATGTCGCTGACCTACCTAATATACAGAAACTAACACAGAGAGTCAGACAAAAGGAGACAGAGGAATATGTTCCAAATCAAAGAACAAGACAATACCTCAGAAAAAGAGCTAAGTAAAAATGGAGATAAGCAACCTACTTCATAAAGAGTTCAAAGTAATGGTAATAAAGGTGCTCACCAGAATTGAGAGAAGAGTAGAGGAATTCAGTGAGAACATCAACAAAGAGAAAATATTTAAAAGAACCAGTCAGATCTGAAGAATAACTGAAATGAAAAATACACTAGAGGGAATCAGAGCAGATTAGAGGATGCAGACTGGATCAGCGATCTCGAAGACAGCTAGTGGAAAGCAGCCATAACGAAGAGCAGAGGAAAAGTAACGATGATTAAAGAAATGAGGAGAGGTTAAGCGACATCTGTGACATCAAACGGACTAACAATAACACTATATGAACCCCTGAAGGGAAGAGAGTAAGGTGCAGAAAATGTATGTGAAGAAATAAAATTTCCCTAACCAGGGGAAAGAAACAGACATTCAGGTCTAGGAAGCATAGAGAGCCCCAAAGAAGATGAACCCAAGGAGGTCCACACCAAGACACATGATAATTAAAATGGCAAAAATTAAAGATAAAGAAAATCTCATAAACATCAAGAGAAAAATACATAATTATATACAAAAGAAACTCCAAAGGCTATCAGCTAATTTTTTATCAGAAATTTTGCAGGACAGAAAGGGGTGGCATGATATATTCAAAGTGCTGAAAGGAAAAAACCTTTCAACCTTAAAAAAACCTTTATGACTTGAGAGGAGAACATGGCAGCAGAGAAGCCTCATCTGGTCCCATGAACACAACTAGATAACTATCAATCATTCTAAATACCCCAGATATTGATCTGAAGACTAACAGAACAAACTCCACAACTAAAGGGAGAAAAGAGGCCATATCAAAGAAGGTAGGAAGTGCAGAGATATGGTTTAGGGGAGAAATGGATCACAGGTGCTGCAGAGGGGAGGGAGCTGTGGTCCTGAAGAGGGAGGGAGGGAGGGAGAGAGAGAGAGAGAGAGAGAGGGAGGGAGGGAGAGAGAGAGAGAGAGAGAGAGAGAGGGAGAGAGAGAGAGAGAGAGAGAGAGAGAGAGAGAGAGAGAGAGAGGAGCATATAGGGGAACACACAAGGAGAAAGTTTCCCCAAAGTTTCCTATTGCCTTGGAAAATGAGAGGGGCTGAATTTAATAAGTTCTTGCAAGGAGTGGGGCTTAAAGCCTGGAGTTTTTTTTTTTTTTTTTAACGTTTATTCATTTTTTGAGACAGAGACAGAGCATGAACAGGGGAGGGGCAGAGAGAGAGGGAGACACAGAATTTGAAACAGGCTCCAGGCTCTGAGCTGTCAGCACAGAGCCCGACGCGGGGCTCGAACTCAGGGACCGTGAGATGGTGACCTGAGCTGAAGTCGGACGCTTAACCAACCAAGCCACCCAGGCGCCCCATTAAAGCCTGGAGTTTTAAAGGTCGGCAGGCTTGGCTAAGATAGAGACCTGAGGGTGCTGCCCAGCTACTAGAGAAAAGGCAGGCAAACAACCCGGGGGCAGACAGCATGGAAACAGCATCTGAAGCTTGGGACACAATAGGAAGATTATTTGTTCTTTTTGGAGTGCATCCCCCAGAGGCAGCATTCAAGGGAGGTGCCTCTCTGGCAACAGGGGAACAACCAGACGCCATTTCCCTCCCTCCTCCAACCCTCCGTGTAAACACAGAGCAACCTTTGGGAAGCAGCACAACACTGACACTGGCTGCCTAACTTGCTTACACCAAGCCCCACCCCTCTTGCTCTGGCGCAACTGCCCTTCTCAGTCAAATCTGCCTCAGTCCCAGCTTGGCAGTCCCCTCCCCCAGAAGACCAGTGCAGGCCCCTACCCACACCATTCCTCTAAAGCCTGGGATTTTAAAGGTCAGCAGGCTTGGCTGGGATAGAGCTGGGAGGGCACAGCCCTGCTTCTGGAGAGAACGCAGGCAAACAACCCAGAGGCAGACAGCACGGAAACAGCTATCGGAAAAATACCTGGGGCACACGGTGAGGGTACGGGGTGAGATTATTTGCTCTTTCCATAGCACTTCCCTGAGAGCTAGCTTTCACCAAGATGCTTCTCTGGGGATAAAGGAGCTGGCTGGGGCCATTTCCCTCCCCCTCCCATCAGCATAAACAGAGAGTCACCAGAGAGAAGCAGCCCAGAACCTACACTAGCTGCCTAACTTGCTTGCAGCAAGCCCCACCCCCTTGTGTTCTAGAAGGACTGCCCTTCTAAGTCCAGCTTGCCTCAGTTCCAACGTGGAGGGCCCCTTCCCCAGAAGCCCAGCACAAAACCCCACACCAAGTCTCCTGACTGCAGAGTTCTACAGGGCCTCATTTCTGGTGGGATTGGTGTCAGGTCTCATTTCACCAGCAGACCAGAGCACACCTAGCTAAACTTACCACCTGCAGGCCAGGGACCAAACACCGCCCACGGCAGGCAAGAAGAGCCTCTGCAAATGACTATCCTTAAGGATAGAGCAGCCACATCATGACAGCAGAGTGCATGCAGCACACACCGGAGACACTAGCTGAAGCACTAGGGCCTCGGCACTACATGACTTCGTCTTCATGAGGCCATTACTTTTAGGAGGAGACATAACCGGCTTTTCCAACACATAGATGAAGGCAGAGACTTGGACCAAATGCCAAAACGTTGGAATTCATCCCAAAGGAAAGAACAACATAAGTCCGTGGCCAGAGATCTCAGTGGAGTAGATATAAGTCACATACCGGATGGAGAATTGAAAGCAACAATCATAAGGATACTCACTGGGCTCGACAAAAGAAGACATCAGGGAGATCCTTGCCACAAAGATAAAAGAGTAAAAAGAATCAGAAATGAGAATGCAATAAATGAGATTGGAAAAACAGGCTTGACGCAATGAACAGCAGGCTGGAAGAAGCAGATGAATGAGTACGTGATACAGAACACAAAGTAATGGAAAACAATGAAGCTGAACAACAGAGGGAAAGAACAATTATGGAACACGAGAATAGACTTAGGGAAATCAGTGACTCCATCAAATGTAATAACATTCATATTATAGGAGTCCCAGAAGAAGAGAAGGGAGTAAAGGAGGCAGAATATTTATTTTAAGAAATAATAGAAAACTTGCCTAATCTGGGGGAGGAAACACATCCAGATCAAAGAGGCACAGAGAATTCTCATCAAAATCAACAAAAGCAGGCCAATACCAAGACATACTATAATTAAATTTGCAAAATATAGTGAGAAAGAAAAAATCTTAAAAGCAGCAAGACAAAAAAAGTCCTAAACTTATAAAGGAAGATCCATAAAGCTAGCTGGAGATTTCTTAAGACAAACTTGGCAAGCCAGAAGGAAGGGGCATGATATATTCAAAGTGCTGCATGGGAAAGTCAGCAGCCAAGAATACTCTACACAGCAAGGCTGTCATTCAGAATAAGAGAGACAAAGAGTTTCCCAAACAAATCTAAAGGAGTTCATGACCACTAAACCAGCCCTGCAAGAAATATTACAGTGAACTCTTTAAGTGCAAAGGAGAGACCAAAGGTAACAAAGACAAGAAAGGATCAGAGAAAATCTCCAAAAACAATGACAAAACAAGTAATAGAATGGCAATAAATGCGTGTCAATAATTACTCTGAACATAAATGGACTAAATGCTCCAATCAAAAGACATAGGATTTCAGAATGGATTTAAAAAAATAAGACCCAACTATATGCTGCCTACAAGAGACTCATTAAAACAATTTTTTTTAACGTTTTTTTATTATTTTGAGAGAGAGAGAGAGAGACAGACATAATGCAAGCAAGAGAGGGGCAGAGAGAGAGGGAGACACAGAAACCAAAGCAGGCTCCAGGCTCCTAGCTGTCAGCACAGAGCCCAACATGGGGCTTGAACCCACAACCCATGAGATTATGACCTGAGCTAAAGTTGGACACTCAAACAACTGAGCCACCCAGGTGCCCCGAGACTCATTTTATTTTATTACTATTTTTAAAAGCTTTTACTTATTTATTGTGAAAGAGAGCAAGCAGGGTAGGGGCAGAGAGAAAGGGACAGAGAGAATTCCAAACAGACTCCACACTCAGTGCAGAGTCCAATGCAGGGCTCAATCCCACAACCATGAGATCATGACCTGAGCTGAAATCAAGAGTCAGACGCTCAACCAACTGAGCCACCCAGGCGCCTGAAGAGACTTGTTTTAGACCTAGACACCTGCACATTGAAAGTGAGGGGCAGAGAAAACATTTATCACCCAAATGGATGTCAAAAGAAAGCTGGAGTAGCAACACTTATATCGGATAAACTAGACTTTAAAACAAAGAGTGTAACAAGAGACCAAGAAGGGCATTATATAATCGTAAAGGGGACAATCCAACAAGAAGATATAATGATTGTAAACAATAAAGCACCCACAATGACAGCACCCAAATATATAAAACAATTAATAACAAACATAAAGGAAGTAATTAATAGTACAATAATAGTAGGGGACTTCAACACCCCACTTACATCAATGGACAAATCATCTAAAGAGAAAATCAACAAGGAAATAACAGCTTTGAATGACACACTGGACCAGACATACTTAACAGATATATTCAGAACATTCCATCCTAAAACAACATAATACATGCACTTTTTAAGTGCATGTGGGACATTATCTAGAATAAATTACATATTAGGTCACAAAACAGGCCTCAACAAATACAAAAAGACTGAAATCATACCAATCACCTTTTCTGGCCACAATGCTATGAAACTTGAAGTCAATCACAAGAAAACATTTGGGAAGATCACAAATTCATGGAGGCTAAACAACATGCTACTAAACAATAAATGGGTTAACCAGGAAATGAAAAAAACAAACAACTATATGCCACAAATTGGACAACCTAGAAGAAATGGATAAATTCCTACAAAGGTATAAATTACCAAAATGGAAACAGGAAGAAATAGAAAACTTGAATAGACTGATAACAAGCAAATAAATTGAGTCAATAATCCAAACACTCCCAACAAATTCACAGGCAAATTCTACCAAACATGTAGAGAAGAGTTAATACCTACTTTTTAATTTTTTTTTGAAGGGGGGGAGAGGGAAAGGGAGAGAGAGAATCTCAAGCAGGCTCCAAACTCCACACGATCTCACCACCATGAGATCATGACCTGAGCTGAAATCAAGAGCTGGGTGTTTAACCAACTGAGCCACCCAGGCGCCCTGAGTTAATACCTATTCTTGTCAAACTATTTCAAAATGTAGAAAAGGAAGGAAAACTTCCAAATTCATTCTATGAGGCCAGCATTACCCTGATACCAAAATCAGACAAAGACTCTACTAAAAAAGAGAACTACAGGCCAATATCCCTGATGAACATGGATTCAAAAATTCTCAATAAAATACTAGCAAACTGAATCCAACAGAACATTAAAAGAATCATTTACCACAAATAAGTGGGATTTGTTCCTGGGCTTCAAGGGTGGCTCAATATTCACAAATCAATATGATACACCACATTAATAAAAGAAAGGATAAGAACCACGTGATCCTTCCAGTAGAGGCATAAAAAGCATTTGACAAAGTACAACACCCATTCATGATAAAACCCCTCAACAATGTAGGTATAAAGGGAACATAGCTCAACATAATAAAGGCCATATATGAAAAATCCATACCTAATATCATCCTCAGCAGGGAAAACTGAGAGCTTTTCCTCTAGGTCAGGAAGAGGACAGGGATGTGCCCTCTCCAAACTGTTACTTAATGTAGTACTGGAAGTCCTAGCCACAGCAACCGGACAACAAAGAAGAAGTAAAAGGCATACAAATTGGCAAGGAAGAAGTAAAACTTTAATTATTTGCAGATGACATGATACTCTATAGAGAAAAACCCAAAAGACTACACCAAAAAAACTCCCTGATACATGAATTGTAAAGTCTCAGGTTACAAACTTAACATACAGAAATCTGTAGCTTTCTATACACCAATAATGAAACAGCAGAAAAAGAAATCAAGGGATCGATCCTATTTACAATTGCACCAAAAACAGTAAGATACCTAGGAATAAACCTAACCAAAAAGGTCAAAGATCAGTAGTCTGAAAAGTACAGAACACTTATGAAAGAAATTGAAGATGACACAAAGAAATGGAAAAACATTCCACGCTCATGGACTGAAGAACAAACATTGTAAAAATGTCTGTACTACCCAAAGCAATGTACATATTCAATGCAATCCCTATCAAAATAACACCAGCATTTTTCATAGAACTGTAACAAACAATCCTAAAGTTTGTATGGAATGACAAAAGACTCCAAATAGGCAAAGCAAACCTGAAAAAGAAAAGCAAAGCTGGAGGCAACACAATTCCAGACTTCAAGCTATATTACAAAGCTGTAGTCATCAAGACAGTATAGTACCGGCACAACACATAGATCAATGGAACAGAATAGGAAACCCAGAAATGGACCCACAACTATATGGTCAACTAACCTTTGACAAAGCAGGAAAGAACATACAATGGGAAAAAGACAATCTCTTCAACAGATGATGTTGGGAAAACTGGATAGCAACATGCAAAAGAATGACTGGACCACTTTCTTACACCATACACAAAAATAAATTCAAAATGGAAGAAAGACCTAAATGTGAGGCAAGAAACTATCAGAATCTTAGAGAACATAGGCAGCAATCTCTGTGACCTTGGCTGTAGCAACTTCTTACTAGACATGTCTCCAGAGGTGAGGGAAACAAAAGCAAGTATGAACTATTGGGACTTCATCAAGATAAAAACCTTTTGCACAATGAAGGAAACAGTAAACAAAACTAAAAGGCAATCTATGGAATGGAGGAATGACATATCTGACGAAGTGTTAGTATCCAAAATATATAAAGAAATATAGGAGTGCCTGGGTGGCTCAGTCGGTTAAACATTTGACTTCAGCTCAGGTGGTGATAGTCTGTGAGTTTGAGTCCTGCACTGGGCTTTGTGCTGTCAGCTCAGAGCCTGGAGCCTGCTTCAGTTCTGTGTCTCCCCTTCTCTTTTTCTTCCCCTCCTTTGTTTGAGTTCTGTCTCTTTCTCTCAAAAATAAACATCAAAAAAAAAAAAAAAGAAAGAAAGAAAAAGAACTTATAAAACTCAACACCCAAAAATTGAATAATCCAGTTAAAAAATGGGCAGAAGACATGAATAGACATTTTTCCAAAGACAACATCCAAATGGCTAACAGACACATGAAAAGGTGCTCAACATCACTCATCATCAGGGAAATACAAATCAAAACTACAGTGAGAGATCAGTTCACACCTGTCAGAATGGCTAAATTCAACAACACAAGAAACAACTTGTTGTTTCAACCAAACAACTGGTGTTGGTGAGGATGTGTAGAAAGGGGAACCCTCTTGTGCTGTTGATGGGAATGCAAACTGGTGCAGCCACTGTGGAAAACAGTATGGAGGTTCCTCAAAAAGTTAAAAATAGAACTACCCTATGATCCAGTAATTGCCCTACTAGGTATTTAGGAAACAAATACAAAAATATGAATTCAAAGAGATATGTATATCCCGATGTTTTTGGCAGCATTATCTATAATAGCCAAATTATGGAAACAGTCCAAGTGTCCACTGACTGATAAGTGGATAAAGAAGATGTGGTGTATATGCACAAAGAAATATTACTCCACCATAAAAAGAATGAAATCTTACCATTTGCAATGACATGGATGGAGCTAAAAAGTAATATGCTAAGTAAAATAAGTCAGAGAATGACAAATAGCATATGATTTCACTCACTTGTGGAATTTAAGAAACAAAAAAATAAGTGGTGCCTGGGTAGCTTAGTCAGTCAAGCATCTGACTCTTGATTTTGGCTCAGGTCATGATCTCATGGTTTGTGAGATCAAGTCCCGAGTCAGGCTCTATACTGACAGGGAGGAGCCTGCTTGGGATTCTCTCCCCCGCTGTCTCTTTAACCCCCTCCCCCACCCTCTCTAATGCGTTTAAAAATGAGCAAAGGGGGAGAAAAAGAGAGACAAACCAAGAAACAGACTGTTTTTTTTTTAACGTACGCTCCATGTCCAAGTGGGGCTTGAACTTACAACCCTGAGATCAATAGTCACATACTCTATCAACTGAGCCAGTTAGTCTCCCCAACAGATTCTTAACTATAGAGAACAAAACTGATGGTTACTAGAGGAGAGGTGGATAGGAGGATGGGTTAAATAGGTGATGGGGATTAAAGACTGCACTTGTATGGAAGTGTTGAATCACGATTTTGTACACCTGAAACTAGTATACTTACAACCCTTACAACCAAGAATATTCTACCAAGCAAAGTTATTATTCACAAGAGAAGGAGGAAAGGCTTCCCAAACAAAAATTCATCACCACTAAACCTTACAAGAAATGTTAAAGGGACTTCTTTAAGTAGAAAAAGCCATAACTAGAAAATACTTACAAAAAGAAAAAATCTCACTGCTAAAAAGTACACATAAAGATAGTAGATCAATCATTTTTGAAGTCATATGAATGTTAAAAGACAAAAGCAAAATCAATATCTATGAAAAATAGTAAAGTGATATTCAAAATAAAAAAGATGTCATATAGGACAGATACATGACATGTGGATGCAGCATAGATAGGTAGCACATTTAGAATGTGTATGAACTTAAGCAACCATCAATGTAATATAAACTGCTACACGTATAGGATGTTATATATGAACCTGATTGTAACATGAACCAAAACCTGTAATAGATACCCAAAAAACAAACAGAAAGGAATCTAAGCATAACAATGAAGTCATCAAACCACAAAGGAGAACAAGAGAAACAAAGAACTGCAAAAACAACCAGAAAACAACGAACAAAATGGCAATAAGTACATATCTATCAATAATTACTTTAAATGTAAATGGACTATATGCTTTAAACAAAAGACATACGGTGAGCTAATGGATAAAAAACCAAGACCCATCTATACGCTGCCTACAAGAGGCTCACGTCAGACCTAAGGACACACACAAACTGAAAGTGAAGGGATGGAAAAAGATTCTCCATGCAACAGGGAAAAAAAGCCTGAGGTAGCAATCCTCAATTTTTGACAAAACAGACTTTAAACAAATTCTGTAACAAGAGACAAAAGGTGGGTTTTACCTAATGATAAAGGGATCAATTTAGCAAGTGTATATAACAATTGTAAATATCTATGCATCAAACATAGGAGCACCTAAACATATAATTATTATTTTTTTTTTAATTTTTTTTTCAAAGTTTATTTATTTTTGGGACAGAGAGAGACAGAGCATGAACGGGGGAGGGGCAGAGAGAGAGGGAGACACAGAATCGGAAACAGGCTCCAGGCTCTGAGCCATCAGCCCAGAGCCTGACGCGGGGCTCGAACTCACAGACCGCGAGATCGTGACCTGGCTGAAGTCGGACGCTTAACCGACTGCGCCACCCAGGCGCCCCCCCAACATATAATTATTAACAGACCTAAAGGGAGAAATTGACAATAATACTGTCAGGGAACTTTAACACCGCATTTACCTCAATGGATAGATCAGTCAGCCAGAAATTCAATATGGAAACAGTTGCCTTTGAACACATTAGACCATGTGGACTTAACAGATATATACAGAACATTCCATCCCCAAACAGCAGAATACACATTCTTTTTTAAGTTTATTTATATTTGAGAGTGAGAACATGCGCATGTGCATGCAAGGGGGTGGGGAGGGGCAAACAGAAAGGGAAAGGGAATCCCAAGTAGGGTCCATGCTGTCAGTGCAGAGCCTTATGCATGGCTTGAACCCATGAACCGTGAAGTCATGGCATGAGCCAAAATCAAGAGCTGGATGCTAACCGACTGAGCAACCCAGGCATCCTTACACATTCAAGTGCACATGGAACATTTTCCAGGATAGATCATATGTTAGGGTACAAGTCTCAATAAATTCAAGATTCAAATCAGATGAAGCATCTTTTCTGACCACAATGTTATGCAACTAGAAATCAATTACAAGAAAAAAAAAACTGGAAAAAAACAGAAACATGTGGAGGCTAAACAGCATGCTACTAAACAACCAATGGGTCAATGCAGAAACCAAAGAGAAATAAAAAAAACACCCAGAGACAAATGAAATGGAAATATAATGCTCCAGAGCCTCTGGGATGCAGCAAAAAGAGTTTTTTTTTTTTTTTAATTAGTTCTCTTTATTTTTGAGAGGCAGAGAGAGACAGAGTGCATGTGGGGGAGGGGCAGAGAGAGAGGGAGACAGAGAAGCGGAAGCAGGCCCCAGGCTCTGAGCTGTTAGCACAGAGCCCAACGCAGGGCCCGAACTCAGGAACCCTGAGATCATGACCTGTTTTTTTTTTTTTTTTTTTTTTTTTTTTTTTTTTTTTTTTTTTTT
>NW_024412407.1:16924069-17244353 GCF_014898765.1 Herpailurus yagouaroundi
ATAAATATCAAAGTGGAGCAAAATGAAATATACTAAAAAAAAAAAAATGAAACAATGAGCTAGTACTTTGAAAAGAAAAAATTGATCAGCCTTTAGCCAATTCATCAAGAAAAAAAGAGAGAAGACTTAAATCAGAAATGAAAGAGAAGAAAGTACAATGGACATCACAGAAATACAAAGGATTGTAAGAGACCACTATGAAAATTATATGTCAACAATCTGGACAACCTAGAAGAAATGAATAAAACCCTAGAAATATACATTTTTCTGAGACTGAATCAGGAAGAAACAGAAAATCAATTCCATTACTTGTAATCAAAAAGCTCCCAACAAGCAAAAGCCCAGGACCAGATGGCTTCACAGATGAATTCTATCAAACATTTGAAAATGGGTTAATACCCATCCTTTTTTTAAAAAAACACTTTTTTAATTTTAATTTTTTTAAGTAATCTCTATGCCCAATATGGGGCTTGAACTCACAACCCTGAGATCGAGATTCACATGCTCTACTGAGTGAGCCAGCCAGGCGCCCTGATACCCATCTTTCTTAAACTATTTAAACAAATTGAAGAGAAAGGAATGCTTCCAAATTCTATGAGGCCAACATTATTTTGATACCAAAACCAAAGAAACACCACACACACACACACACACACACACACACACACACACACTGCAAATCAATATCCTCTATGAACGCAGACGCCAATACCCTCAACAAAATATTAGCAAACTGCATTGAACAATTAAAACATTAAAAGGATCATTCCTCATGATCAAGTGGGATTTATTCCAGGGATGCAAGGATGGCTCAAAATATACAAATCAGTCAATTAACAAATTGAAGGACAAAAATCATACGATCATCTCAATAGATGCAGAAAAAGCATTTGACAAAATTCTACATCCTTTCATGATAAAAACATAGTGAGTATAGAAGGAATATACCTCAACATAATAAAGACCATATATGACAAACCCATAGCTAGCATACTAAATGGTGAAAGCTGAAAGTTTTTCCTCTAAGGTCAGGAACAAGAAAAGGATATCCACTTTCACCACTTTTATTCTTTTGGGTTTTTGTTTGAAGTTTATTTATTTATTTTGAGAGACAGAGAACATAAGCAGGAAGGGGCACAGAGGGAGTGAAGGAGAATCCCAAGCAGGCTCTGCACCAGTAGTGCAGAGCCTGATACGGGGCTTGAATTCATGAACCGTGAGATCATGACCTGAGCTGAAATCAAGAGTCAGATGCATAACCAACTGAGCCGCCAAGGTGCCCTTCACCACTTTTATTCAACATAGTACTGGAACTCCTAGCTGCAGCAATCAGGTAGGAAAAAAAAAAAAAACACATTCAAATTGGTAAGAAAAAAGTAAAACTGCTATATTGCAGATGACATGATACTATGTGTAGAAAACCATGAAGACTCCACCAAAAAACTATTAAAATAAATGAATTCAGTAAAGTTGCAGAATACAAAATCAACATATAGAAATCTGTTGCGTTTCTATCCACTAATAACAAACTCACGGAAGAGAAATTAAGAAAAAAAAAACAACACTGGGGCATCTGGGTGGCTTAGTCAGTCAAGTGTCTGACTCTTGATTTCAGCTCAGGTCATGATCCCAGGGTCATGGGATCGAGTCCTACATTGGGCTACAGGCTGGCTGAGCATGGAGCCTGCTTGAGATTCTTTTTCTTTCTCCCTCTCTTTCTCTCTCTGCTCCTTCCCGCTTGCTCTTGCTCTCCCTCTCTCAAAATAAATCAAGTTAAGGGGCACCTGAGTGACTCAGTGTGTTGAGTGTCTCACTCTTGGTTTTGGCTTGGATCATGATCTCATAGTTCATGGGTTCGAGCCCTGCATTGGGTTCCACACTGACAGTGCAGAGCCTGCTTGGTATTCCCTTTCTCCCCCTCTCTGTGCCCCTCCCCTGCTTGTGCTCTCTCTCAAAATAAATAAAATTTAACACAAATAAATTTAAAAAAGAAAACCCCATTTACAACGGCATCAAAAAGAATAAAATATGTAGGAGTAAATTTAACCAAGGAGATGAAAGGCCTATATTCTGCAACTATAAGATAGTGATTAAAGAAACTGAAGACAACACAAATAAACAGAAAGATACACCATGTTCACAGGTTGGAAGGATACTGTTAAAATTTTCTTACTACCAAAAGCAATCTATAAATTTAATACAATCCTTATCAAAATACCAACAGTGTTTTTTACAGAACTAGAACAAATAATCCCCAAATTTGTATGGAACCACAAAAGTGCTCAAAAAGCCACAAATAGTCCAATTACAAAAATGGGCATAAGACATGAATAGATGTTTCTCCAAAGAAGACATACAGATGGCCAAAAGACACATGAAAAGATGCTCAACATCACTATTCATCAGGAAAATGCACATCAAAACCACAATGAGGTATCACCGTATAGTCAGAATGGCTATTATCAAAAAGATAAGAAATAACAACTCTTGGCAACGATGGAGAAAGTGGGACCCTCATGCACTGTTGGTGCGGTGGGAATGTAAATTGGTGCAGCCACTTTGGAAAACAGAATGGAACTTCCTCAAAAAATTAAAAATAAAAATACCATACCACCCAATTAATTCTTTCAGCTCTTTACCCAAAGAAAAATAACTGCTTAAAAAAGATATATGTTTAGTTTACTGCAGCATTATTTACAATAGCCAAGATATGGAAGGAACGTAAGTATCTATCAATAAAGATGTGGTACATATAAATACAATAAAATATGTTCTGCTGTTCTGCCATAAAAAGGAATAAATCTTGTCACTTGCCACAGGGATGGACCTAGAGGGCAATACGTGAAGTAAATCAAAGAAATATAAACACATATGATTTCACTTATATGTGGAATCTAAAAAACAAACGAACAAAAAAATCTCATAGAGATGTGGTGGATGCCAGAGGGGTGGGAGGATGGGAGAAATTTGTGAAGGGGTTTGACAAATATAAACTTCCAGTTATAAAAGCAAGTCATGGGGATGAGAAGTACAGTAGAGAGAATATAGTTAATATTATAAGATGGTAACTAATGGCAAACATTTTGTAATATATATAATTGTTGAATCAGTATATTGTACACCTGGAAGTAATTATTTAACTATAGTTCAATTAAAAATAAGATATTATGTGCTGAATGCCTCATGTGGGCTAGGCAATTTACTAAAATATCACCTAAGTCCCACAACGTTTCAAGAAAGCGTTTGTGTCTAAAGTCACAAAAAATGGAAGTCAGGTATTTCTAGCCAGTTAAGTATGAGCCGCTATGTTAACGTATGAGTATAAACCGCCACTCCAAAGAATGGTTTGCAGAACATCAACATCACCTGAGACCTTGTTGGAACTGTGTCATCACAAACGTGTTAAATCAGAATCTGCACGTTAACAAGTGATTCCTATGTACATTCGTTCGAGAAGCCTTGAGTTACGCACACTGGCTCTCTCCACCATGTTTCTAATCTGGTATAAGATGAACTCAAACAAGTCGTATCAATGAGCCAAGGACAACCTTTAGTTTAAGGAATTCTGCAGCTGATGCTAATTGTTTTTATTAATTTTTTTTAAGGTTTATTCATTTTTCAGAGGCGGAGAGACAGAGCCTCTGGGGGAGGCGCAGAGAGAGAGGGAGACACAGAATCCAAAACAGGCTCCAGGCTTTGAGCTGTCAGCACAGAGCCTGATGCGGGGCCCTAACTCACGGATGGCGAGATCATGACCTGAGCTGAAGTCGGATGCTCAACCGACTGAGCCATCCAGGCGTCCCTGATGCTAATTGTTTTTAGGTATCAATTAATAAATTAATTCATTAAGGCCTGACGAAGGCTATACATTTCTGAAAAGGATGATTTCTAGAGATACTTTACCTGTGAAATCATACTGTTCACACATTCCTTTTTGAGATCTGTTTTATGTTTTAAATCAGAAGCCAGTAACTGGGTGAAACCCAGTGAAACATTCCATGAAATACAATTTACCTCTAGAGTGCTTTGTAGTCAGCAAGTGCCTTTTTCATATTTCTTGGACTGACCATAAGACTTTATTATTGGGACTCAGGTAAATTGTATAAGGTCATATAATACATAATAGCAGGACTACAACTCAAAGACAGTTTCTCTGACTTCCATTTCCATGTCTGTTTCCCCACATATGACTGGAAAATTTAGGCGAACACCATTAACTATGGAGTAGAGCAGTCATTTCTCAGAGAAGAGAGAAGCACTGTTGTAGTGCTTCCTGCAGATGTAATCTTGGAGTTATCACAGGGAGAAGTCCCTATTTCCACATCTGGGGAACCCGGACTTCTGTCACAGCCTTATTCTTGAGAGATTTACATAGGTTTCGGTAGGGAATGAGAGGTAGGAAGCAGCATTGGTACTCTATTGGAGTAACTTTTCTCTGAGACAAACAAAATCATTGTGAACATCTCCAATCCTGGCTGCAATAACATTTAAGTCTTTATAATTCATTTAAGGATGTATTTATTTACAAGATACAAATGCTTAATATTTAATAGGAATTAAAGTGCTTAATTTTACAATGTTTCCAATTCTATGCCTTTGTGACCAAATATACATATGTTACACAATATATACACTATATGCAAATATTTTACATTCATACAGCTAGAAAAGAATTACTTTTTGTGTATGCTTTTTTCACATTGGAGTTAACTCTAAAATTCTGATAACATACCTTTTCAAACTGACCAGTCAACAATTCAAAAACCCAGATAACACTTACTCAAAAATATCAGTCAATTGTCACTCACAAAATAAAATGCTAGTTTGGTTAAAAAAAAAAAGTTTTATATACAGATATGATTGCTAATGAATGGAGACCCCTCCCCCAAAGTGATACATTCCAATATCCACATAATATGTAATATATAATACAATTCTGTTATTATAATGGTCCCCACAGACTACTGTGTTTCTTTCCAAACCTGTGTATATATCACTCTATGTATTTGGTATTTACTTATTAAAATATGCTACAATGAGATTTCTTGATTTACGCTCTCACTAAATCTACCATAACAAATTTTAGGAAGAAGGATACCATCATGTAACCCTCAGTGACTCCAGTGAGTTAAAAACTATCTTGTAGAAGCCATGTGCTAGTTCTGCCAAACGCTCAGTCCAAAAAGTAGAAAACCATGATTGACTTTAGAGGAATTTTTTACCTCATAAAACAGTGCAGAAAATGGCCCAATAGGATGAAAGTCTTTTAAGCCTAAAGAAAAAGGTAAGTAATAGAGAAAGACCTGGGGGCAACAGATCCCATCAGTATGCTATTACAAAGACTTCTACTTTATAGTTCATATCCCTACTGCACTTAAAGTATTTTTCTCTTGTCTTAACATACACTGCTCTGATCAGGAGATCAGCAGTCTCTTTCTGTCCACCTCTCTGTTCACTCTTGCTTATTTCAGTTCCTAATTTTTTATTCCTCTTTACTGTATCAGTAAAGAAAGCAAAGTTATCTGCTCATGAGAACATGATTACGGGGCATACAGAAGAATGAATTGTATTAAAAACCCATGTAAATAATTCATGTTAAGATATTTAAGTGAAGAGAACAATTTCTATAAAAATTTCATTCCTATGGAAAAACAGAATTGGAAATCAACAGTGTTTTTACATATATACATATATGCATAAATTCACAGAAAGGGTTTTAAAAGTAGATCTAGTGGTCTTTATATATCAGACTCATATTTTCTAAATCTGAAGAATCTATAGTAGGTAGTAATATGAAAATAAAAAGCAATTTGATTCTACTAAAATTGGATGAGAATGAAGAAGTAACACGATCCACTACAGGTGTCAATACAGTTCTATAGAATAAGAACTGGTTAGCCACAGTTTTTATATTAATACATTCTTGAAGAATACAAAATTGAAGAAAGAAAACATTAAGACATTCTTGCCTTTTGAGTTAATTTTAGCTTATTAATACCATGTGCTTAATCTTAGACCCGCTAACACGAATATCATGTGATGTAAGAAATTTTAATCTTCTATTCTGCATTATAGCAAGGATACCTGCAAAAAAAATAAGACCTTTGTTCCTTAGAAGTTTATTTGCTCCTGTTGGTGCCCTTTCCTCTGGACATATCTAGTCCAGAAAGATAATAATTAGAGTTATCACAGACAATATTCTCAGCATAAGAACTTAAGGCTTTAAATATAATCAGAAGTGGGATCGAAAATCTGAAGGGAAAACAACCACCCTGTTTCCACAAAGTTGACGAGAGAAAGTAAAACATAACTGTGAACTCACAGAAGTATTTTTGATATACGGTTTTTAAAGGCATCAATGAGTCTTTAGCAACCCTGCAGCACTATGAAGCTTGTTGTTTTCTTTATATACTCATGACTACTACAAGTACTCTTTTAAAAAATCCAAATGTGTATCTATATATGGGACAGGGTATATTTAAAAGGTTTTTGTAAAAAGTTTAGTACTTTTTTAGGTTGGAGTATTTGTTTTTAATTGGGGTAGGTCACCTGGTGAAGGTAAGTACGCCAACCTGCATGTTATGTTAAACTACACGGAAAATGAAAGGACCTTGATGACGTAGTGCAGATGTGCTTAATTCTTTCAGTATCCATACGCTTTGCAAAAGTAAAGATGCCCTTGACAGTTACTTGAATCCAAGGAATAATGCCCTCCCCTTCTCTTCCCTAGAAGTTATAGTATCATTTCTAGAAGTTAATTCTCTATCTCCTTGTGACTAGAGGCATTCGTATTAAAATTTCAGTATAAAAACATACCCTGAAGAATTTTATTGCTTGCATACATGATGGCATCGTAGATGCCATTATTACGAAAGTGGCTGGTGGCATTTTTCATTACCGAGTCCCACTTAAATCTGGAGAGAAGTCTGCACTACATTTTGTACTTAATATACCAAATGGGAGACATTCAATAAAAGCGAAATTTAAGTTTAAAAAACTGGAATGTTTGTGGTGAGTAGCAGTTTTTATCGAAGAAGTACTTTTTAGGTTTGGAGGAAGGGCACTTTAAAGATGGCTTGGAAAGCACCAAATTAGGGAAGATAAGGAATAAAGCCTATATGGGATGTTGGTTTTAATAGGAAAGCAATTAATTGTTTTTTTATGTTCAATTTGTCATGGCTGCTCAGGGGTGTCAAAAACCAAGATGGAGATGGTTCTTGAAACCAATCACACTTTGAAGTCTTTTAGTTTAGTTGAGTGTTTACTAAATGCCTAAGAGTATGCCCTTGCCTTTCTCCAAGTAAAAGCATTAGTGATTCTTTAAGAGAAACAGGTAAGGCTGCTTCAGTGCTTCTCTTTGTGCTTGTCTAAAGAACACGGGGTGAAACATGAAGACGGTGATTGAATAATCAGAAATTCTCTTCTAGTACGAATATTTCTGATTTTTTAAAATTAAAGATAATGTTAAGAGCATGATGATATTCTTTTTACAGGAGTGTTCTCTCAATAACCTAAATTAAATGACATTGATATTTATTCAGCCAAAACTTGAGTGTGTCCATATCACCCGATTTCCCAGGAGAAGAACTTACGGTAGGGAAAGTGTAGTCTGCTTGCTGTTCAAAAGAGTTTTCAAAACTAACTTGGCCCATAAATCTTCTAACTGGCCCTTATGTTTCCATTGCTCTGTCCACATTTACAAAAGTCATGTTTTACTGATAATCATTCTGCATTTTTATTGCTTCTCTTTTCTTGAGATTAAGAACACCAACACATCATCTATAGCTATAGTGTAACCTTCTCAAAAGCCACCCTGAACACATATGTTGTACATACATACCCACCCCAAGGTTGGCAGCTAGAAAAGAGAAGTAATGTAACATTTCTTTGAGTCTGTCCCTTATTTGATAGGGCCTAAGAAGCTACCTTTATCTCTTTCTGACTCCAAATATTTGGTTTAATGTTAATGATCGCGGCTGACTTTCCTTTTTATAGAGGAAGGCAATCTAACTGTGTCCGCCATAATCAGTTTACCTTCTTTTTTGGAGTGGGGAAAAAAGATACTTTAAATATTTCTTAAAACAGCAGGCCTGAATAAATGTGTGGCAGTCTCAAATTCTGAGTGAATCTATTCTACATTTAAGGTGTCATCCTCAAAGGCCAAATAGTGGGGTCATTCTTGTGGATTTCTAGCTGACTTAGGCATTTAAACATGATAATGTTTGGGGTATAACAGGCTATATGGGGGGAAAAACACTAATTTGAGAAAAAGATTAAGTTAAATAGTCAACCTAATGTGAGATTTTAGTCACAACCACAGTATGGTGAAGAGTAGCCTTTGTACAAGAAATCATGTTTAGACTATTAAAAATTCTCCAGAAGATGAGAAAAAGCACTCAGACTCTCTTCAATCATCTTGTACCTCCCCCAAACTTGCCATTAAAATATTGCTTTTCATTATTGTGTTTCTCCCTCCTCCTCCTCACTGAGGTGGTTAAAAGAGTTGAGCATAAACTTCCTCTAATATCTATCTCCCTGCACCTCAAACACAGGTGATCACGTGTGAATTTTGTTCCCCATCGGACAAAGGAATAGGCCCACACAGTTATCTGAAGTGTTAGTTATATAGTCCGCATTTGACCATACTTTAACAGTCTTATGGAAAAGAAAAACATTACAATCAATGTAGTTTCCCTATGTCCCAGTTCTGTATAGAGTCAGGTATCTTGTACAGTTTAGGTATCTGTGAAAATTTGTGCACATGCTGATATTAACTGCTGCAAAAATTGTGAGATTGTGAAAGATAAAATAACCTGTGTGACTTTGACCATCCCAGTGACCAAAGTGCACTTTATCTCAGAATAATCAAGACTGAAGCATTAATTACACCCTCATCATATATTTCAATAGGTATTATTAGCACCTTCAAAGAGAGGCACTGTTTTAAATAGGCACAGAACAAAAAAATAGTACTTTAAAAATACTGTTGGAACTAATATATCCCATGCCAAATAAATTACTGCTTTTTCTTATTATAAAAATATCAATACCTTAAGATGTCAATCAGTTAAACATAAATCACCAAAAACATTTCTTAAAGTTTAGAACACTGTTCAATTGCAAGATAAAACATGCTTTACATTTAAAAAATAAATTAGAGACAAATATGAACCTAAAGCTGAAGAGAAAAGCATGTATAATATAATTATATTCATATTTAATACTATATACACATAATTGCTATATACTTGAGATATTTTATTCTTAGGAGTATTTCTACAAAAACAAGTATTATCTTTTCTTAATAAGTTGAAAGTTTGAACACCAACAATTTGTCCTTGTTGTTTTAAAAGAACATACATCATTTATGCAGCTTGAGCTTTATAAACTAAATTAAATAAGTTAATACAATAGCCTAAACTGTCCCTGTATGTATGTATGTATGTATGTATGTATGTATGTATGTATTTATTTATTTATTTATTTTTACCACGGATCTATTTTGGCAACATGGAGGTATATCTTTCAAACTGTTACAAGTCCTACCTGTGAAGGAGAAGACATTACAGGACCTTAAATGGAGGTGGCCTACTCTAACCTGATAGTGATAGAATCCAATGATAACATTTTCTTCAAGACAAAAGTACATATGCAAGGAATAGCTCATTAAAAAATGTTCCATTTTCACATTATTTCAAACTTTTACCGGTAGAATGGCTCTGCACATTAGTTTCACTATGAATACAGAAACATAGGAAAGTACTTCCCCAAAAGATGCATTTAAGAGCCTATATTTTTCAACATAAAGTGCTAAGAGATGAATGAGGAGGGCTGGGAATGTCTTGAGCTGTAAATCTTAGGACCTCCACACTGTGGATGGTCCTGAAGTTCAGCATTCTGATTTTTTCTTAGGTTCAGGATGATCATCCAAGGTGGTTGGATGCTTGTTGGGACCATCTGGTGTCTCACCTGTGACAGCTAAAAAGATGATTTTCAGCCACTTCTGTTTCAGTTCCTCACTGTCTGCGGCAAAGCTGTGCACAGACTTGGACTGGGTCAGTTTGAAACTGTGTGGCAGGTCTGCACTCCTTGGCATATCGTCCACAACGTAACCCAGGAGTGGAATGGTGGCCTGGGCTCGGACATCCTAAGGAAAAAACATGGTACATAGGAGCGTGAGATGTACTAGCTTGCTGTGCATGGGCCTGTGTGACCTGGCTCCCACTAAACCTCTTTTCCTACCACTGTTCTACACAGATGCGCCCTGTGAGCTCTCCGTGGACAGAGATGGGCATCCAGGACTTAGCATACTGCCTGCACGTGAGGCCACTGATAATGCTGGCTGAATGAATTAATGAATGAGAGCTGATACCTAAATCAGCTACGATTCACTGATCCTACACCCTCTCTCTGTGAAGGAGTCCATTCAACTCTTCATTCAGATGAAAAAGGGAAAAATATAAGGTATCGTATAAAAGCTGCAAATGTTAATGATGATTTCATTACCAAACGCAGCTTTATTTGGTGATCCATTTATTCAGGCATCAATGTATTTATGGACAAAAAAAGTTATGGGAAAAACAATGGAACAGAAGACAATGTATACCTTGGTATATGTAGTCTATTTCTAAAATAAGGTTTTCCTAGCTCTTAATGCAGACATAGGGTAAAATACAACAGATGCGTTGAAGATTTTATATATTTCCAGGTGAATGCAGGTGTTTTTCAAGCACAACACAAGCCACAGTGTCTGGGGCTGCTCTGGTGAGAAGTTCAGCCTGCATGTCTGTTGTTCCCATAGATTTAGCTCACATCTATGCACACATGGTTCTCAAAAACTTGCTACTGGATAATGTTAATCCAAGGTTGATTTAAATTCCCCTTCCTCTCATATTCTTTTCTTTTTCAGGTATCCATCCATTCAGGAAAAAAAACCCCAACTTATCATAATCATTTCCTGGCATTATAAAGGCTCCTTCTCCTCCTTGCTTTTCCCTCTGCTTCACCCCTTCTCTCATGCCCCCTCCTAATCCAACTCACCCTTTCTCAAACCACTGGAGAGGAATGAGAAGAAGGAAGGAGACAAATGAGGCACAAGGGGAAGAAATTATGGGCTATATTTTAAAAAGCAGCCTAAAAACTTTACAAATCAGTGTAAATAAACTTGAATTTTAGTTACTATTTTTCAATTGTAATGAAAGACAATGCAAGTGGTTGAACTCTCTTGTTCTATAGAGGATAGTAATGGAAAGATTTTGATTTCAGTGTCTATTCACCTCCTTTTGTACCCCAGGACCTCCATCCCCTCAGAAAAATGCAGTTTACATACCTGGGGAGCACCGTACATGTACAGCACAAGAGGGTCTTGTTTGGGGATCACACACCAAGCTTTTTGCCAAGGTTTTGACTTTTCCATATACTGAAGAAAGCTGCACACTACGCTGTTTCCAGACACTTCTGCTGATTCAATCTAAAAAATACAATGGAAGGAGAGTGAGAGAAAGAGAACACAAAATGAACTGGGTAGAGAGTAATTCACCTTATTGGAACATTCATAAAGTACAATATATTCATATAAAATGTCTCTCGGGGATGTCCAAAAAGGGCTCATCCCCAATTATTATTTAAATACTTATCTAGATCTTTTATGAACAAGGGAAAATATTTAAGTATTACCAGGCCTCAAATTTAAATAAAGTTAAACATTTATTGAATGCTTGCTATGCAGGCACTTTTCTTAGTTCACTACTTCATTTAATCTTCACCAACCCTAAGAAGATATCATTTGCATTCTCTCTGAGGTTCAGAGAGGAAATTACTTTCCCCAGGTCACACATTAGGAATTGACATGCTAGAATTTGGATCTGGATCCAGAGCCTGAGCTTTTTTTTTTTTTTAAATTAATGTTTTAAAATGTTTATTGGAGAGAGACAGAGCATGAGCGGGAGAAGGGGTAGACAGAGAGGGAGACACAGAATCCAACCAAAAGGCTCCAGGCTCTGAGCTGTCAGCACAGAAACCAATGTGGGGCTCGAACACACAAACCGTGAGATCATGACCTGTGCCAAAGTCGGACACTAAACAGAATGAGCCACAGAGGTGCCCCTCAGAGACCGAACTTTTTTTTTCTTATTTTTAATTTTTTTTCTTAACGTTTATTTATTTTTGAGACAGAGAGAGACAGAGCATGAACGGGGGAGGGGCAGAGAGAGAGGGGGAGACACAGAATGGGAAGCAGGCTCCAGGCTCTGAGCCATCAGCCCAGAGCCGGATGTGGGGCTCGAACTCACAGACTGCTAGATTGTGACCTGAGTCAAAGTTGGAAACTTAACCGACTGAGCCACCCAGGTGCCCCGAGCTTGAACTTTTAACCACAATGCTATACCAGCATCAATGATATAATAACGTGATAGCAAAAAGGTAAATACTGACCAGCAATCAGAATCCTGGAACCCGAGATAATTTAAAAGTTTTTAAAATTGTAGCCCTCAACAAGTACAAAAAGATCAAGAGCATTACCGTGCATATATTCAGACCACAATGCTATGAAAGTCGAAATCAACCACAAGAAAAAATTTGGAAAGGTAACAAATACTTGGAGACTAAAGAACATCCTACTAAAGAATGGATGGGCTAATCAAGAAGTTAAAGAAGAAATTAAAAAGTTCATGGAAGCCAATGAAAATGATAACACCACAACCCAAAACCTCTGGGACGCAGGAAAGGCAATCATAAGAGGAAAGTATATAGCAATCCAAGCCTTCCTAAAGAAGGAAGAAAGATCTCAGATATACAACCTAACATTACGCCTAAGAGCTGGAAAAAGAACAGCAAATAAAACCCAAAACTAGCAGAAGACAGGAAATAATAAAGATTAGAGCAGAAATTAATGCTATCGAAACCAAAAAAACAGTAGAACAGATCAATGAAACCAGAAGCTGGTTCTTTGAAAGAATTAACAAAATTGATAAACCACTAGCCAGTTTGATCAAAAAAGAAAAAGGAAAGGACCCAAATAAATAAAATCAAGAATAAAAGAGGAGAGATCACAACCAATACAGCAGAAATACAAAGAATAATAAGAGAATATATTATGAGCAATTATATGCCAATAAAATGGGCAACCTGAAAGAAATGGACAAATTCCTAGAAATATATACACTACCAAAATTGAAACAGGAAGAAATAGAAAATTTGAACAGACCCATAACCAGTAGGAAATCGAATTAGTAATCAAAAATCTCCCAAAAACCAAGAGTCCAGGGCCAGATGGCTTTCCAGGGGAATTCTACCAAACATTTAAGGAAGAGTTAACACCTGTTCTCTTGAAGCTGTTCCAAAAATTAGAAATGGAAGGAAAACTTCCAAACTCTTTCTATGAAGCCAGCATTACCTTGATTCCAAAACCAGACAGAGACCCCACTAAAAAGGACAACTATAGGCCAATTACCCTGATGAACATGGATGCAAAAATCTTCAACAAGATATTAGTCAACCAGATTCAACAATACATTAAAAGAATTATTCACTACGACCAAATGGGATTTATTCCTGGGATGCATGGCTGGTTCAATATCTACAAAACAATCAACGTGATTCATCACATCAATAAAAGAAAGGACAAGAACCATATGATCCTCTCAATAGATGCAGAGAAAGCATCTGACAAAACACAGCATCCTTTCTTGCTAAAAACCCTCAAGAAAGTAGGAATAGAAGGATCATACCTCAAGATCATAAAAACCATATACGAAAGACCCAATGCTAACATCATCCTCAATGGGGAAAAACTGAGAGCTTTCCCCCTAAGGTCAGGAACAAGACAGGGATGTCCACTCTCACCACTGTTATTCAACATAGGCTTGGAAGTCTTAGCCTCTGCAATCAGACAACACGAAGAAATAAAGGCATCCAAATCGGCCAGGAAGAGGTCAAACTTTCACTTTTCACAGAAGATAGGATACTCCATATGGAAAACCAAAAAATTCCACCAAAAAACTGCAAAGTGGCAGGATATAAAATCAACGCACAGAAATCGGTTGCATTCCTATACACCAACAATGAAGCAACAGAAAGAGAAATCAAGGAATTGATCCCATTTACAATTGCACCAAAACCCATAAAATACATAGGAATAAATCTAACCAAAGAGGTGAAAAATCTATACACTGAAAACTATGGAAAGCTGATGAAAGAAATTGAAGAAGACACAAAAAAATGGAAAAAGATTCCATGCTCCTGGATAGGAAGAACAAATATTGTTAAAATGTCAATACTACCCAAAGCAATCTACGTATTCAACACAATCCCTTTCAAAATAACACCAGCATCTTCACAGAGCTAGAACAAATAATCCTAAAACTTGTATGGAACCAGAAAAGACCCCAAATAGCCAAAGTGATCTTGAAAAAGAAAACCAGGGGCGCCTGGGTGGCGCAGTCGGTTAAGCGTCCGACTTCAGCCAGGTCACGATCTCGCGGTCCGTGAGTTCGAGCCCCGCGTCAGGCTCTGGGCTGATGGCTCAGAGCCTGGAGCCTGTTTCCGATTCTGTGTCTCCCTCTCTCTCTGCCCCTCCCCCGTTCATGCTCTGTCTCTCTCTGTCCCAAAAATAAATAAACGTTGAAAAAATAAAAAAATAAAAAAATAAAAAAAAAAAACAAAAAAACTTCTGACAGCAAAGGAAACAATCAGCAAAACTAAAAGGCAACCGACAGAATGGGAGAAGATATTTGCAAACGACATATCAGATAAAGGGTTATTATCGAAAATCTATAAAGAACTTATCCAACTCAACACCCAAAAAACAAATAATCCAGTGAAGAAATGGGCAAAAGACATGATTAGACACTTCTCCAAAGAAGACATCCAGATGGCCAACCAACACATGAAAAAATGCTCAACATTAATCATCATCAGGGAAATACAAATCAAAAAACAGAATGAGATACCACTTTTCACCTGTCAGAATGGCTAACATTAACAACTCAGGCAACAACACATGTTGGTGAGGATGCAGAGAAAAAGGATCTCTTTTGCACTACTGGTGGGAATGCAAACTGGTGCAGCCACTCTGGAAAACAGTATGGAGGTTCCTCAAAAAATTAAAATAGAACTACCCTACGACCCAGCAATTGCACTGCTAGGCATTTATCCAAGGGATACAGGTATTATGTTTCGAAGGGACACATGCACCCTCATGTTTATAGTAGCAGTATCGACAACAGCCAAAGAATGGAAAGAGCCGAATGTCCATGGATGGATGAATGTATAAAGAAGATGTGGTATATATACACAATGGAGTATTACTCAGCAATCAAAAAGAATGAAATCTTGCCATTTGCAAATATGTGGATGGAACTGAAGGGTATTTTGCTAAACGAAATTCGTCGGAGTAACACTAATATCATATGACTTCACTCATATGAGGACTTTAAGACACAGAACAGATAAACATAAGGGAAGAGAAGCAAAAATAATATAAAAACAGGGAGGGGGACAAAATGTAAGAGACTCTTAAATATGGAGAACAAACAGAGGGTTGCTAGAGGGATTATGGGAGTGGGGATGGGCTAAATGGGTAAGGGGCATTAAGGAATCTATTCCTGAAATCATTGTTGCACAATATGGTAACTAATTTGGATGTAAATTTAAAAAAAAAAAGGTTCTAAAATTGCAACAACTCTTTGAAGACCCATTTATAGTTTTCTGCTTTGTCCCCTGATATATATATCACTGGCTAAAAAGGGAACAAAATCATTGACTAAATAGATTTTATTATACACATTATGGGAAGCAAGTGGTTTGCTTCTATTTTCAATTGCTCAAATCCTTAGGGTAGCACTACTCGGTGCCATCCACTGAACAGTGCCGGTTCACAAACTGCTCTGTTACCCATTCCAGACAAAGCACAGAAAGTAGGAATAAGCACTTAGAAACTTTTAGAGCAATTTGACTTTGTGATGACATGCAAGCAACATGATTGTGTATTTTACAAAAATATTGAGTTGTGTGGCTTGGAAATAAAACTGGCCCTTCATCATATATACCTTAAGGAGCACCAGCAGGCAAACTACGGCCCACCAGCCCACCACCTGTTTTTGTATGGCCTAAGAGCTAAGAATTTGTTTAGATTTTTTTGATTTTTATAGATAAAATTTAAAATCAATCTGATGACAGGGAACACTAACTTTGGACTCCAATGAAATGAAATGTTATCTCCCCTACCTACAAAGAATTCCAATCTTATTGCCCTATGATAAAAAACTATACTACATTATTATTGTATTTTGAATTTTGTCAGTAAAAATTTGTGAAAATGTGTTTTCTTTCTTATTATAGAAGTAATGTTTTCAGGTTTTCCTCTTGGCCTGCAAAGACTAAAATAGTTTCTCTGACCCTTTACAGGAAAAGTGTGTTGACTCTCGGTCTAAGGCACATAACACACTAGTTGGCAAGAAGCAAGTTTCAAAATGCATGTATGTGTGTGTACATGCACATATACATATCTTCTACTTATAGACCTCACATAATAGATTTATTTAATTAAATAAATAAAGGTTTTTTGAGAAAACTACCTAGAGATTTTTAATTCAGAGATACAACCTGAAACCCATCCCTTAAAACAAGTCATTGGACTCATTATATTAAGCCAATTGCTGTGTTTAAAAGTCTTAAGGCTGTGTTCTTGGGAGCCAGTGAAACATGTCTTTCCACCTCCTCGCCAGGGAAAGCCCCATTTAGGTCTGCCGACAAGCAACACATATACCCTAGAAGAATTCAGAGTTAAACTTTTAGCTTTTCAGCCTTAAATGGACTCTGAAGTTTATGATTCTTTTTCACTTAACAGAAATGACCCTTGTATGCTTCTACTGTATAGATGCTCAATAAACAGTCATTGATTTTTTTTTTAATATTCTTAAAATGTTTATTTATTTTTGAGAGAGAACATGAGCAGGAGACGGACAGAGAGAGGGGGAGACATAGAATCCAAAGCAGGCTCCAGGCTCTGAGCTGTCAGCACAGAGCCCAATGTGGGGCTCTAACTCACAGCCGTGAGATCATGACCTGAGCTGAAGTCAGATGCTTAACTGACGGAGCCACCCAGGTGCCCCAACTGTCACTGATCCCTAATAAAGCATGGAAATTCTTAGTAAACTATGTATGTCTATGACTTTAGATACATAGAATTATGGTCATGAGCCTATTCTTCACAGACTTTCCAGGCTACCTTGAAATTTCTGCCACAAAGGCCTTATTATATAATTTATTCCTTATGTTAGTATCTTTGAGTGTGAAACTCATTTCAGGTACAAGCTGCATCATAGTGCCCAGGCTTGGGAGGTTCTGACTATTCTAAAAATATGAGTCACATTCACTTGCTAGATATTTTAATAATATTTCAAAGCAGTTACCAGATTACTGTCACTGGCTGCTAAATGACATTTTTTTTTTTAATTTTTTTTTTTCAACATTTATTTATTTTTGGGACAGAGAGAGACAGAGCATGAACGGGGGAGGGGCAGAGAGAGAGGAAGACACAGAATCGGAAACAGGCTCCAGGCTCTGAGCCATCAGCCCAGAGCCCGACGCGGGGCTCGAACTCACGGACCGCAAGATCGTGACCTGGCTGAAGTCGGACGCTTAACCGACTGCGCCACCCAGGCGCCCCAATGACATTTTTAATACAATAAGCTGGAAGACATTTTCAGGTAATAAAGTAATAATTTAATATGAATTTTAATAATTTCAGACAGTGGCTTTTGAAGCCAATATGATAAAATTACCAGGTAAACACTTTCCTCTTAAAAAATACAGTGGAGGGGCACCTGGGTGACTTAGTCACTTAAGCATCCGACTTTGGCTTAGGTCACAATCTTGCAGTTCATGGGTTTGAGCCATGCATCTGGGCTCTGTGCTGACAGTGTGGAGCCTGCTTGGAGTTCTCTGTCTCTCCCTCTCTTTCTGCCCCTCCCCCAATCGCACATTATCTCTCTCTCTCAAAATAAATAAATAAACTTAAAAAAAAAATACACTGTAATGTTGGGCATCAGAAGAGACAACAATTCATACTCTTAATATTTTATTATAGCTGCTTTCACAACATTAATGTATTTCACCTCAAATGATGTTGACTAAACATAGCACTGACCCTCTTCTTTCTACACAACTGAATATGATTCCAAAATTAAGCAAGATGAGAGAAAAGTATGAATCTTGCTTCTTCTTCAAATTGAGAAATAATAAAATATGCTACTTGTATTCTTTAGGGCTAAAAAACAATTCTACATTTCTTGCATAAAAATTTCAGTTCTCCAATATTTAATATTCCATACCTCTAAAATTCCTTTTCTCTTCTTTTCTTCACTGTCCGTGAATCCACTTATTATTTGATAACAGTCTTTACAAACTTTGTTCAATTTTCCACCATCATACTCAAGTTGAGCTTTGTAATCAGAACACTTCCAACAAACCACCTTAAATTAAAAAAAAATGAAGAGTAAATAATCATACAGATTTAAGCAATAAGCACTTCCAGTAATACTAAATGAGAAAGACTTAAATATTTAAGGCAATTTTTTACCGGACCAAGAATATCCCATGAACATTAGGAATATTTATCACGGTATTATAATGCTGTTGGTGATGAGCTCTGCTAGTTCATCCTTGTCTTCCTTGCTCTAAAGGTAGGAGACCTTTACCTTTCATATCTCTGGATGTTTCATCAATAAGCTCCCGAAATCAACTCAGGATCTTCCCTGCCTGAAGCTGTTTCCTGACTCCACCCCACCCCTCCAAACCTATTCCCTACTAATGCTCCCTATCCTGGAAAACAGCACTGACATCCAACCAGTCATGGCAAGTCAGAAACCTAGGAGTCATCATCCTTGACATACACCTCTATTTCACCCCATACAGTCACCATATTACGAAGTCCTGATTTTATCTCCTAGATATTTTTTTTCGATTTGTCTATTTCTCTACATCTTCCTTCTAAGTGCAAGCTATTAATATCCTACTTTGGACTACTGCAATTTCACGACTGGTCCTTGTAGCATTCTTACCTGAGCGTTCTCTAGCCTCTGTTTACATCCGTCCAAGCTATTTTCCAAACAGCACCAGATGCTGTCTTAAATATGCTAATCTGATAGGTTTCTCCTCTATTTAAAATCCTTAGTTTTCCCTTTGCTCTTGATAAAGAACAGATTCTTACCGATGGCCCACAATATCCCATATAATTGGCCCCTCTTACTCTCTGTATCCCCAGTGACACTGGCTTCTTAAGAGCCCCTGAAGTGCTATACGCCTGTCCTCTCTCAACTCTGCTTCAGCGAGTTATCTCTTGCTCATCATTCAGATGTTGACTCAAATTTCACTTCCTCAAGGAAGACTCCTCCAACTTCCAGAATGAGGAACTGTTTCTTGTCACTATGCTACTGAAGTTCCCTTATTTTTCTTGATGTACTTATTAGTTTAAAAAAAATTTTTTTTAATGTTTATTTATTTTTGACAGAGAGACAGACAGACAGAGCATGAGCGGGGGAGGGGCAGAGAGGGAGGGAGACAGAGAATCTGAAGCAGGCTCCAGGCTCTGAGCTATCAGCACAGAGTCCGACGCAGGGCTCGAGGTCATGACCTGATCTCACAGACCGTGAGATCATAATCTGAGCCGCAGTCGGACACTCAACCGACTGAGCCACCCAGGTGCCCCATTGATGTACTTATTAGTTTTTAATCATACACTTGTGTGATTATTTGGTGTTTGTAACACTCACTGGGCTGTAAGCTCTGTGAGGTATCATTCTTGTAGATTTTGCTCATAAGGCACACAATAAACTTAGAATGCCAATGAATGAATGAGTACAATGCAAATGCATTCCATTTCTTAGTCAATAGCATTTTTTTCCTAATTATTATAGGATAATTGTCAAAAAACACTTCCCAGTTTAAAAAATTATTTTCTTGGGGCAATTGGGTGCCTCCATCGGTTAACTGTCTGATTTCTGTTCAAGTCATGATCTCATGGTTCATAGGTTCAGGCCCCGCATTGGGCTCTGTGCTGACAGCTCAGAGCCTGGACCCTGCTTCAGATTCTGTGTCTCCCTCTCTCTCTGTCCCTCCCCACTCATGCTCTGTCTCTCAAAAATAAATAAACATGAAAAAAATATTTTCTTGGCTATAGCAACTTCTCACTAGAAATGTCTCCTGAGTCAAGGGAAACAAATGCAAAAATAAACTATTGGGACTTCATGAAAATAAAAACCTTCTGCACAGAGAAGGAAACAATCAACAAAATTAAAGGTAACCTTCTGAATGGGAGAAGATATTTGCAAATGACATATATCAGATAAAAAGTTAGTATCCAAAATACACAAAGAACTTACAAAGCTCAACATCCAAAACATGAATAATCAGTTAAAAGATAGGAAGAAGACATGAATAGACACTTTTTCAAAGAAGACAGATAACCAACAGACACATGAAAAGATGCTCAACATCACTCATCATTAGGGAAATACAAATCAAAACTACAATGAGATATCATATCACACCTATCAGAATGGCTAAAATCAACAACACAAGAAACAACAGGTGTTGGTGAGGATGTGTGGAAAGGGGAACCCTCTTGGGCTGTTGATGGGAATGCAAACTGGTGCAGCCACTCCGGAAAGCAGTATGGAGGGTTCCTCAAAAAGTTAAAAATAGAACTACCCTATAATCCAGCAATTGTACTACTAGGTATTTACTCAAAAAAAACTAATTCAAAGGGATACATGCACCCCAGTGTTTATTGCAGTATTATCTACAACAGCCAAACTATGGAAACAGCCTAAGTATCCACTGACTGATTAATGGATGAAGAAGAGGTGATATATATGTGTGTGTGTGTGTGTGTGTGTGTGTGTGTGTGTGTGTGTGTGTGTGTATCATAATGCATACATACACACATGCAATGGAATATTCCTCAGCCATAAAAAGAATGAAATCTTGCCATTTGCAACAATGCAGGTGGAGCTACAGAATATTATACTAAGCAAAGTATATCAGAGAAAGACAAATACCATATGATTTCACTTATATATGGAATTTAAGAAACAAAATAAGCATAGGGGGAAAAAAGAGAGACGGAGAGGCAGACCAAGAAACAGATTCTTAACTATAGAGAACAAACTGATAGTTACTAGAGGAGAGGTGGGTAAGAGGATGGGTTAAATAGATGATGGGGATTAAAGACTGCACTTGTTACATGGAAGTGTTGAATCACGATTTTGTACACCTGAAACTGATATTACACTGTCTGTTAAACTGGAATTTAAATGAAAACATAAAACACACACACACACACACACACATACACACACACACTTAAAAAAAAGCATCTTCTTGCTTCAAAAAGCATATTTCCTCCCAATTATAGTGGACAAACTATTTAAAACCATATAAATATTAGTAAAACTTTTAGTTTAGGTTCACAGCATATACAATTCATGATAGAAAAAAAAAACTATTCATTGTTGGGGTGCCTGGGTGGCTCAGTTGGTTGAGCGACCAACTCTTGATTTCAGCTCAGGTCGTATTCCCAGGGTCGTAGGGATTGAGCGCCATGCTGGGCTCCATGCTGACTGTGGAGCCTGCTTGGGATTCTTTGTCTCTCTGTCTGCCTCCCCTGCTCATGTTCTCTTTCTAAAATGAAAATTTTTAAAAATTTAAAAAAACTCAATTCACTGTTTTCTCATAATTGCAATGAAATGACTCTAAGAGTTAGAATTAAACATGCCTGCATCTGCATATTCATATTAGCTACTCTCTTATTTATTTCCAACTCATATCATAGTATTTTGGTAATCCACATTCAAACACGTTTGTTTGAACACAAGGCAAGTGTGTCAGTCAATACCCAAAATCATTTCAAGCAAACTCAATGACAGATTAAAAAGTCTTACCCTGAGGGGAAAGTTTGCTATCAAATTGAACTTTGATCGCAGAACTGTTTCACTGAGAAAACTTAGGAGGAAAGCAGAAGAATAAATCTGCAGTAAAAGACCAATCTAAATGAGTGATCAATAAGAAGTGTTGCACTTCAGCATACTAATAATATGTTAAATCATGGCACCACAATGCCTGCCCTTCTGTTTACTTGTTGCTTTTTAGAAGAAAGTAGATAATCTTCAACTTGGTACACAAGGCCATCAAAAACCTGCGGTTCTCTCTCCCCTGCTTCATTTCATGCTTTGTTCCTCCCTCACTCTTTCCATATGAAATAGCTCAAATTGCTGAAAACCTGTCACCAGCCCCCTCTGGCCTGAGTTATTGAGTTTTGCGTGCCCCTTTACATGTATAACCATAAACTTCTAATGGGCACAGAAGTCCACACATGTTCCTCTGGGAGGCTCACTTCCCTGCCCAGAGACAACTGTATCATACTGAACCCTCTTTCTCGAATCTCCCTCATCCCTCTTCTCCCTCTTTTTTCAGCTGATGACTCTTCCTCATACTTCAATGACAAAATTTCCTACCACAAAATCAAAAACACACCCACATCTGCACCCATCATTTCCTTTTTCCTTTCTGTTATAATGGAGGGAAGTTTTCCTCTCCCATCAAAAGCCTGAACTTCCATTTATGCTGTATGTTCCAACTCTTGTTTTCTCAGAGACATCAACTCCTTTGGTTATTATTTACCTATTTAACTATTATTTACCCATTTAACTATTTCTTATGCCCCAGTTCCTCTTACTCATTAGGCTCCAGCCCCATTACCTCTGGCATCCCAATAGCAGACCCAACTTTCTCCTATCTCAGTTCTTCTGACATACAGAGCCACTGAATGCCTTTCCCACCCCCCTTGCCATGGTTAGCTCTTTCTCACCTTTTAGGCACCAGCTTACTTATCTGTGCCTCAGAGAGGTTTTCATTTTTCTAAGTAAAATTGGTTCCAAGTCCTCCTCTGTTAACATCATTCTCTATTCTAACTTCTTGATTGCCTTCTTGGTGTCTCTGTAGTAATTTAAAATGCTTATTTGTCCATTTACTTGACTTTGGTTATTTTCTCCATTAGAAGGTAAACTAGGTGAAACTGGCTATCATTTTGCTTACCATTTTTTCTCCATGATCCAGCACAGTGTTCTGCACATAGCTGTCATCAAAATAAGTTTATCAATTAAGTAATTTATTTAATTGAATGATTTTTTTTTTTTTTTTGCCTTTCCAAACTGGATGCTTTTACAACACTTATATAGTTACTAGCAGCCTTCATGACCATTAAGAAATCTCACTTACATGTCCACATGCTCGACAATGATGTCTTCTCCTTGTCAGTGCATTGAAAGACTCCTTGCATTTCATACACATTGTTACTTCATTATCTCGGATCCATCTTGGAGCTCTTTTCCCTAGCTCAGCAGTCTAAAAAAGAAAGAGATTCAGTTTTAATAGAAAACACTGTCATTTCCATCTATTTTTTTACTTATTTATTAAAAAGCACTTCAACAACATTGCTTATATCATGCTCTGAAACTCAAGACCCAGGAAAAGAAATAAAAGGTACAAAGAAGTTTAAGCAGCACAAAAAGGCACTCGCTATTGTATTCATGGAAGGAAAAATGAGATTCTGTCTAGCCAGTTCTGCAACTGCAAAGAGAAAAGAACTTAAAGAATTTAATTCAACTTACAGAAACCTCTGAGTGCATGTCATTATCCTTTGCAATTGCATTTCTGAAGGTTTCATGCCTCTGATGGAAAGCATCAGTGGTCTCCTGAAGCGCCTAAAATATAAATGAGATTCAAAGCACACATTAAAATATCACTTACAAATTAATGAAAATGCCTTATCAAACAAATATCTATGATGTGAAAATGACCTTAAGAATTAACTGACTTTGTTCTTATGACATTGATGTATGTATACGCTACAATATGTACATGTTTGTGTACACAAAGGTTACCAAAAAACAAAAACAAAAACGAAAATAGAAATCCGGTTTACCTTGATCCATTCTTCTTTGTCTTGCTCAGAACTAAAACAAAACAGAATATAAGTGAATATAAGTGAATGCAGAAAACATTAATGAGTTATAACTTGTGAATAAGAATAAAACTATGCTTTGATGTTGTTTCAACTTTCTGGAAAATTCAGGGATGTCCAGGAAGAAGTTTCAACAAAAATTAAACAGAATCTTTGGCAAGTGAACAAACAAATTCTTAAACAAAATTATGGTACACATAATTTTTGAGTGGGAGAGTTAAGTTTAACTTCCATTAATATACTGCCCTGATGTTATTTTTAATAACCATCATCTAGCTGAACATATTAGGTAATGTAGATGTAGTTATACCAGATATACAACTAGTCTTCCAATTCACCTTTAAGAAAACACACGAGATTTTCAAAGGCTACTAGTCACAGTTCATCTTAGAAAACATTACATGTATCCTCTAGAATCTAAAATATCTTTGTAAAGGTCTTAGGGAGCTATTTAATATTTCCTCTGATAAATAATTTTGCTAGAAAGTTTTAGGCAATACTGTACTTAACCTGTTACAGATAAAGCAAAACAAAATTTTTAGATGCTTGTAGGAAGGAAGTTTCACAGATTAATGGACTCCAGTACTTAATAATTTTCTGTTGGGAAAAAGAAAATTCCTTGACTATAATCAAATCTTCTATTTTCCTATTGAGGCAAATTCTCTTTATTTCATCTCCCTTGCAGGTAGCTTACACAGCTGGCTGCTGTCACAGAATGTGTTAGAAAAGTCCTCATTAGTAGACTCCGGCCTGAGCTAGATCTTCAAGTTGGGGGATTTTGAAGAATGTCAAAAGAGTGGGGCTCCATTTGTTTGCATGTGTTTGCTAGGCTAGGGCTGAGTTTGAGTTCCAGCCCGAATGTCACATGCCTCGCTCCTACAGGTGTCACATATAAATGAGTCTAGCAGGAGCTTGGCTCTTGTGACATCATCCATCTTTCTAGCAAATTTATTCTTGAGCATCATGATGTACCAAGAATGCAGCTAGAATCCATGCTTGTCAAATGGAAGATTCTGCTTATTGTTCACCTGGGGATCCTTGGACCAAGACTCTTACCGAGGAAGGCTTCAATCTTGCTCCTCAAAAAAGATTGCTCCCTACTGCAGTGGCCTGCGTGGATAAAATTATTTCTACTGCCTTGTAATCATAGTTATTTCCTAGCTGCTCTCAGCCTTTTAAATGCAAAGAAACTTGATAAGTCTTTAATGCTTTTTGTTTTACTTTCTCAGTCATGGCAGATTTTTTACTCCTCTAACTTACTTATTACTATGTTTTTACATACATTTAGTAACATAAGACCATGAAATAAAAACTATGTAAGACCGAATACTTTATATTCTTTTAAATATGGAAGAGGAAGTAGAATGTAAGAGGTTTTTTTTTTCCCTTCTTCTTTTTTTTTTTTTTTTTTTTTTTGGTCACTGTGGAAAAATCTTTATTTTAAGAAAAAAATTTAGGGGCGCCTGGGTGGCGCAGTCGGTTGAGCGTCCGACTTCAGCCAGGTCACGATCTCGCGGTCCGTGAGTTCGAGCCCTGCGTCGGGCTCTGGGCTGATGGCTCAGAGCCTGGAGCCTGTTTCCGATTCTGTGTCTCCCTCTCTCTCTGCCCCTCCCCTGTTCATGCTCTGTCTCTCTCTGTCCCAAAAATAAATAAAAACGTTGAAAAAAAAAATTAAAAAAAAAAAATTTAGTTAACAAAAAAGTTTAACAAGTTTCACTTAACAAAATACACCCAAAAGGAAATCACAGTACAAAGAAAGTTTCAAGTCAAGGCCTCACCAATTCCTATGGTATTAGTAATGTGTCTCAATTTTCAAAACTAACTTATTTTTAAAAGTTTAAACTTAACCTAAAAGATTTTAAATAAAAGTAAACTAGAATGAACAAACATGAGAAATGTTCCTCTTTAATTAGGGATCTAGCACCTTGAGTTTTCCAAAAAAGTATGTCTCCCCAATGTGTTCACAGTGATGTGGTATAAAAGATCCATTTAATGTACTCAAAACTAATTTCATTCAGATAACATCATTCTGAAGTACACTACCAAAATGTTAATTGAGAAAAGCTGAAAATAGTTTTAGTTTACTCAAAGCACATGCTAGAAGAAAGCTTGTATGACAAAACACTGAAGAGGTAATTTTTTAATCCAGATTTCACAAACTCATGGTGCAAAATGGGTCCCACAGCTTCTGTAGGAGGTCAGTCTTAAGGCTGACTCATTCTGCAAGAAAAGCAGAATCCTTTTCCCCCCAGTTGGTTTTAGAAGTGAATTATCTATAAATATGTCCAAACATACATCCAATTTTGGGCTCCGTGCAATCTCTGTAACACTCTGATGTTCTGAGACTTTCAATGTTTGTCTCTATTCTTGAAAGAATCATAGACTGGATGAAGAGTAATCACTTAATTTGGATCTTTGATTCACCATGTAATCATAGATATAAGTGCAGCAATGCGATTAAGGGAAGAGGAAATTTAAGGAAACATGACCGTGTTTTCAATACCAGTTGAAATGTATCCAATACTGCATACTGGAACTCTACAAAGTGATTACTGCCTGTACTTAACAAAATTCCTCATGAATCAGCCCCATCCTCAAGAGAAAAGAGCCCACTTGCTAATGGAAGGCTGGAGTTCCAATTTAGACAATCCCTGAAACCTTGATAATCTCTCTTCTGCTGTTTAGACATGTCTCAGGTTTGCAGATTTGGAAGTGTGCTGGTATTTAAGAGCAGCAGCATTTCATTCTTCTGCAAGAAAACTTCTGCACTGAAAACTTGCACTTATGCACTTCGGCACTGAAAACTCTGAGGGTCAGAACTACTGATAAGTCCTCCCTGTTGCCAGAACCAGTCACTCAGTGAGTCAGGCTCTGAGTGAGGATTCAGGTCAGGAACCTCCAAGCACAGCAAAATACCTTCTCCCTTGGGTTTGAATGGCTGGGGCCCAAATCCCACCATAAAGTCGGAAAACCATGGCATTCAAAGCCAAGTCCTCTATACTTTTAATTCATGCTTGAAATGCCACCTTCTAATCCTCAGAGCAGTCCCCTAGCAGTTCCCTAAGTAATGCCAGGTTCAGGAGAGATTTGCTGTGGGAAACCAAAGTGCTGGCTGGCTATTTCTTCAAATTTTCCCAGCCTGCTGGATCTCCCCTAACTGTAAGATCACCAATTCCCTGATTCCCTGGGCAGATTCCTGCCAGAATGAATTATTCTCTTTTGAAAGTCTGAACTTCAAGCTTTTATGGTTACTAAGTACAAGTATCCAGGATGAATTCATATGAGCTTCAGAACTACACTATAGGTACAAAAGAACAAAAAGGAACAGAAGTGCTCTATGAGTCTCCAGATCCTGGGGTATCAGAACCATCAGAGTGAGGATTGGTACTTAACCCTCTGATCTGTGACCTTCTGAAGGTTCTCAATTTTCACCATGACATAGGTCTTTGTAGGATAAATGGATGACAGTCTTCTAAGGCAGATATTTCAAACTGACAGCATGCTGTTTCCCAGAGGTTCACACGTCAGGTAGCTATGATCCATTGTAGTGGTTCTCATTGTTTTTTCCCCTCTAAACATGGTTAGGTTAGAGAGATGGATGCTAGAACTCTAGCCTTCTTTCCAATTCAATAAAGCATGCAAAAAAGAATCACCCCTTCCAGAATTCCTGGTTTCTAGAGGCCACGATGGCTCTAAATGGCCCCCTTCATGTATCCTCCACCGTGGCAGGAGAATCATTACCTTTTCTACCCTGCCTCTTCTGAATATTCTCTCCATCAAAGTCCAACAAGTCCCACAAATGCAGAGACACTGAAGGACTGACAGTTGATGCTTCAACTTTAGCATGGAATAATAAGCATCAATAAACACTGTGCACCCAAAAGAAGGGCGGAGGGAGGAAGTGTTAGGGGAGAACCTTTTCCTACAAGTCTCAAAACCCTGGCTTGAATGCAACAACTTCATTCTCTGAGCACCCTGTAAATTTGAAGAGGCAAAGTAACTTACTGAATTTTTACCATCTCGAAACCACTATCCTAGGCCACTACGGAGGAATCAAAAGGGAAGACATCATTCTTGCCTTTTAAGAGCTTCTACTACTTCTCTTATGTCCAACCAGATTCCCAGAGGTCTATAGTATTCACTTGGGAAAGATCCTCAGAATTATTCTGTCCTACAACTCCTTCCAATGCTTGTAGAAAGCTGTGTGAATGAATCTCTCACCTGGCTTGTAGCTCCAGTGTTCTCTCTTTTCCAGATACCTGGAAAGTGTGTGGATACTCTTCATTGTGGGTCTCTACAATTTTCATTCCATCGATGCCAACCCTGGTTCGAACTGTGAATTTAGAGCCCACCAAGCTGAATCTTGGTACACAATACAGCAACATGTTGTTGAACTGCAAGGAGACAGAACACACATCAACAAGTAAGAAAACAAAGAAGAAAGAGGAAAGTGACCAATACGAAAAGTAGCCCTAGGCAAAAATTCCAAGGAATTTCTAGGGAATATCATACTTTCTATGTGAGCAAAATTATTGAAATACTATATTGAGATTTTAGGCCTATGTCAAAATTACCCTATTTTAAAATTTATAACATATTTCTCTTTATTGGTTCATAATAATTAATTATTAATGTTCTTATTTTGAGAGAGGGGAAGGAGCAGAGGGAGAGAGGGAGAGAGGGAGAGAGAGGGGGAGAGAGAGAGAGAGAGAGAGAGAGAGAGAGAGAGAGAGAGAATCTCCAGCAGGCTTCACACTGTCAGTGCAGAGCCTGACGTGAGGCTTGATCTCACAAATTGCAAGATCATGACCTGAGCCAAAATCTAGAGTTGGATGCTTAACCAACTGAGCCACTGGGTGCTCTTCATAGTTTATTGATATTTAAGTAAATCAATCATCATTTGTACTATTAAGAAAATTAGTTCAATTAAATTCAGCAATAATTTATTAAAGACTTTCCACATACCAGGACCTGAAATTCTCAACCACATAAGTTGAAGCCCTTAGGCATCAAAATTTTTGCTGTGTCTTACAAAGCAAGTCTACAATAGTTATTAGAGAAAAAGAGTAATTTTTAGCAGTTATTTTTGTGTGTTTAATATTAGGTTAAAAAAACCCCAAATTATTACTTTAGAACATGTGGGGTTAGCACACTAAGCCCTACATAAAAATCTAAGTTACTGTTTTATATTGGCCCACATCTTAAGGATTTGTCATGTATGAATAGAGAAGTCCTCTATTTTGGCAAAAAGTTTTTAAAGATCTTCTTTACCAGATCTGCTTTTAAAATGAAGGACCTTCTGGGTACCTGGGTGGCTTAGTCAGTTAAGCATCCAACTTTGGCTCAGGTCATGATCTCATGGTTTGTGAGTTCGAGCCCCACATTGGGCTCTCTACTGTCAGCTCAGAGCCCGCTTCAGATCCTCTGTCTCCCTCTCTCTCTGCTCCTCCCCACTCGTGCTTTCTCTAACTCAAAAATAAACATTTGAAAAAAATTTAAGTAACATGAAGGACTTTATTTTGAAAACTGAATCAAACTTTGTATAATACCTCATTTCTAGTCACAATGAACTACTCCTGCTAATCAGGACCAAGCAGTAAGTTTGGGGAGGCATTTAATTCACTTTTGAGTATATTAAAACATACAGAAAGAGGAAAGACTAAATACTTAGGTTAATCTGTAGGCAGATTCCTAAAGAAGGTCCATACTTACCTTCTTTCTTCCTATTATTGTCTCTTACACTGTTTCTAGAGTCACATATATTTTTGGAAGACAAGGGCAACTGGGGACTATGCACTACATAACTTCCCCTGTCTCAGGATAATCATCTCTAAAAGTCACAGGTTGTTAAGAGGATTAAATGAAGAAAACTGTCCTGTTGAACCAGGTCCCGTTTGGCTCCACCTAAGCCATCAAGACAAGAAATCTTGATGGGTTCTGAAAACATTTCAACCTGTTTATGTGACACTGTCCATTGTACTCATTCTGAAAGCAAATTTCTCATCGGTTGTTCCTTGTGCATTATTATGCAACATCCTGTAACCAGCATCATAAATTTCATTTCCTCAATGGAAATAAAAGGGCACTAAATACACTTTAACAGATGCATCTCAGCACCACATTTCACATTTACATTTCTAGAAGAGAACCCTAATGACCTATGCCCTATTATTAACAGTCCGCTGTGTTCTAAGTATGGCAATCACTAGCCTCATTGCAGTACACAGGACTTAGGGATTTGAAAACACTCTGAAAGGCTCTCATCACCATCCAGCTTGGTTAATGCAACAGCTTGCTGCTGTTTGTGTTAACATTTCTCTCTATCTTGTACGAGGGCCGTCTCAGGAGTGGATTTGGTCCAGGCTGTAAACAGTGCAGCAGGAAGGGGAGAGCCGCCGACATGCACAGGGCTCAACTTTCAAGACAGCAACAACAGCCTCATTTTCTGCAAACTGAGTGACAAATGTAATGTCATGCCATAAAATTTCTGAGTTATCTGATGCTGTACCCAGTTCACTTTATAAAGTTCAGCAAAGTCTTCTTATTTTATAGAAACACCGTCCATGAATGTGGAAATTCTTGGCATTTAGTTTTTGCAGTTAACACTCATGCAAGATGACAGACTGTTTTATGAATGATGTTTCTCTTTCTGTTTTACACTTGCAAGATTATGTTTCCCTTATTATATAGTCTTCCTAATTGGGGCTTTACGTTCTCAATGGTCAATAACTGTTTTATCACCCTTCTAGAACTCATGTCACAATCTAATGCTCATCAATAAATACCTTTTTTCTTCTTTCTTACAGCTGAAAATAAGAGCTCTTGACAGACATAAAATAGCGCTTACGAAGTAGCAGATGCCATATATGTACAGGAATTAGGTAGTCACTCTTGTTCCCTCTGTGAACCCTGCTCCTTTGGTGAAAGCCGTTATCACCTTGCCTCTGGGTTTCTGCTGGTACTGAAGAAGAAGTGATAGCAAGTGCAGCACCAAGTAGATTGACTTTCCCTTTTGGTGCAGGAGATCCCTTGTTATCCACCGCCACAGCTCAGAAGTCGTTATGGACATGTAATCTCTGGCTGGTGAGCAAGCTCCAGAAGTGCTAAGCTAGAAGCCAGTCTCAATTTTATTAAAAACACAGGGCAAGTCCCCCTTCTTGATCTCCAGTGTCCTCAACTACTCATATTAAGTCTCTTAAAATGTGTATTTAACTGAAACAATTCAATTTCATGTCTCGCCAGTGACAGTTTCATTCTAGTTTGTTTTAAAAGGTAAAAGAAAAAAGTACATTATTGGAGAAAATTTCCAGTGCCTGCTCTGTATTCAAAGTTTAAATAAGTCATGGAATGGGGGAGGGAAATCAAAACCTGTCCAGCTACAAGCAAATAAAGGCTAGAACTCCAAAGGGCCAAGAATAAAAACCTCCCGGGTCATTCTGTAGGATAATTTAGTGATTTTTTTTTTAAACATTCAGATATCAGGTGTGGTTATATAATTTAGTCAACAGAATACACTGCAGTAATACAAACAAGTATGGTGTGGAGGCAAGAAAACGTGCAAACACATGAAGGTCAGCTGAATGTTGAAATCAGATTCTAAATGCAATTTGGCTTTTTTAGAGAAATGTAATACCACCAGAGAAGGACACAGAAAACTAGCCCTCATATTCTTTCTAGAGACAAAAATAAGAAAGGTTGCTGAGGTTACTATGTATAAAAAACCAAAATGCTCTATGCAAAGCAAAGTGTGCTGGCAAGAGGAGGGTGCACGACAAGAACAGTGCAGGGGATGGAGGTGGGTGGGCGTGCTGGGATCAAGAGAACGGACCTACAGAGATGCTTTTAAGATGGTCTTCACAAGACGAATGTGGCTTTCCAGTAACTCTTGCTCTAGGACTCCATTCTCCTGGGAGGCAACGGCAAGAGAGGTTTGATAGCTTACAATAAGTGGAACGAGATGGGTCCTTTCTTCAAAGACACTATGGCTGTAGTTCCCCAAGGCTCCTTGCCATCTGTCCTCCAAATAGCTGCTTAATTTGGCTCTGCACCAAGATATTCAACCTAACTATTTCCAGGATAATTCTCAAATGTGAAGATTAAACCAAGGCAATTGGTTAGACACAGAGCTAGAAGCTTAAGTATTGAAACTGTAACAATCATGCAGAAGAAGGGAAAGGAAATTACCTAAGCACCTAAAAGAAGGGGAAAGGCAGAGGGAAGACATTGGTTAGGGTTAGACATTAACTCCCAGGCATTTTGCCCCAAATAGTATATTAATCTGTCTTTTTAATCTGTATTTAAGTTTATTTATTTATTTAGAGAGAGAGCAAGTGCACATGAGCAGGGTAGGGGTAGAGAGAGGGAGAGAGAGAATCCCAAGCAGGTTTCGTGCTGTCAGTGCAGAGCCCGATACGGAACTCGATTGTCATGACTTGAGCCACCTAAGCGTCCCTAATCTGTATTTTTGATGCTTTGACATCTTGGGGCTTTGCTGACAATGGAGGGATTTGTCCTCCTTCGGGTTATCCACTTACTAGAAGTAGTAAATGAGTGACCTACATGCATGCTTTTCATATGGAAACCAACCAATCCAGAGGCCATACCCTAACCACCTCCTTTTTTGAGCTTTTACACCCTGGGCCAGTATTCCCCTGCCCTAATGACTCAGACAACAGCCAGTATATACCCCAGAGCCTGATGGAATTATGTAAACTAGCAAATCCTAAGTCTGTTTATTTTGTCTTGCCCATTCCTTCTCACTGAACCCATAATAAACACTCTTGCTCACATTTTCTGTTTGGTTCCTCTGCCTCCTTATGGACTCTGGTGCTTTCTTGTGTAACCACCTGGCCGCCCCCCCCCCCCATGGTATGGCAAGCCTCTCCTTTGAGGAATCTCTGCGTATAATGATCTTTTTCATGGCAATTTCCTCCTGATCTAGTGGTCTCACTGTACCTAAACAATAATCATACATTTCAAAATAATTAGAGCTCAGAACCCTGACATGGCATCACAAGTCCTAGATTTACATTATTAGCTGTCTGTATGATCTCTCAGTGGTAAAGTATTTTTGTTGATTTCAAATGAAGATTTTGGAGTTAATTTGGATAGTATCTGTAAATCTTATAAAGTTATAGAGATATAATTCATATACCATAAAATTTACCCTTTTAAAATGACAATTCATGGTTTTTGGTATAGCTATAAATTGTGCAAGCATCACTGCTATCTACTCCCAGAACATTTCATGACTCCAATGGAAACTCTGTCCATTTCCTTTTCCCCACCAGCCCTAGGCAACCTCTACTTACATCCTGCCTCTCTCCATTGCCTACTCTGGACATTGCATATAAATGAAAGCATACAGTATGGGCTTCTGGGAATGGCTTCTTTCACTTGTCAAAGTGCTTTCAAAGTTCATTCATATAGCATGTATCAGTGTTCTATTCCTTTTTACTGCCATATAACATTCCATTGCATAGATATACCACTATATCCGTATGGCCACATATTTTGGCTATTATGAATAATTCTGCATAAGCATTCACATACAAGTTTTGTGTAGACATGTTTTCAATTTTCTTGAGTTGTATACAAACTTGGAAGAGCTGCTAGGTAATAAATATGGTGACCAAATGTTCTTTTTGAAAAATGAGAGATACTGAATACTACTATGCATGGTAATTAGTTCCTGTAAGTTTTCCTATCAAAGGAGGCTGTAACCAGAGGGAGAAAGAAACCCTGTAAGCTCCCAAATAAACTCATAGTATGGCTGATGAGAGGACTGTCCTGCACCAGAAAGTCAGATGTGAGTAACATCCTGAGAAGCTATGGTGGGCCATTCACTGGGCAAGCCTCATGACCAATGTGTCTGGTTTCTTGGACGATAATAACAATCATAACAATAGCTAACATTTACTAGCTATTACTCAGTGTTAGCTTATTGTTACTCCACATTAGCTATTATTCTGATTATTATCACATCATTAGATATAGAAAGGAACTGGAATTAACAGAGACTAAAAACATAATGGCCTGGATGCCCCAGGAAGTGCTCTTAACATTTGAGATAAGCCCCAGACTAAATGTCATTTCCAGGAAGTAAAGGAAAGGACAGGGACTGCCTCCAATGTAAAGGAACTATGTGGCAAACTCATGCATTTTTCAGAGATATTTTAGGCATAAGCTTCACAACCTTGAGTATATACTTCCTCAAACTGGAAAGATTAAAGTAGTGATCAGAGAGGATTCGAAAGAGAACCATTGTCAGAAAATGGTACTCATTAGCCTCTAAGAACTGAAGGAAAGAGTGAGTGATGGCTAAGATCATCATAGACAAGTTGTCATCAGCTGTAGGTTACTGAAGTAACTGACACATGGTAAGTACACAGAAAATTTATTTTTAAAATACTTTAAGATTTGAGTCCTTGAAGGAACAAGTTTCAGTTACTAAAGGACATTGTTTTATGTGGAATCCTAACAGTGTTGACTAAACCAGATTAGACAGAATTGCTTTGGTGAGCACACAAGCATCCTACTTTTCCAAGATGTACAGAACCACGTCTCTGAATTACTGTTACGTGACCAGCTCACACTAGAATACTCACTAAGAAAAGGTAGCGTTCTTGTGCTGATGTGTTCCGAGCAGCGAGTTTCAGGATCTGTCCTTCTTTTATGAGTTCGTTTGAAGGATTGACAATGTCTTCTTCCTCTCCCAACATTTCATAAATCTCTAAGAGTTTCTTTAGATTCTCCTAGGAAATGAAAACAAAATACAGCAAGACCAAATAAAGGGAGGTTTTACTTTCGTGCCTTTAATAATACAATGACCTTAGCTAAAATCCGAATAATGCAGAAGGGATTGGGACTAAGCACAAATTTGGTATAAAATGTGTCAGTTCCGAGAAAATTGAAACAGAGGGGGAAAGAGGACAGGATTATTCCACATAACACTAAACACTTTATAAATAATCTTTTTTTTGTTTACCTTTACCAATTCATTTTGGTCCAAACCTACAGATAACATTAGGCTATATTATTGACAATTATCTAACTGGAAGATTTCCAACTCCTTTGAAAATTACTTACCATTTTTCTTATTGCACTATTAGAATGGCTTGCTGCCGTAGATATAATCTCAAGTGATTCTAAATGGGAAAAAAGAAAAGTAAATAAATGTATTTTGTCATTGCTACGCTACTAGATAGTTGAATAACGTAACGTTATAGTAAGAAGAAACCTGAGACTGTACATCTGACACCAAAAGCAGGGGCAACTTCCATTTACAAAATGAATACTTTCAGAACTTCATTTGTGAGCAGATTATTTGGAACTTGAAGGATACTTCCTTGTAAATAGTCATACACATTTTTATATATGACCCAGATAACGGACCTTCAAAATTAACAATTACCATGTACACTAGATTGGCATAAGGCACTTCTCCAGATGCTTTCATATATATTATGTCACTTAACTCTTCCACAACCTTGAATGGAGAGTCTGTTAGCTCCACTCGGCAGATGAAAGGAATGGCGAGTGATGTGGCTTGGCCAAGGTCACACAACTATGATACTGTAGGGACACACTGGAACCTACATCTTCTGATTCAATGTCCTACAGCATTTCAGCAGTACTATTTTATTAGTTTTATAAGCAAATTAACCACCACGCATAACCAACTTTCTTTGGTGAAACATATTCACAGTTCTATTCTTGGTCGGGCAAAGGGGAATCAGCTGATGACAATGCTGAAGGAAGGCTCTGCTGCGGAGGCAGTGGGAGAGGTGGGAATGGGAGCCGTCTGGTGTGGACAAGGTAGGAGCTCCAGTGCTGCTGGGGAAGGGCTCTGGAGGCTGAGGCCTCCTGGAGGATCAACCCCAGGGAATGCCCTCAATCCTAAATCATGTCCTGCTCTTTCTTTTTTATCTTAGGAATACCACAGCCTGCTTAATTCTGTTACCACAACAACCTCATTACTTCTGGACCCAATTCTCTTCTTTGTTCCGTGGCTGAACAGAATGCACTTTTGTTGCTTTCTCCTCTCTTTTGGGTCTCTAAAAGCACTTCTGTGATTTCCTTACGATATTAGTTTAAGGAGCAATGGGAAAGCAAAGAGAGAAATAAAATGCCCTACAGTGTTGCTAACGGTCTCATTTTTGACCCTGCCACCTTAGGGCAAGTCTAAGTCTTTGAGTTTAGAAGATACTGCATTTTTATTTAGATTTTGGAGAACTATCCTGATTGGGGAATGCTGTGCATGTCACACAGGCTCCAAGGTAGAGGGAAACAAAATAAAATAGCCTGGGATCAGCAGTTTGAGGAAGAGTAGCAGTAATCCCACCCTTAGTCCTACCACTAATTTTGTCGCCAAAACCAACCACTTAGCCCAGAGGAGTGTGAAGTGGGCATGAAGTGGAAAACCGAAGAAGTCAAGTCAGGATAATTCTAAACCGTAAAGGGAGAAAGGGAAGAAGAGAAGTTCCTGTGGTCACTGACTCACTTGGATGGCAGGAGAAATGCATCAGAGAAAGCCTGTGTTCAAAAAGAGACCCAGGTGCCGAGACCAAAGAATGTGTTCTGTGTTCTCATCTCTTGCCAGGGTTCATTTATAATAAAGACAAGGAATTATTAGCAAAGTACCAATGTTTCAAGATTGTACAGCAGCACTGTTAGTACTTGACACTAAGCCATCCCTATCTCTTAAATTTTCATTCTTCCCTTCAGTTACCTGATTTTTTTTTTAATTAAAAAAATTTGTTTTCAAGTAAGCTATACACCCAACGGGGGACTTGAACTCATGATCCCTAGATCAAGAGTCGCATGCTTTGATTTTTTGAAAGAACCTGAGAAAGCTGAAGTATTGAAACTCCCGAGTCTTAAAAAAAAAAATCATTCATTAGGAACCAGTGAAAAAAATAAAAGGCAACTGGAGGAATAGGAATGAAGTTTTCCTGAGAAAATGTTAACTGACACTAAAAAGCATCACTTTCTCTTCTCTTTCAGGGTAGGTAGAGCCAAGTTGGCTTAGGTTATTTTTACACAGTAAATGTCATGTTAGCTTTCTTGGTATGTATCAACCTATCTAATTAACCAGCAGCACCAGTAATTCTGAATGGTTGCATTCTTTCTGTGAGAAGGTAATTGTGTATTGCTATTCCAGATGTTTCTAAAACTACTGTTTCAGATTTCTGAGTTAATGATTAACATGAAATCAGCATGAGAAATGTGATTTGCCTTTCTCTAAACCTGGGATCTGGGCTCAGAAGTGCTTGCCTAATTGAGCTGTTGATGACAATTTCCGATGAGGCTATTTTTTGGCAGCAATATCTTACTAAGTTGGCTGTGAGACCTATCTCTCTCTTTAACCACAAGCCTTCCTGGCCACTTGATTAACCCAGAGCAGAAAGGGGGTGGGGGAGGAGCATTTACTTTTAGCATCGTTCCAGTCTGGAGAGTCAGGGGGCAACTTCCTTAGGTAGTCCTTGAGGAGCATCTCATACCGGGGGATCCGCTGAACAGGTTCTAGCATGTGGTGCTGCAAAGTCAAGCTCCCGCACACCTTCTGTCTCTATAATGAGAGAGGTTTTTTTAAAGAAAGATTTAAAAATTAAGTTGGCCAATCTAAAAACGGTCATACGGAACTTTAATCGTGGACAAGATTTCCCTACAAAGCGTGCTCTGTGGATCACCTGCATTAGAATGATCTAAGGCACTATTAAAATGCAAATTCTGAACCCCACCCCAATAATGAAACCACAATCTTTGAGGCTCAGGCCTGGGAAGATGCATTTGAAAACAACCCAGTTTCTGACACCATGGAAGTTTGAGGCCCACCAAACTAGAGTAAGAACAGAAAGAAAAATCAAGCAGAATTTTAAGGAAGAAAATTCTCAGATTGCTGGCAACCACTTCAATCAGTCACTAGAAAGGTTTGTGTGGTCACATCACTGAATCAGACTCCAGAGATTTTTAAAAGATGCATGTATTTAATGAGGTTCACTAGGCCCAACTGTGTTAAATGACTTTGGACTCAGCAGAAACTGTTTAATATCAAGGCTACCATAAATGTAATTTCCTTTGAACTTAAAGACTCCACAGAGAAGAATGACAAGATCTGAGTGTCTTAGTATCTGTCACAAAATTTTAATTTTTCATTAGGTCATGGCAGTCTTTTCCATTAGAAACTGAACTCTGTAAATAGATCTCCTTTTCTTACAGCAAAATTGAGTCTATAGAGCCTTTGCTTTCAATAAGCTGTTAAGACAGGGAAAAGATTACTTGAAAAATAAGACATGTTCTTGTTCATATTAAACAAACCAGGAATCCAATTAAAATAGTTATTAGACTCTTACTGTGATCAAGGCACTGCAGGGTATAAAAGTTGTCTTAAGACATGATGTTTGCATTCAAAGCAAACAAGAAACTAAAGCATTCACAGACAAGAGAGCATTCAACATGAACTCTGATAAGGACAGCTGCTGGTGCAAAGGGAAGTGAAGACCAGGGTCGAAGGGCAGGAAGAGGGACCTTGGAGAACAACAGTCAGGCATGAAACATGTTGAGTTTTGTTGGCAATAAGATATGTATGGGGAAACAGGGGCTGAGGAAGAACAGGTAATCTGGGGTAATTAAGTCAAGGTGAATTATTTAGACTTGCTTCATCTAATGCAGGTTTTCGTGTAGGAGAGCAATAGCATTAGATTTGAGATGTGTTAACATTAACTTACTGCAGTGTGACTTAATCTACTGCAGTGGGGAGATGTGGGGATATTAGTTTGGAAGGGATTATTGTAGACCAGAAAAAAAGTATAGAGTCTGAAATCACCATGGAAGCTGAGGAAATCATAACTTTACTTAATAAAGTGTAGAATATTAATGTTATAAGTTTAGTCATCTCATTTGATTTTCTCCAAGCCTATAATATATATTATATATCTATGAAATATAGAAAATATTACCGATCCCCACATTTTTACATGAAGAAACCGTGGCTCAGAGAAGTTAAAGTCATCTAAGGTCCCATGACTAAGTGGCAAACTAGAATCCTAAACTCAGTTGATTCCCAGTCCACTACTCTTTTCAACACCTCAACAATGCCTCATACTAGGGAGAAGACTGATATTTCAGAGATAGAATTTTAAAGATTTCATAAAACAGTAATGGCCACTATCACCACCATCATTTAGTGAACACTTACTATGCAGTAAACATACTAAACATCTTCAGTATGCTGTTTCACAGGCAAATTAATGCACAGAGAATGAGGAAAAGTGACGAAAGATAAAGTTAACTTATCAAACTCTGGTGAACGAGAAAATATTTGTTCTAATAATCACATAACCACAAGCTACTCTGTATAAGGCACAAAAAATCAAGATGGAAAAAGTACTTGGGCGCTAAAGGCAGGAATGGAACATATTGACTTTGTTTTGATAGCAAAATGTTGATACAGAGTTGTGTAACCAGCATTCAACAAGGTGCAATGACAGTTTAGAGGCAGGAAACAGACTAGATAAATGACCCTACAGGCATCTGTAGGACATGATGGTTAAAGCCTCAGGAACATGTGACATCACAGAGGGTGTGAAGGTTGAAAAGAATGTGAAGGGCCACATTCTTGTACTCTGTCCACATTTCAGTATAAGTAAAAGGGGCTAGTAAAAGAATCAAAGGAGCCAGTATTCAGAAAGGTAGATGAGTGCTTAATGATGAGAGAAGAAAAAGAAAGAGTAAATGGGAAGAGGCAGGACTTTTGGTTATGGCTGACAGAGCAGACTAGCAAAATCCCCCCTGGAAAACGCAACTAGAAAGGGGGATAAAACTGATAAAACGACCATTTTGGTACTTTGGAAACTGATGAAAGGCATAGAACGATCTGAAAAGTATTTATGCTTTGAAAATTGTTGACCTTTGGGTAAGAACAGTGAGAATCTGTGGCATTCTGGCTTGAGGCCGTACCCATTCCTCCCCTAACAAAGGAAGTTTCAATGACCAAAAGGTTCAGCAGGGGTGGGACTGGCAGTGTCTCTGCTAAAGTTCAAGAGGGCTCATATTATTAGATTTGGAATGGTGGGCGAGGCAGACATCCAGGAACACTGTTGGTGAAAGTGAATAGTTCTGAGGTGGGCAAGTGGAGAAGACCAATGGCTTCACTGGGCTGAAGCTGTGGTTGTGTGTTGGGGAAGGAGAGCAGATAATAATTTTCTTGGCTGAGGCTCTGTAGATGATCAGCAGAGACTGAAGACAGCTTGACTCAGCACAGTCTCCTGGCCACCCTGAGGCTGTGAACTCGTCCTGAGGAGATGTAAAAGGGTCCAGTGGACTTGGAAATGGTCAGATCTTTAAATGTGCTCCCCTATGCATAGACAGGTCCATCAGCAGAGTACAGAAGTGTACTGGCTCTAGGTAATTAATCATCTCTGTTCAATAACTGTTTGACCCCTAACCTACACAGACATAGGGGTAATCCCTACAAAACTGGGATCACATACACACACATGAATATTAAACAAAAAAACTGAATAGAGACATTGGCAACAGCATACCAGAAGAGAGACAGATTTTATAGATTTAGTATAAGCAAGTTACTAAACAAACGAAAGTAACCAAAGCCACTTTCAGTGGGGGAAAGCAAAATCTGGAGTTGCTACAATAGGTTATCTAAAATGTCCAGTATTGGAGAGAGAGGGAAGATGGCGGCGTAGGAGGACGCTGGGCTCACCGCGCGTCCTGCTGATCACTTAGATTCCACCTACACCTGCCTAAATAACCCAGAAAACCGCCAGAGGATTAGCAGAACGGAGTCGCCGGAGCCAAGCGCAGACGAGAGGCCCACGGAAGAGGGTAGGAAGGGCGGCGAGGCGGTGCGCGCTCCACGGACTGGCGGGAGGGAGCCGGGGCGGAGGGGCGGCTCGCTGGCCAAGCAGAGCCTCCGAGTCTGGCTTGCAAAAAGTGGAGGGGCCTGACGGACTGTGTTCCGACAGCAAGCGCGACTTAGCGGCTGGGAGGTCATAAGTTAACAGCTCTGCTCACAAAGCGGGAAGGCTGGAGGACAAAGGGAAGGAGAGCTGCTGAGCCCCCGGACAACAGAGCTCAGTTTGGTGGGGAACAAAGGCGCTCGCCAGCGCCATCTTCCCCGCCCACCCCCCAGCCAAAATTCCAAAGAGAACCAGTTCCTGCCAGGGAACTTGCTCGCTCCGCGCAAACACCCAACTCTGCGCTTCTGCGGAGCCAAACCTCCGGCAGCAGATCTGACTCCCTCCTGCTGCCACAGGGCCCCTCCTGAAGTGGATCACCTAAGGAGAAGCAAGCTAAGCCTGCCCCTCCTGCCCCTGTGCACCTTGCCTACCCACCCCAGCTAAGACGCCAGATCCCCAGCATCACAAGCCTGGCAGTGTGCAAGTAGCCCAGACAGGCCACCCCACCCCACAGTGAATCCTGCCCCTAGGAGAGGGGAAGAGAAGGCACGCACCAGTCTGACTGTGGCCCCAGCGGTGGGCTGGGGGCAGACATCAGGTCTGATTGCGGCTCCGCCCACCAACTCCAGTTATACACCACAGCACAGGGGAAGTGCCCTGCAGGTCCTCACCACGCCAGGGACTATCCAAAATGACCAAGCGGAAGAATTCCCCTCAGAAGAATCTCCAGGAAATAACAACAGCTAATGAGCTGATCAAAAAGGATTTAAATAATATAACAGAAAGTGAATTTAGAATAATAGTCATAAAATTAATCGCTGGGCTTGAAAACAGTATAGCTGACAGCAGAGAATCCCTTGCTACAGAGATCAAGGGACTAAGGAACAGTCACGAGGAGCTGAAAAACGCTTTAAACGAAATGCATAACAAAATGGAAACCACCACGGCTCGGATTGAAGAGGCAGAGGAGAGAATAGGTGAACTAGAAGATAAAGTTATGGAAAAAGAGGAAGCTGAGAAAAAGAGAGATAAAAAAATCCAGGAGTATGAGGGGAAAATTAGAGAACTAAGTGATACACTAAAAAGAAATAATATACGCATAATTGGTATCCCAGAGGAGGAAGAGAGAGGGAAAGGTGCTGAAGGGGTACTTGAAGAAATAATAGCTGAGAACTTCCCTGAACTGGGGAAGGAAAAAGGCATTGAAATCCAAGAGGCACAGAGAACTCCCTTCAGATGTAACTTGAATCGACCTTCTGCACGACATATCATAGTGAAACTGGCAAAATAGAAGGATAAAGAGAAAATTCTGAAAGCAGCAAGGGGTAAACGTGACCTCACATATAAAGGGAGACCTATAAGACTCGTGACTGATCTCTCTTTTGAAACTTGGCAGGCCAGAAAGAATTGGCACGAGATTTTCAGTGTGCTAGACAGAAAAAATATGCAGCCGAGAATCCTTTATCCAGCAAGTCTGTCATTTAGAATAGAAGGAGAGATAAAGGTCTTCCCAAACAAACAAAAACTGAACGAATTTGTCACCACTAAACCAGCCCTACAAGAGATCCTAAGGGGGACCCTGTGAGACAAAGTACCAGAGACATCACTACAAGCATAAAACATACAGACATCACAATGACTCTAAACCCATATCTTTCTATAATAACACTGAATGTAAATGGATTAAATGCGCCAACCAAAAGACAGAGGGTATCAGAATGGATAAAAAAACAAGACCCATCTATTTGCTGTCTACAAGAGACTCATTTTAGACCTGAGGACACCTTTAGATGGAGAGTGAGGGGATGGAGAACTATTTATCATGCTACTGGAAGCCAAAAGAAAGCTGGAGTAGCCATACTTATTTCAGACAAACTAGACTTTAAATTAAAGGCTGTAACAAGAGATGAAGAAGGACATTATATAATAGTGACAGGGTCTATCCATCAGGAAGAGCTAACAATTATAAATGTCTATGCGCCGAATACCGGAGCCCCCAAATATATAAAACAATTACTCATAAACATAAGCAACCTTATTGATAAGAATGTGGTAATTGCAGGGGACTTTAACACCCCACTTACAGAAATGGATAGATCATCTAGACACATGGTCAATAAAGAAACAAGGGCCCTGAATGAGACATTGGATCAGATGGACTTGACGGATATATTTAGAACTCTGCATCCCAAAGCAACAGAATATACTTTCTTCTCGAGTGCACATGGAACATTCTCCAAGATAGATCATATACTGGGTCACAAAACAGCCCTTCATAAGTTTACAAGAATTGAAATCATACCATGCATACTTTCAGACCACAATGCTATGAAGCTTGAAATCAACCACAGAAAAAAGTCTGGAAAACCTCCAAAAGCATGGAGGTTAAAGAACACCCTACTAACGAATGAGTGGGTCAACCAGGCAATTAGAGAAGAAATTAAAAAATATATGGAAACAAACGAAAAGGAAAATACAACAATCCAAACGCTTTGGGACGCAGCGAAGGCAGTCCTGAGAGGAAAATACATTGCAATCCAGGCCTATCTCAAGAAACAAGAAAAATCCCAAATACAAAATCTAACAGCACACCTAAGGGAAATAGAAGCAGAACAGCAAAGGCAGCCTAAACCCAGCAGAAGAAGAGAAATAATAAAGATCAGAGCAGAAATAAACAATATAGAATCTAAAAAAACTGTAGAGCAGATCAACGAAACCAAGAGTTGGTTTTTTGAAAAAATAAACAAAATTGACAAACCTCTAGCCAGGCTTCTCAAAAAGAAAAGGGAGATGACCCAAATAGATAAAATCATGAATGAAAATGGAATGATTACAACCAATCCCTCAGAGATACAAACAATTATCAGGGAATACTATGAAAAATTATATGCCAACAAATTGGACAACCTGGAAGAAATGGACAAATTCCTGAACACCTACACTCTTCCAAAACTCAATCAGGAGGAAATAGAAAGCTTGAACAGACCCATAACCAGCGAAGAGATTGAATCGGTTATCAAAAATCTCCCAACAAATAAGAGTCCAGGACCAGATGGCTTCCCAGGGGAGTTCTACCAGACGTTTAAAGCAGAGATAATACCTATCCTTCTCAAGCTATTCCAAGAAATAGAAAGGGAAGGAAAACTTCCAGACTCATTCTATGAAGCCAGTATTACTTTGACTCCTAAACCAGACAGAGACCCAGTAAAAAAAGAGAACTACAAGCCAATATCCCTGATGAATATGGATGCAAAAATTCTCAATAAGATACTAGCAAACCGAATTCAACGGCATATAAAAAGAATTATTCACCATGATCAAGTGGGATTCATTCCTGGGATGCAGGGCTGGTTCAACATTCGCAAATCAATCAACGTGATACATCACATTAACAAAAAAAAAGAGAAAAACCATATGATCCTGTCAATCGATGCAGAAAAGGCCTTTGACAAAATCCAGCACCCTTTCTTAATAAAAACCCTTGAGAAAGTCGGGATAGAAGGAACATACTTAAAGATCATAAAAGCCATTTATGAAAAGCTCACAGCTAACATCATCCTCAACGGGGAAAAACTGAGAGCTTTTTCCCTGAGATCAGGAACACGACAGGGATGCCCACTCTCACCACTGTTGTTTAACATAGTGCTGGAAGTTCTAGCATCAGCAATCAGACAACAAAAGGAAATCAAAGGCATCAAAATTGGCAAAGATGAAGTCAAGCTTTCGTTTTTTGCAGATGACATGATATTATTCATGGAAAATCCGACAGACTCCACCAAAAGTCTGCTAGAACTGATACATGAATTCAGCAAAGTTGCAGGATACCAAATCAATGTAGAGAAATCAGTTGCATTCTTACACACTAACAATGAAGCAACAGAAAGACAAATAAAGAAACTGATTCCATTCACAATTGCACCAAGAAGCATAAAATACCTAGGAATAAATCTAACCAAAGATGTAAAGGATCTGTATGCTGAAAACTATAGAAAGCTTATGAAGGTAATTGAAGAAGGTTTAAAGAAATGGAAAGACATTCCCTGCTCATGGATTGGAAGAATAAATATTGTCAAAATGTCAATACTACCCAAAGCTATCTACACATTCAATGCAATCCCAATCAAAATTGCACGAGCATTCTTCTCGAAACTAGAACAAGCCATCCTAAAATTCATATGGAACCACAAAAGGCCCCGAATAGCCAAAGTAATTTTGAAGAAGAAGACCAAAGCAGGAGGCATCACAATCCCAGACTTTAGCCTCTACTACAAAGCTGTCATCATCAAGACAGCATGGTATTGGCACAAAAACAGACACATAGACCAATGGAATAGAATAGAAACCCCAGAACTAGACCCACAAACGTATGGCCAACTCATCTTTGACAAAGCAGGAAAGAACATCCAATGGAAAAAAGACAGTCTCTTTAACAAATGGTGCTGGGAGAACTGGACAGCAACATGCAGAAGGTTGAAACTAGACCACTTTCTCACACCATTCACAAAAATAAACTCAAAATGGATCAAGGACCTGAATGTGAGACAGGAAACCATCAAAACCTTAGAGGAGAAAGCAGGAAAAGACCTCTCTGACCTCAGCCGTAGCAATCTCTTACTCGACACATCCCCAAAGGCAAGGGAATTAAAAGCAAAAGTGAATTACTGGGACCTTATGAAGATAAAAAGCTTCTGCACAGCAAAGGAAACAACCAACAAAACAAAAAGGCAACCAACGGAATGGGAAAAGATATTTGCAAATGACATATCGGACAAAGGGCTAGTATCCAAAATCTATAAAGAGCTCACCAAACTCTACACCCGAAAAGCAAATAACCCAGTGAAGAAATGGGCAGAAAACATGAATAGACACTTCTCTAAAGAAGACATCCGGATGGCCAACAGGCACATGAAAAGATGTTCAGCGTCGCTCCTTATCAGGGAAATACAAATCAAAACCACACTCAGGTATCACCTCACGCCAGTCAGAGTGGCCAAAATGAACAAATCAGGAGACTATAGATGCTGGAGAGGATGTGGAGAAACGGGAGCCCTCTTGCACTGTTGGTGGGAATGCAAATTGGTGCAGCCGCTCTGGAAAGCAGTGTGGAGGTTCCTCAGAAAATTAAAAATAGACCTACCCTATGACTCAGCAATAGCACTGCTAGGAATTTATCCAAGGGACACAGGAGTACTGATGCATAGGGGCACTTGTACCCCAATGTTCATAGCAGCACTCTCAACAATAGCCAAATTATGGAAAGAGCCTAAATGTCCATCAACTGGTGAATGGATAAAGAAATTGTGGTTTATATACACTATGGAATACTACGTGGCAATGAGAAAAAGTGAAATATGGCCTTTTGTAGCAACGTGGATGGAACTGGAGAGTGTGATGCTAAGTGAAATAAGCCATACAGAGAAAGACAGATACCATATGGTTTCACTCTTATGTGGATCCTGAGAAACTGAACAGGAAACCATGGGGGGAGGGGAAGGAAAAAAAAAAAAAAAAAGAGGTTAGAGTGGGAGAGAGCCAAAGCATAAGAGACTGTTGAGAACTGAGAGCAAACTGAGGGTTGATGGGGGGTGGGAGGGAGGAGAGGGTGGGTGATGGGTATCGAGGAGGGCACCTTTTGGGATGAGCACTGGGTGTTGTATGGAAACCAATTTGACAATAAATTTCATATATAAAAAAAAAAATAAACAAGTGTTTAATAAAAACCTCTACAAGAAAAATAAAATAAAATAAAATAAAATAAAATAAAATAAAATAAAATAAAATGTCCAGTATTCAACAACAACAACAACAAAAAAGAGACATTCAGAGAAATAGTAAACTGTTACCTATACTGAAGAAAAAAGGCAATCAAAAGAAACTGTCTCTGAACACAGATACTGGATATGGGCGACAAAGACTTCAGCGTAGCTATTATAAAAACATTCAAAGAATTAAACGAAATTGTAGTTGAAAAACATGAAAAGTGTAACAATAATGAATGCACAAATAGCAATTTTCAAGGAGGAAACAGGTGTTATAAAAAGAACCAATGGAAATTCTGGAGTTGAACCATACAATAGCCGGGATGAAAAATGCACTGCAGGGACTCAACAGCAGATTCCAGATGGCAGAAGAAAAAATCAGAGTGCCTGGGTGGCTCAGTCAGTTGAGTACCAGACTTTGGCTCAGGTCATGATCTCATGCAACAGGCTGGCTGCTGTCAGCACAGAGCCTGGTTCGGATCCTCTGCCCCTGTCTCTCTGTCCCTCCGCTGCTCACTCTCACTGTCTCTCTCAAAAATAAATATTAAAAAAATGAAAAAAATGAAAAAAATGAATTCAAAGAAAGATTAATAGAAATTATACAATCCGGAGAACAGAAAAAAGACTGAAGAAAAATGAATAGTCTCAGAAACTTGTAGAATAACATCAAGAACACCAACATATGTGTACTTGGAGGAAATTATTTGAAGAAATAATGGCTGAAAACTTCTCAAATTAATTAAAAAAAACCCCTACACATCCCAGAAATTCAATCCTAAGCAAGATAAATATAGAAAGATTTACATTAGATACATACTGTTGAAAGAAAAAAGCAAAGAGATAAATTTGAAAATAGCAAGAGAAAAGCAATTCAGCACATACAGGAAATAATATAATTAATAACTTCCCATATGAAACAACAGAGGACAGAGTACAGTGAATGACATTCATTTTGCTGAAAGAAAAAAAAAACCTATTAACCCAGATTCTGTATCTAGCAACACTATCAATTCAGTAGTGAAGAAAAAAATAAAGATTTTCCCAAAAAAAGACCAAGAAAATTTGTTACTATCCAATCTCTGCCTTGTAAGAAACATTTATCACTTTTCTTTTAAAATTTTTAAAGTTTATTTATTTTTGAGATACAGAGAGTGTGTGTGTAAGCAGTGGAGGGGGGGGGGGGGAAGGCACAGAATCCAAAGCAGGCTCCAGGCTCTGAGTTGTCAGCACAGAACCCGATGTGGGGCTCAAACTCACAAACCATGAGATCATGACCTGAGCCGAAGTTGGATGCTTAACTGACTGAGCCACCCATGTAACCTAAAATATTTAACACCCTTTGTAGAAAGGAACTTACTCTAGAAATGGTAAATATATGGGTTAATAAATTTTTTTGGTACATTTTTTCTTATATCCTCTCTTCTTTCAAAGATACAAAATTATACAAAATAATAATTATATCACTGTATTATTGAATTTAAAACCTATATAAAGGTAATGTATATGATACTAAAAGCATGGAGCATGGAGGAACTGAGCTACGATGGAGCAAAATGCCTGTATTTTATTAGAATTAATATTAGCATTAACCTGAAGTAGATTGTGGTAAATTAAGATGCATATTATAATTCCTCCAACAAACAGTAGGAAAAAAAACATTTAAAATTTAGAGGAATTAAAATGGTAAATAAAAATATTTGTATAGCACAAAAGAAAGCAGAGAAAGAGCAGCAGAATCCTCACCCCAAGGACCTTATGTGACCTCAAGGATTCCTTTTCAACATTTAAACTATCAAGTTATTAACACCTTTGACTAGAGAATCAAATAGAAATCACTATGGAGTTATCTAAAATATGTTATCCAGGTTTGGCACAACTGAAAAAAAGTTAGGACACATATGTAAAGTCACATGCATATACACACACACACACACACACACACACACACACAGAATAATAATGTCTGCAAAATGTCAGGTTTATGGCAATCATTTTTTATATTCATTGCATCATCTCAACCTCTGAAAGAAAGCAAGAGAGTCACAGACCCGAATGGGAAATCACTTTGTAAACCCATGTGAATCTTTATAAAAGCTACACTCTCCTGGTCTCAAAAGCAAATGGAGAATTTACTGCTCAGTGCATGGCATGTGCTCGATAAATACATTAATTCTGCATAGATGATTTTTACATCATTCAGAATAACATGGAATTTGGTGGTCTCAGACAGATGTCTCAAACTAAACTTTAGATCTAGAAGACCTTATGATTTGTATAGGAAAATAATTCATAGCCTTGAACAAGAGTCCAATTACCTGAATTTCTTCAACTACTGATTTGAACTGGGGGATACGCTCTGTCATGTTTTTAACCAATTCCATTGCATTATCAAATCCTTTCACATATTCTCCATACATCTTAAGGAATGGTGCCAATTTCTGAAGGATGTCACCAATTCTAGGGGTAGTTTCCCTGTATAAAATACAGAAACAAGTCATTAAGATTTCTTATAGAGTAAGTGAATAGGACTTCAAATGAAGTGATCACTGTGTATACACATTCTTTGCTTGATCAGATCCACCTTGCTATGAGATTGGTAGAGAATAAAGCAGTGCCTTTTTTTTTTTAAGTTTATTTTTGAGAGAAAGAGCACGAGTGGGGGAGGAGGAGAGAAAGATGGAGACAGACTCTGAAGGGGGCTCCACGCTCTGAGCTGTCAGCACAGAGCCCAATGTGGGGCTTGAACTCACGAACTGTGAGATCATGACCTGAGCCAAAGTTGGACGCTTAACCGACTGAGCCACCCAGGCGTCCCTGAAGCAGGACCTTTTTAAAGGGACTTTAGGAATGAAAAACTATGGAGTTTTTAAAGCTCCAGATTACCCTGGAATCTTGTCTCCACTAATCAAAAGATAGTTTAGAGAACAGAGATGAAATCCTTTTAAACCAAAGCTAAAAATGTACCACAACTTCTTTACCATACAAATTTAACACAGATGTTTGGCTATAGCTCTGTGTAGCATTGTTGTTTCCATTTATAAGCAAATAACACAGCATCTAATATGACTGCCTTCGACAAATCGTTGGCCATCTATTCCTCTTACCATTCTTGCATTCGTTTTTCCAGCTCTGGCAATAGGAATTTACTATGGAAGACATTTATTGATGAAATATTAGAAAAGATTTTATTCACCATCTCTGCTGAAAATGAGCCTCGATTTGCTTCTTCCAATAATTTGCAGTAAAATACCTGAATAAGAGAATAAAGCAAACGTTACTTCAAACTTACTGGTTAACCACCTAGCACTGGGCTAGGCATAGTGGGCTCTTAGTAACTTACTGAATGAAAAAGTTCATGAATCAAGAAATCAATCATTTTTGAAATGGATGAGTATATGCTTTGATTGAGAAGAACCAGGAGTTAGAATTAGAAAAGTTGACTCTAACTTAGGCTCTCCCTCCGTTTTGGAGATATTAACCTCTTCTACGCCAGAAAATTTCCAATTGAGGTAAAAGGATTTACTTCTATCTATAAGTAGAGTTAGACATGGAAGGAAAATTTTATCTAAATTAATAATTTTTGGTGGTATTTTTCACTCCTTTATGTTTTGAATGACTTTGACAGTATTGTCCTTTATTGTAATTTGTGGGCCTAAATCTCACTTTCCCTATTAAAACTGTCTGCCCCCTTGGGAAGGGAGGCCATCATAATTTAGTTCCCACAGAAGAACAGGTGCTTAATATCTGGCCAGTGGATGAATAAAAGAATATTTCAGTTCACAGATGTTTACTTGCTTTTTAGTTAAGTAATAATGCAAGATAACTTAAACACTTATAAAAGGGTACAAAGATCTTCTCCTGTACATAACAATGGTATCTTAAAGATACTTTTTAAAAAAACTGCACTCTTAGCTATTCTCCACTATGGCTACTATACCTCTTAATTGCCATTCTGTTAAATGTAGGCAGAAGGAAGTCTGTTCCTTCAAATGTCCAGATGGTTGTTAATTTTCTAAATTCACCTCCACTGCATTTTCTTGGGAGGCAAAAAGAACACAAAATCATGTCCTTAGAGACTCCAACAGATAGGATATTTTAAGTAATTAAGACTCTAAAATTCTAAAAAGGTCAGCAACAGTAGCTGACAAGCTAATATGGCTAAAATAACAAAAAAGAACGAAGACAAAAAAAACACAAAACTTGTAAGAGGAAAAGACATGTCTCCACAATAGGAATACTTAACGTTTCTGGTCTGTATTCCCCTGAGGGGAAATTGTTTCAAACATACAAACACATGAATTGACTGACTTACAGTGAAATTCTTTGGAAAGTGAGTGTTTAAGACACAAACTCATTATTTCAAAGGACAGAAGCCTTAATGTGGCCCCTTAAGGTTCATCTGACGGGGCCATAGTCCACTCTAGGAACCAATGATAAGGAGGCATACCCAGGATGGCCTGTTCCCATGAAGTTCCAGTTTTCCAATGACAGAAGTGAGATAATTCTTCTTATAGTTAGTACTCAAACATGGCAACTTTCTCTTCTAATAAGAGGGGTCTATATGAGCAATTTACCAGTTATCTTGTTCTTTTATCACTAAAACAATATTAAGAAGCCTTAATAATTTTTAAGCGATTCTTTGTAATGTATATTTAAAATGATACTCAAGGCCCCAACATGACGAAAGTACAAAATGTGATAAAGTACTCTGAATGCCATTTCTAACAAATATTGACTGTGCAACTTTACACCAGGCACTATATTAGATGTCTCCTACAAGCTTGAACAAGTGAACGCTCAAAATGCCTTCTGGCCCTATTACTCCATCAATTCAGATGACTCACATGGGTCTGAACAGCACATGAGACAAACAGAATCAATGACATATTCATGCAGGCATTAGAATCACCAATCTCTTATTTAGATTATAATGGGAACATGGCTTTAGGATCATAATAAATGGTCACGAAACAGACTAGTGTTTAGGGATGAAAGATAAAGGCATTTTGTGACTCATACAGAGAGTCCTTGAATCTGCTTTTTATGAACTGAAAAACCTTTATGTCTAGTGCATTCACTGACAAAGCTAAAAATCCTAAAGATTTCCTTGAAGAAAAAGCTTTCACTGGCAAAAAACAGTTATGCCCATCCAGTAGTTTCTAAAGCCCCTTTACTAAAAATGATATATAATGCCAAAAAATAAAATAATCCTGAATGGGAAAATATTACCTTATCTAAGAGGTCAAGCCGGTTGACATAAGCTCTTTCTGTAAGCAAAAGTTCGTTGGCTATTTTGTGAAGTTTTTGTTCATTAGTTTCCTAAAAATAGAATAGATATCCACATATTAGGAAATAAAACTTAGACAAGACTTTTCAAGTAATAAACACCTTATCAAATGGTCAAAACAGTTTTCTCAAGCTTCTCAGCTACCCAATTCCTTTCAGCCATGAAGGACCACCCAACCAGAAATGAACAAAATTAAAAATAAGCATTCTGCTAGATTTAACCTATAATGACTTCTTTAGCTTCTGTCAAAATCAACAGTATCATCTATTTTGCCCTTGAAACACCTTTTATGTTTCTCAGACACTAAATTTGGCTCATTTTCTCCCTGTCTCTCTCAGGCTACTCTTCAGAAATGATTTCAACACTCTTTCAGATAATTTGTCTATTAGCTCTATGCATCTAACTTTTTGCCTTTTTAAAAAAACATTAGGAAAAATTTCAATCATATATGAGTAAAGAGTAAAATGAACCAGCAAATATCTATCAATGAGATTCAGTAACTATCAACTCATTGTTAATATTGTTTCATCTATGCCCTCCTCCTCTCTCTACCCATATTATATTAAATTAAAAACAAACATTTTATTATTTCCTCAGTGTATGTTTACTTGGCCCCTAAATGTATTTGTAGAGCTTTGCTAGTTCTGTGAGAATGGGAACATTTTTTTTCTCGGTAACTTGGTAACCCTCCTGTCTAATACAGTGCTTCAATAAAATACTGGCGTTTGATAAAATATTGCTGAATAAATGAATGAGTAGCAATCACACATTCCTATTGTTGGACATTTATTACCACTCTGACATGCTGTCAATGTAAGACCAAACTCATTTTTTCAGGAAAGCCTCTATCCTATCACCTCCCAACTCCACCCCACTGGAACTTTACCAGCCTGGCAATGGTTCCATCCTTTTCCAGTCATCTGCCTTTGGTACCTTGAATCACTGTAAACGTAGCTCCCTGCCATAAAATCCAGCTGGCTACGAATGTCTACTCATACTATGTCTTTAGCAACCATCCCTTTAATTCTCATCACTGCCGCCTGGTTTTGCTCATACAGTATCTCAAACCCAGGCTAATCAAGAACTCCCATTTTGATGTGATTCTACTACTTTTTGGCTCTAACACACCTTGTATGCGGTTGTATAAGCAATCTTTCCAACTCTGCTTTGCCAAGATCATTCTACTTTCCATAGAAAGAAAACGTTTAACAGCCCTCCTTTCTTTTTTTAAATTTTTAAAAATGTTTATTTATTTTTGAGAGGGAGGAGAGAGCACATGTGTGTGAGTGGGGAGGGGCAGAGAGAGGAAGACACAGAATCTGAAGCAGGCTCCAGGTTCTGAGCTGTCAGCACAGAGCCTGATATGGGGCTCAAACCCACGAGACATGAGATCATGACCTAAGCCAAAGTCGGACACTTAACCGAATGAGTCACCCAGGTGCCCCAACAGTCCTCCTTTCACCAGTGGGATAACAGCCAGACTATGTATAATTCAGGGCTGTTCAAATCTCATCTCTACTCATTGTCTCAGACTTCTTTCCCATTGTATCTTTGCAGGCACCCTTCCCTCCAAACACATGAATCTAACCCACCATTATCCAAATGTGTCCATGGTCATTCCCAAACCTTTTTTCTTTCCATCCTCTCTGCATGGCATATATTCTTGCTTTATCTCTCTTAGTATTGAAGACATACTTTTTTGGGGGGGATGGGCTGCTGAATTTTTATTCCTTGTCCATGGAGCCTTCTTCAACTACCCAGAGCTCTTGAACTTGGTCCTATTAGAACTCATTTTCTATTTTATACATCTGTTTGTTGAGAAATTTCTACCTAGCTACTTTGCTGAAGTACCCTTTTCATTGTAGGCAAGTACGAAGCATAGTAAAGGTTTAGTAATAACTCTGCACCAAAGGAGAACAAAGCATATTTCAAACCAGTGCCTAGTTTGTGTAAAGGCTACATTTAAAACTGTGTATAAAATGCTATTATACTGTATAGCATGCTTCATCGTGTTCAACATATGAGGTTACCATGTTGCTTATTACAGTAGCACTGAAATGAAGTATTTTTATGTGAAGGCTTTAGGTAAAGTAACATAATACTGTTAAAATAATTTGTGGTCTCAAAAATACTGAAATAAAAACTATATTGTCATTAAATCCCGCAGCTAGCCAAGGTTTTGGTTAAATGATCAATTCAGGGTAAAGTACTAGCATTGCTGTCTGTCTGTTTGACATCTTTTCCCTCTATTTCTTAATGATATCCAGATTTGGTTAGTATATCTACCTTACTACTAGGTGGCCTTCCCTTTGGAGAAACTACCCTCATTCCCCAGATCAAAAGGTGGGTCTGAACTAGTGTAATAATCAAGAATATACAGTGATTGGTTCAAGAACCAATGAGACATGAGGGAATATGCACTAGGACTTTCTACTCTTAAGGAAGAGCCATAGAAAAAGAAATTTCTCTTCCATGCTCCATGTAAATAAGGGTACCTGTAGACTTGAGTGCTATGGGCAGCCACCCCATAACCACAGAGATGAAGTTAATAAACTTCCTTATTATTTAAGCCAGGTTGAGCGTTACTGGTGTTATTTGTGTTAGAAGCATCCTCATTAATATGGAAAACTGAAATACTATGAAACATGGGGTATATTCTGCATGACTGAAAAAGTCTCAAGTAATTTTTAAACAATTACTACTTATAGAGGAGAAAATAATGAGCTGAAAATGTGACTTCCAAACCTATAATAAGAGAACACAAATATGTAGTGAATATATAAGAAATATATCAACATTTCAGAGGAAGATAAATGTATATTCAACATATTCAAAAGAAATAATGACCTGCATCAATACTATAAGGCATTTGTGTTTTTGTAAGCCAGATTTATTGATATATGACTTACAGTAGTAAGGTTCACCCTTTTTTTTGGTGGATAGTTCTAAGTGTTTTGACAAATGATTAATATAATCATATCACTACCACAATGAAGATAAAGAACATTTCCACCAAAACTTAAGTCTCTATAGTCGGTCCCACCCCTCTCCTATTACCTGCTCCTGTTAATAATTAGATCTGTCCTTTTCCAGAAGGTTGTATAAATGGAATCACACAGTATGTGCCTTTTGAGTCTTGCTTCTTCCACTTCTCAAAATGCATTTGAGATACATCCATGATGTCATTAGTATTAGTGACTTGCTCTTTCCAAGACCTTTGTTTTATTCTAATAGTGGTACTGTATCTTTGTGACTCACTCACTTTCATATGTTCTGATTCTGGTTTTGACAAATACCTTTAAGGAAAACCATCCAGCAAAGTCTGTGCCATGATAAAATAATACATCCTTTATGAGTCAGAGAATTCATTAACCAACAAGTCAAACTGTCTATCATTGCCATGCAATGAAGTCACTCCTGAGGTCTTCCACATCCTACAGGATCTTAAATCAGAAGCTTATAATAAATGATCTTTTGCTGACTCTAAATCACACTTTAGCTGAATGTGGCAAATTGTGGGTATCCTGGTCATATTTTGCAAAATCCAAGGGAGAGACCAGCAGTTATTAGCAAAAGCTGTGTCCTTCCACACAGATGGTCTTCTAATGTTAGGTCCCTGACCTTGCCAAAACCAACACAAAGTTAAGCAAAAGTAAACTCGCTGACATGCGGTTTAATCACTTGCACACAGGTTTGTGAAAAGTTACTAAGGACTTTTGTGGTAGAGGTGAGGAAATCATGGACCCAAACAACAATGTTGCCATAAGAACAGCTAACGATTATTCACTGACTGCTTGTTATGCACCAGATGCTGTTACAATTATTTTATATAAGTTGACTAATCTTTACAGTAATTCTATAAAATAGGTACATTATTCCTGTTTTATTGGCAGCACACACATACAACAAAATAAAATTTCAAGGCTTGGAAAGGCCAGGTGACTTGCTCTAAGTCACACGGTTGAAAGGTAACTGAATCAGATTCCAATCATCTAAGAGAGCCTGGGCTTTTAAGTCACTGGTCAGTAAATCTTTGGCTCTCGCTCGAACTCTTCTCTGCAGCAAACAAGACTATAAAAAGTGCCTGTAAGGGTTTTCCCTTTCCAATTTTCTTTTGACTAACAAAATACAAGCCATCCACTTAAAAATGAAATGTGGTATCTACTCTGCATTTTAATGTATATAATCTTTCTCTAATATAAATTCTATTTATGGCAGGTTTTTCAGCATTTTAGTAATAATCATCAGGTAAATGGGGCGCCTGGGTGGCTCAGTTGGTTAAGCGTCCGACTTCAGCTCAGGTCATGAGCTTGCAGTTCGTGAGTTCAAGCCCCACATCGGGCTCTGTGCTGACAGCTTAGAGCCTGGAGCCTGCTTCAAATTCTATGTCTCCCTCTCTCTCTGCTCCTCCCCTGCTCATGCTCTGTCTCTCCTTCAAAAAATAAATAAAACAATAAATAAATAAAAACATAAAAAAAATTAAAAAAATAATCATCAGGTATTGAAGATTCAGTCATATTTGATATAACGATATGATGGCTTCTAACTTTAAAAAAATTAGTTACTGAAACTCATGTATGAATTACATTTAAGGAGAAATACAGAATCTATCTGCATGCCAGGGGCTCTATTACTCTAGGAGATAGTTTTTTTTTTTTAAGGTTTGTTTATTTATTTTTGAGTGGGGGGAGAAGGGGCAGAGAGAGAGGGAGGGAGAGACCGAATCCCAAGCAGGATCTATGCTATCAGTACACAGCCCGATGCGGGGCTCGAGCTCACAAACCATGAGATCATGACCTGAGCCAAAAAGTTGGATGCTTCACTGACTGAGCCACCTAGGTGCCCCAAGACTTATGCTTAAATAACAGACAAAGTTGTTTTAAAATTGCTGGTACATTAGAGATGTAGGCTGGTATTTTTTTTAAATAAAAAGTTAAATAGGTAAAGTTAATGTTGTTTCTTATTATTTGCCACTTCAAAACTATGTAACTGCTACTTTTGTGCTTAGCACTTCACTAAGTCATATATTCTTGTGATTCTTTGGAAAATAGTAATGGCTACACAATATTGATTTAATAAACAATCCTATTTGCCTCTACTGGAACCTAATACACAGGCTTGACTCTTTAAAAACAATCATAAATATGCTATTACAAAAGCATCTTACCTTTGATATTCCTCTATAATATCAAGATTTTTTTCACTTGTAAATGACACTATGTTCCTATGTTGAAAGCTGATTCTCAGAATATTGCCTCAAATAAAGATGCAATAGAGTACATCTGAACTATTGAAACTGAAAAGATAAAAAACACACTTCTTACAGTAAGAGATTACACAATTTACTTTTCTCTGCTTCTTACACTTGCTTAATGCACTTCCTAGGTTAGGACTGTGCACCTTCACACCCCCAGTGACCTTCCAGTAGAGAGCTGCTCCATTCTCACTAGGCTAGATTCAGCCTGGTCATTAGTCAGTGTGCCTGCTGGCTCATGAATGTGCTACACTGTCAGTTCTGCCTCCTCATTTACAGATGTCACCAGCTCCTACGGCTCTTTTCAGATCTTTTGGCACAACTCTTCCATATGGCAGGAGCCCCAGACAAAGAGCCCCCACGGCAGCTCACAGACTTCGTTTATTGGATAGGCAGAAAATGCTCATGTGGAGCCAGAGATTCATTTTTCAAAATCTTAGTACCATACGCACTGCCACATGTCTCAGAACCACCAAGCAGGGGAGCAGACATTTTGGAAAGAACTTCATAAAGGTTAATAAACAATTAGAGTTTCCTACAAGATGCTTTAAGGGCAAAAGCTTCAATTACATAAAAATGAACCAGATACCGACATCATGCTTTATTACTCTTCAACTATGCTATTTAACTTTTCAGTACATGTTCTCATGATTTCATTTTAATCAGGACGAATTTTTTTTCTAAAAACATGGAATCAAAACTATGAAAAGTTCTTATAGTTTTTTTCATATATTCATTACGGGTTATATTTAAAGTAATATAAGTTATTGGGTTTCTTGGTCCTGGGAGTTTCTACCTATATTTGCTACCAATTAATTAAATTCTACCCTGCAGATGGAAGATGTAGCTTTATATGAATACACATGTTTCTGCTTTCCCTGAAGTCCATTCTTTCATAACAAGATGAGTCAACTTAGGAAATTAACACTTGATTCTCTACCACAATTCATGAGCTGTATGAAAATTTTGATATGTCATTTTTAATGTCTTCCATGTGGCTCCAGGTGATAATTTAAAATTAGATCACAATAATATTTGAATGTTACATAACTGTCCTATCATCTCAAAAAGCATCTTAAAATCTCTAACTTGTGTCAGACACCTTCATTCCAATAATCCATAATTCTATAGAGTTCTATAGATCCTTTCTTATTAATACTAAGGAACAGGGAAATCAAGGGAAGGTATCACAAGGGAGTGATAGTGACAGCCCTATTTATTGAGTACTTACTGTGTGCTAAGCACTAGCATGTGTTTCACATGAATTAGCTAATGGAATCCTCATAATACTCCTGGGAAGCAGCCATCATTATCCTTTCACTTTATAGATGAGGAAGTAGTGTCTTAATGAGGATGGGTAACCTGCCCCAAATGATATAGCTAAGTAAGTGACTCAGCCAGGATTCAAATCTAGGTCTGTGAAAATAAAGTTCTTGCTCTGTCACAGCCTCGTAAGGAAGAGAACTCCCTGGGGATTTGCAGGACAAGAAAAGGGAAAGGTAAGGGAATAAAACACAGATTTTGTGTTCAATGAAGATCATGTAATAATGCCATAATGAAGGCCATATGTTCTCAGGGAAGATTTGTAATCAGCAAGTAATTTATCACCAGGTTCACATTACAGGAAAAAGAATACCCACTACGACCCATGCACATTATTCCTTTGCCAGGGCTTCATTATAGAGTATCACAAGAATAAATAGTCTATTACCTTAGCATGATCCTTCAGGAAGCTTTGGGAGCAAAGTCCAAGCCTACTTTCTTTCTTTCTTTTTTTTTTTTTTTTTAAGATTTTATTTTTAAGTAATCCCTATACCTAATGTGGAGCTGGAACTCACAACCCCAAGATCCAAAGTCACACGCTCTACTGCCTGAGCCAGCCAGGCACCCCCAAACCTACTTTTGACCCAGCGACAATGTTTTTCCAATCCGATGTCCTCTATTCTATTTATTTAATTCTAAACAGGAGAACAGGTGACTGAGAGTTTAATCTGAAGGTTTACATTCTATCTTTTTGAGATAGGGTGGGAAAAGGGCAAAATAGAGTTCACACTGAGAAGGACAATTTAGTTACTTGCACAAGATCAGACAGGAAGTAAGTGGTAGCAAAGAGAGAACTCTGTTCTTCTTATATCCAATTTAGTATACATTAAATTGTCTTTTGCCTTTTGCAGAAATTAAAGATCATGCATCAGGAAGAACATATGCTCACAATCAATAACTGAATTAACCTATCTCAAATCTAGGCAGAGCATCAAAGTAATTAGGTCACTTATAAATATTTCTGATGATAATTCCCTGGAGTTAAAACCTTATGCATATAAATGAGTGCATTATGTGCTAATAACCTATGGGCCTCAGAGGAGAGAAACAAACAAAATATAAGAAACCTGTGTTAAAAAGGAAGAGTCAGCCAAAATGCCCTCTGTGCCTCCCACAAAGGAGCATCTCACTTTAAAACAAACTGGTAGGTGCTGGGACACTCACTTGGCAGGATATACTAAACTCTGGATCTATTAAGGGACATTTCAGGTCATGTGTCTGTTTCCCTTGAATTACAAATGAGGAAACAAGATTTTACTTTTATGCTTACTTAACATATGTATAGCTCACATTACGTTTTAAGGCACTGTTCTAAATCCTCTACAACGATTTGATGATCTATATGCCTTGTAATAACCTTGTGAGGTAGGTTCTTATTTCCATGTTGCAGATGAAGAAAACTAAGCTACAGAGAGTGTTAAGTGACCTGCTCGAGGTCCTACAACTGTAAGTGGCTAACCTGGGCTACAAACCTAGAGACTCTGGTCCTTGAGCCTGTCTTCTTGACTGGTTATTGTATATTGCCCTTTTTATTTTTATTTTATTTTTAAGCCACATATGATGACTGCTGTGTTTTTAAGATCTGACCTTTCCATTTCTCTCACACCCATGCCAAACAGCATCGTTAATATGCATCCTGACCTCCACGCACCTCACTTTCCCAAACCTCCTGGTTCATGTCAACATTCTGTTAAGCCCCACCACTGACTGTTATCTTCTTGTTCTCTTGGCACTGTTGACTCGCAGACCGCGGCTCACTCCCACTGCCAGTTCCATCTTCTCCTTCTTGAGTTCCAGGTCACTCAGCAACGCTGGGGAGACTGCTGATTGTGCCCACTACCCTTGACCTTGGCCCTCAGAATCTTAGTCACAAGTCACCACAAGGGCTTTCTCCACTGTCCTCAAGCTCCAAGCCCCACCCCTTGAGGCTGTACCTCTTTCACTGAGTTCCAGACTCCCTGACTTCTCAATTTATGCTAACGGGGAATTCATCCTCTTAGCCTTGCTCTGAATCTTGATTTAATCTTTGAGTTCCCTTTTTCCCTTGCCTCAAGATACCTTATGTAATGATCATTTATCTCAATCCTGTTTCAGCTGTTTCCTCTTTTATTTTCTGCAGTGCCTTGCACATAGTGTATGTGCAATATAAACGTAGTCTGTTTAATTTGATTACCCAGGTTCTCTGAGCTAGTTTGCTATGATGTCCAATCCTCATAAGCTCACCAATAATCCTATGTCCCCCTCCCCCAAACCCTGTGATTCTCATAACATTGCTCTCTTTTCTTTTTCCTCTCATACCGCTATGTTCCCCTTTTGATTCTGTTTGTGCTCTCCAGGGCTCAGTCTTTGCCCTTCTTCCTGTTCCTGCACATTCTATTTTGGCAGTATTAATCACACCCTTATGTACATCCTCTTACATTCTAACCCTCTTTCCTGAGCTCCAGACCCACATTTCCACTTGCTAATTAATAGCTGCAAATGGATGTCCTGCAGGTGTCATAAACTCAGTAGTACAAAACTAACCTAATTAGCAAGTCTACTCCTTCCCATCATTCCAAACACAATTGCTTTCCTTCCTGTCTTCCACCTCAATTATTAACATGTTAGGAAACCAAGGCCTAGCAAATTATGTTAAAATACCATGTCTGAGGTCACCTAGCTGGTATGTGATGAAGACTGGGTTTGAAGTCATCTCTTAATTCTAATGTCTTTATCCTTAATCAATACACCATAAAACCTCCAGAGTATTCATTTTTTGAGTTTTATTTGAGTGGGGGAGGAGCAGAGAGAGAGGGAGAGAGAGCGCAAATTCCAAACAAGGGGGGCTCAAACTTACGAACCATGAGATCATGACCTGAGCCAAAGTCAGACTCTTAACCAACTGAGCCACCCAGGCGCCTCCAGAGTTTCCATTTTTGTCTTAGACATCTTCATGAGGACAATCCACACATCTTTCAACTTCTGTATGTCTAAACCTATTTTTTTTTCCTCCAAATATGCCACTCCTTGTATTCTCTTGCAGTTCAGAAGGTGATACACCAACGGACACTTCACCCAAGCTAGGAGTTGAACATGACTCATTCCCTACCTCCATCAGAAGGTCCTTAGAAACCTCTCTTCCTTGTCCTAACCTTCTGCTGCATCTGTCCAGGACCTCATCCTCTCACACCTGGATTATTGTAGTTGCTTGCAAACTCCGCTCCATCTGTTTTCCTTTTATCTGACTCATTTTTTCTAAAACCCACAGATGTATAATCATGTCACTTCCATGCTTTAATTAAATGCCTCTGAGGCCACACAGTATTTGGCTTATGGAAAATTTGAAATAACACAGGAAAGCACCTATGTTTAATCCTACAAAACAGGATGCAGAATGACCATACATTAGGCTACTGAAATTGTTTTCTCCCAAAAATCAGCTCAGAAAAAAATAAGTTGGAATGTTAAATATCAAAGCAGCTCTCTCTGGGGTAGTAGAACTATGAGTGATTTGTATTCTCTATGCTTTGCTGCATTTTCTTTATTACCTATGAGGATTGTTCATTGTTTTCAGGGGAGAAAAGATACAGGTTAGGCATACAAACCGCCTGCAATTTGTCCCTAGCTTACGTTTTCTTTTTAAGCCTATCCTATTCTCACACTCAATTCTTTGGCCCTCTGGCCTCGTATTATGAGGCCAGGAGTACCCACAAATATGACATCTATCCACTTGCCACTGCTTGTTTCCTATACTCTGCCTCTGCCTAGATAGAGCCACTCCTCCCTGCCTAACCCCATTCCCATCTATTCTGAACCAACCAGCAACCTCTCCTACTTTTCTTCAAGCTAAATTCAACTGCTTCTCAGGAGCCTGCCCCTCAATCAGCCCTTCCCCAGGCTCAGGTCATTCCTCGTCTGTGTTTTTGAAGTATGTGTTTATTGCACCATATCATGGTGATTTTTCTCTTATCTCTCTCCCCTGGGTAGACCAAGGCTTTGAAGGCAGGACGTGTACTCTTCACATCCTAGGTGTTTCTGGCACTTAGGACAGTAAGCCTGGCACAATGAGTTTGCAAATGGAACAGGTGTGTTTTTCAGATACAGGCTCTCTGAGGTTCATTTTTTCTCACCTCGCTTTCTTATACCTTTCCAATAGACTAAATGGAGTCACCACAAAATAAAGAACTTTCCAAATTCACCATTCAGTTCTAAGTGAATAAGAAAAGCAATCCTTGGGCGCCTGGGTGGCGCAGTCGGTTAAGCGTCCGACTTCAGCCAGGTCACGATCTCTCGCGGTCCGTGAGTTCGAGCCCCGCGTCGGGCTCTGGGCTGATGGCTCAGAGCCTGGACCCTGTTTCCGATTCTGTGTCTCCCTCACTCTCTGCCCCTCCCCCATTCATGCTCTGTCTCTCTCTGTCCCAAAAAAATAAATAAACGTTAAAAAAAAAAATTAAAAAAAAAAAAAAAAAGAAAAGCAATCCTCATATGGACTATCCATATGGTTAGTGGGACACCTTTTCTGTTATTCTACACATTGTTTTAAAACTCCAACAACTTCAGTGAGAACTTTCACTGTAATACTAGCAACAACAAAGACTGATTAGTGAAGCTGGATAATTCCTTTGCTTCTGCTGTCTTTCATATTCTTGGAATGAAAGCTGAGCTGGCAAGGGAAGAAATAGCTAAGAGTAACTTACTATGTGCCTTCAGGTCTAAGATGATCTCAACAGTTGTCGCCCCCAACCTTTACTTTTTTAAAAAGTGAAAAAAAAAAAAAAAAGAAATTCAAAGCCTTACAGAAAAAGAACTTATAGCCCACCACAAGAAAGTGACAGCCAAGGTAAACATTATGTTTTAACTGCCAGAAAACTCTGATACCTCACATTACATCCTGCAAAATCAACAGTGTTAAGAGTTACAATTAACATTAAAGGAGAAAAGGAAAAGTGACTTAACTTGGATTACAGCATTGACATTCTACTTGCAATACTTCTGAATTTGATTCTCTGTCATTCTTTTCCTTAAGAGATGATTATCTTAATTTCTTTTGTGAGGGGCAGAGGGAGAAAGGGAGAAACAGAGAGAGAGAGACAGAGAGACAGGGGGAGAGAGAGAGAGAATCTTAAGCAGGCTCCATGCTCAGCATGGAGTTCAACTTGGGGCTCTATCCCACAACCTTGGGATCATGACCTGAGCAGAAATCAAGAGTTGGGTTGGATGCTCAACCAACTAAGCCACCCAAGTGCTCCTGTCTTCTTAATTTTTATTTGAGTATGTTCAAAGGTTATAAACTCTCAAAGATTATGTTAAAATATAAAATGGTAATTAAAAAAAAAACTAGAAAGAAAATTTAAGTTTTTAAACAAAAATGTTTCTATAAATATCAATTCTCCATCAGTTCTATCAAATCTCTATCTTCATTAATTCCTCACTTTATTATACAATTTCTTTCATTTTTCATGAAATGAATGATTAACTTAAAATGTTTCTGTAATATTCTTGATAAAACTATTACTAAATTTAAGTACATTGCTTCTTTGAGTTTATGCTGCCAACAGATATGTAATTTCTATCAACTTTAGTCTTTAAAAGGTCACATCTATGTGTTTATATTTGGTCTACAATATGAAATATAGAGGAAGGAAACACTGAATAAATCTCAGAAAGATCTATGAACACAACCTGTTAAAGTACATCTTGGATACTAACAGGCTCATGAAAACTATAAAGAGAGGTGTTTATTATGTGGCATAATCAATGACTGCATCCCACATTAGTGCATTTCTAATGAAACTTACCCACCGAAGCACACAGATCTGAGGGAAAAAAAAATAACCATTTCAAACGAAATTCATTCTAAAATGTACTGATTGACCCATTTACCTGAGTCTCTTAATATAGTTTAAGCTATTTTTGATAACCCAAATTCATCATGCCAAATACTATTATAATACTGTCCACACCCTGGCCACTGTGCCCTCAGGTAGGCATGCCTGCACAGGCACACATGATATTCTTCTGCCCCTACCTTCCCTGTCATGTACAGGTTTTAAGGTTTCCTTATAACATATCCCCTTTAGATTTCAGTTTTTTAATCTCATGTTATACATATCCAACTTTAATTTAAAGACACTGATAACACCTTGTGGGTAAGAGCTAAAGGTGTCACAAAGTACTCACAATTTTCCTTTAGTTCAGAGGTTTAAAAAAACAACAATCTGCCTACTTTGAGGTGTCTGGCTATATTTTAGATCACTCATACTGCAAAAGTTTAAATATTGGAAAAGTGTAGCTTTGCTCAAGTATGGTAGAGACAAGAGTTTCAATGAGGTAGGTATTCTTTATCTTTTATATGGTAAATGTAACAGTATTCTATATTCACCACTGAAGTGATTCTTGATCACAATACATTAGATATCAGTGAAAGTTACACAAGCTGAGACAATTTTCAAATAAGTTTTTATTATTAATAATACCTGTTCAAGAACTAATTTAATGTGGGGCTCAGTCGGTTAAGTGTCCAACTTCGGCTCATGTCATTATCTCACAGTTGGTGAGTTCAAGCCCCATGCTGGGCTCTGTGCTGACAGCTCAGAGCCTGGAGCCTCCTTCAGACTCTGTGTCTCCCTCTCTCTCTCCGCCCTTCCCCCACTCATTCATTCGTTCTGTGTCTCAAAAATAAACATTAAAAAATTAAAAAAAGAGATCTAGTTTAATGTGTATCTACTTTCCTGAACTATCTTTGTGATTCTCTTCTGCTCCTACCCCTCCATCCCCCAATCCCTCCTGCTCTCATTCTTGGTGGGCATTTAAGAAATGCTCATTAAATTTAATACTGGTTATGGGTGCCTAGGTGGCTCTGTGGGTTAGGTGACCGACTTCAGCTCAGGTCATGATCTCACAGTTTGTGGGTTCAAGACCCACTTCGGGCTCTGTGCTGACAGCTCAGAGCCTGGAGCCTGCTTCAGATTCTGGGTCTCCCCCTCACTCTGCCCCTCCCTGGCTCGCACTCTGCCTCTCTCTCTCTCTCCTTCAAAAGTAAATAATAAACGTTAAAAAAAATTAATACTCGTTCAAATGAAACTTATTTAAGACTTCTGATTTAAGTCTCTACATCGAATTATATAGAGACTGAAGTAATTTTTTTCAGTTGTCTGCAGAGTGAAATTCAAAGTATTCCATAGTATCTTAGACGTTCAACACACCAGACAGTTCAAGAAGCAGCTGACAATATGGGGGGGATGGCTATACTAACAAAGAAATATACCTATTAAAAACAGCATAGAATTATTATGACATTATCACTGAAAAGGGCCTTAAGATCACATCCAGTTTATATCCTTTAACTAAAGGCACAAATAATTTAATTGATTTGTTTGAGGTCATATCACTAGTTAGTGGACAAGTCAGAAGAAGCATCAAGATTTCCTGGTTCCAATGGTTCCACTATATACTATTTTTTTTTTAACATTTCTTTTTGTTTGTTTTTAACTGTGGCAAAATATATATAACATAAAATTTACCACCTTAACATTACTAATATTTATGTTTGCATATTTGAACCAATGCAATATAACAGACACCAGAGCAGCAAAGGAGAACATATTATCACCACATATATATTAAATCCTAATGCTCCCCTTTAGATGAGAGACACATGTAGTGTTTGTAGCAATAGCTCTGCAGAGAAGATGTCATTTTTCTTCCCACACATAGCATGTGCCATCTACTACTTACATTCCCACTTAGGAGAAAGGCCAGCTGTACTAGTGCGTTCTGCTAGTTTAATAAGAAAGCCCTATTAATTCTTCCCCAAGCCAAATAAGACTCATCAATGAGAATGTACAGACAATAATATAGAACAGGAAAAAAAAAGTAGTACCCAGCAACCACAGGCATTACCAATCAAAATATTAATAAGAATAGTTCTTACTGTTTTATAAATGCTTGCTGGTGGCATCATTCCAACTATAAAAGGACAAATGAAGAATCTTGAGTTCTCGATTCTACCCTTCTCTTCTGTTCACCATGGTTCAAGCACAGAGACACTAAAATCTATGACCACATCAAGATGTAGTGAAGAGATTCATTTTGCAATGTCCTGTTTCTTTACTGTTTCAGATAATGTTACCAAGTATGACTCACTTTTCTCCCACCCACTTCCTTATTTAAACTTTCCCTGCTTGAGAGTCAGCATTTAAAATTAATTCACTAACTGGAAGAAAATAAGCCACTGGCTTTTTGTCTATTTGGGATCTTTTTCAGGGTTGGTGAAAACTGTACCATACTGTGGATTTCATTTTAGTTAAAGTTCTAAAAACATCAATCAATCACTTTTTACTCTGATATTTTACTATCAGTCAGTCCTTTTGAATTTCTGCCTAATGTTAATGCCACTTAAGGCACAGCACCATAAACAATCCTAAATAGAGGGGCACCTGGGTGGCTCAGTCAGGTGAGTGTCCAACTCTGGATTTCAGCTCGGGTCATGATCTTGCATTTCGTGGGTTCAAGTCCCATGTTGGGCTCTGTGCTGACAGTGTGGACTCTGCTTGGGATTCTCTCTCTCCCTCTCTCTACCCCTTTCCCTGCTTGCGCATGCTCTCTCTCTCTCTCTCAAAAATAAATAAACATTTAAAAAAAATTTTTTTTTAAATGTTTATTTTTGAGAGAGAGCGCACAAGAGCACATGCGGGCAAAGGTGGGGCAGAGAGAGGGAGATACAGAATCTGAAACAGGTTCCAGGCTCCAAGCTGTCAGCAGAGAGCTGGATGCGGGGCCCGAACTCATGGACCATGAGATCATGACCTGAGCTCAAGTTGGACACTTAACCTGAAACACCCAGGTGTCCTAAAATTAATAAACTTTAAAAAATCCTAAATATTAGATTTAGGACTTGGATTTGTCATTTACAGATTTTCCTATAATTGTCAAATTTTCAATTCTCAACTCTCCCACACAGATTGTTATTTATAATCAAAAAGAGACTGAGCAATGGGAACTTTTTTTGTCCTTGGAGACAAAAACAAACTTTCTATTCTAGGGAACTGTATGATGATGCTTATAGTGCACCTTTGACTCAAGAAATTCCAAGTACTGTGTAAAGGCCATATTTATTAATCTCTTCAAAGCACTATATTGACATGAATAAAGAATACAAATGCAATGCTCTTGTTATAAGAATTGTATCAAAGCTTCTGCTATAGCACAAGTAAATTATGAATGTATCTCACCAGCAAATCAGCTCCTTGTAAGCTTAGATTTTGCACACAGGCAGAAATGCCATTCAAGCAGTTCACTGAACTGCAGCCCTCTTTAGAAAGGATGTGAACTTCCATTTTGCCACAGCCTCACCTCTCTCTAGTACATTACTCATGGATGCCGTATTCATTGACATTTCCTGCATTCAGGCACTTAAGTTTGTGATTTCTTGCATCAGGGACACAGTACTGGTCTGTGAGTCAGAACACCAAGAGGTCCAGGCTATTGTTGTGACCCCAGAGAATCACATCAACTTTCTGGAAGTGATTTCTAGAACTGTTTCTACTTCTATAAATGAATTGCTGAACTAAGATGATCTTTAAAGAGATCATCTTTAAATCCAAGATTAAGTCAATTGTTTTAAAACCATACTAGTTAGAAAAAATTTTTAAATTAGAAGCCTGGAAAGAGTTATGGTTATAATCTGAATAATTTGTGAATACTTCCATATTTGCATCCTTTTAAAAAATTTTTGTTTTTTTTTTTATTATTTGAGAGACACAGAGAGAGCATGTGTGCGTGCTTGGGTGGGGGAAGGGCAGAGAAAGAGTCCCAAGCAGGCTCCACACTGTCAGCACAGGGCCTGATGCTGGGCTTGAACTCTCCAACTGTGAGATCATGACCCAAGCCAAAATCAAGAATTGGATGCTTAACTGACTGAGCCACCCGGGTGCCTGGCCCCCTCCATATTTCTGTCCTTACTTGAAACATTTGCTGGTTCAAGTTACTCTTCCAGGTCTAGATTAGAAATGTCTGAAAAGCAAAGAGTATACAATTTCTTCTTGCTTATCCCGTAAATATACTAGGGATGTGTCCCTAACATCTAGAGCAACAAAGAACATTTTCTTCCTATGCAAGTAAAAACAATAAGCTTGTGGTTTTCCTACATTAAAGTCTTCAGAACGTTCTGACTCTTGAAATCACAAGAGAAAGATCAACAGAAACTACACAAGAAAAAGTGAAGTGTTTTCTCATAGAGTAGAGGAAACATCCATTAGCAGCTAAAGCTTAAAACTGTTTAACTGGTAGTGTGGGTGATCTGACTCATTGCTTTCACGAGTGCTATTAAGTAGAGTTTTAAGACAGTCGCGGAACAGGTGGTGCTTCCTCCTACTTCTGAGCCAGTCTCCCGCTTTACCTTCATCTCCTGGTGCTGGTCCAGCTGTTCCTGTTCCAGAGGGCTTTCTCCATCTTCCCGCTCTTGCACGTTTGCTTCCGCATCTGCCCTTCCTTCTTCTAGGGGGAGCCCTTGGCTGACAGTGGAGGTCCTGCAGCTACTATCAGACGCGTTTCCATCATAGTCATTTGCCGTGGGTGATGCGGGTTCTGTGGTAGTTTTCTCCTTTCCTTCTCCATTCACTAAGTTCATAGCAAGCAAGGGTTCTGAAGTTTGAATAGGAGTATCTGGGCTAAGAGTGGCCGCTTTATCCTCCTCACACTCCATCTGGTTTTGTGCTGCCATCACACCATTAGCCACACCAGTCTGTACACCCTGAGTTGGATCTGTGTCATTTCCCTGCTTCTGTGGTGGATGCTGGGAGAGGAGCTTTTGCTGAGGGGTGGTTGTCAATTTATGCCTTCCTGGTGTCCTAGGAGCATTCAGGTGCACAGCAGAATCTTTCTTCAAATCACTGTAATTTGATAATGTGCTAGAAGATAAAATACAAAAGAAGGGTGAAAACACTGGCATGGGAAAGTTCTATAAGACAGACCAGCTTATTCCAGCTGAAAGGAGGTATTTAGTGAAGACTTTCCTCTGATGGTTTCAGAAATGTGGATTAGAATAGGCGGGTATAGTTCTCAGTCTCTTGGGATACTATACACCCTTAAATAAACATTTCAATAAAGATGATAAGACTGAGCATTAGCTACAGGGTCTGGAACATTTCCTTAGGCTGTTTATCAGTACGGCTCATTTGTAAGGACAGAGATGTGAGACACATTTATAGTTAATAAAGCCATCTGTTTCCAAGATACTTTCATAACATTTTAAAAACAAGTATAGTCAGCCCCTCAGTTTATCAACAGGTTGGAAACCCAAGGTTACTTTTGTTTGGAAAGCAGAACACATATTCTCAGAAACTTTGTCACCTGCTCTGCCATAACCTAACTTATCTCTCTGCTTCCACTCTCCACCCCTTGGAATCCATCTCTCTAGGTCAACCACGGAGGTCGAACTCTCTGAGGGCACCCTGTACACTTACAGGTAGTCTAGCATTCTGACCATGGCTCAGGATTGTGTACACACAAGCCCCTGCTAGCCCCAGCCTCGTTCATTTCCATTCTCTTCCCTTGCTGTGCTCCTGCCCCTCCTGCCTCCTTGCTGCTCCCACATTCCCAACAAGCCAATGTGTGCATCTAAGGATCTCTGCAGCTGTTGTTCTCTTTGCCCAAACAACTTCCCTAAGACATTGGTATGTCTTAGGTATGGGAAGGCTGACTCCTTCCCCTCATTCAGGATTCTGCTCAGACATCACCTCCTGGATTATTCTATTATAGCACACTCTACCACCAACTACACATCTCATTTTAGTCTTCCTCAAAGCCCTTGTTATTACTTGATATTATATATAGCTCTTAACAGTATACAATGGAACCTAAGCGCCAATATATTACAATGTCCCTATAGAAATATTTGCATAACATTTTAATCTAGGATTCCAGGGAGGAAAAACATAAATCTCTGGGCTGCCGTCTTGGAGAGATTCCTATGACCTAATAAGGAGACAAAAATGAGTACAGACTAGTAGTCTGTGAGGGCGCGGAACATGCCTATCATGTTCTCTCTGTTTTACCCCCACTGCTTAGCACAGTGCTGGAAATAGGAAAGTGCTCAGTAATCAGCAATGAGTAACTGTGATTGTGATGGTGATCATGGCAGTAATTCATAACAGCGGCTAACATTTATTTTAAAGTTTTTTTTAATGTTTATTTATTTTTGAGAGAGACAGAGAGAGACAGAGACAGAGACAGGGCATGAGAGGGGGAAGGGCAGACAGATAGAGGGAGACACAGAATCTGAAGCAGGCTCTAGGCTCTCGGCTCTCGGCTCCGAGCTGTCAGCACAGAGCTTGATGTGGGGCTAGAACTCCGGACAGCGAGATCATGACCTGAGCCAAAGTCGGACGCCCAACTAACTGAGCCACCCAGGCAGGCCCAGTGGCTAACATTTATTAAGTGCTGGAAAGTACATGGTATTCTTTACATTATTTGTTTCTACTCATAATAATTGAAAAGAGGACCCCAAAATAGGGAAATTGAAGCTTGGACACTTACATAACGTGGTGGCATCACATGGCTAAGAAATGATAAAGCTAGAGTCCAAACCGTAAAGTCTGACTCTAAATTCCATGGTCTTAACCTCACATTGTAACACACTAGAACATGAAAGATGGAGTGAGAAGCAAGTGAGCAGGCTGCATATAAAATGTGGGAATAAAGTCCAGAGGTGGCCTCTTCCCCAGAGCAGACCGACGTTACAGGGTAGAGGACACAGCAACACGGTTCATGGACAGTGCTGAGATGTGCATTTCCTTCTCCCTTCATTCTACTCCTCCTGGACACTGCTGATCTGGACTGGAGAATGGAACAGAGAACAACAATAGACGGCAATAAGGTAATGAGGGAGGAAAAAAAGACAAGGTAAGCTCAGCACCACAGGAAGGGAAAGAAAAATCTGGCAGGGGAAAATGTCACATATATAAAGTTGGTCGTTGTCAATATAAATAAATATCACATACTCCACCATTAATATTTGCCTTCTGGGAGAGTATACCCTTAGCCTAGATAATTTCTCAAGCAGTCTTTGGACATTTGAGTGGTATGGTTTTCCTTTTCCTGCCCACATCAGTGTCCAGAAACCCAATAGAAAAATCCCCAGCAGATCCTCTGAACCAAACTTTAGACTTGCTTGGGATTTTTGGGAAGAATAGTTAGGCATGAAAGATAAGAACTTCCTGTAATAAGTAACATGCAGGGGATATGCAGGTAGAAGTGGGATAGGGATAAGGTGGGGAGAGGTAATTAAGGGCAGTGGTTGAGCCAATACATATATTCCTGCTGGTTTGTGGACGCCGGACCGTGCGGAAAAACAGTTGGCCTTGAAGTGCCTTAGGAAAACCAGTGTTCAGTTTCACGGAAGATGTTATTTCTTTCTATAATCCTGAAATCTTTCATAGGTTAAAAATACCAGTTTGTCTTATACCCCCAAAAACCAAAAAACCTAATAATACATACATAAATACATAAATAAGTAAATAAAATTTACATGCTCCAACGACATCCTCCAAATCACTCATCTTAATAGTGTTACCTGCATTACTGCAGAGCAAAATTCTGATTCCTAGGTAAAGTCTTAATAGGGTGGTCTAATAGTTGGTGGTCTATGATCCCACTCTTCCTGTCAGTTTACTGTGGTAACTTGGCCTGATGAATCTCTATTCCACAAAATGCTAGTCTGAGTTGTAATAACTGGGGTGAAACCTGAGAGCTACACACACTGTAGGCGCAAGGACATCACTCAACAGGAAATACAACTTCCATTCAAGTCCTGTAGACTCAATGCAACGCTAACCCATTCACACACTTTTAGGGCCAGTTCCTACTAGTAATACCTCACTAAGAACAGACCATCGTTTTTAAAAACTGGCAGCAGACTCTGCTACAAGTAACACCCCTTCACCAGATTTGCCAAAATGCTCACGTTACATTCTATCTACACTTAAAGCCAGTTTGCTTAAAATGTCCTAAGCCACAACATCTCTCTTTAGATACAACCTTCAAACTTTGCATCAAAAATTGACTTTGAATCTGTGAGGTTTGAAAGAGTCAAAGAAAACTGGTATTAACAGGTGGAAAAACTATGTCCATTTTGTGTATGGGCAGGAATGCAAACAGTTGGGTTACCAAAATGGTGAGAATCAGAAGGCTCAACCTGTTAATACTGACCCACTCAGGGCTTTCTTTCTTTTCTTTTCTTTTTTTTTTTTTTAATCTTTTTATTTAATGTTTATTTGTTTTTGAGAGAGAGAAACACAGAGCATGAGCGGGGGAGGGCAGAGAGAGAGGGAGACACAGAATCCAAAGCAGGCTCCAGGCTCCGAGCTGTCAGCACAGAGCCCGACGTGGGGTTTGAACTCACCGACCGCGAGCGAGATCAAGACCTGAGCTGAAGTCGGACGCTCAACCGACTGAGCCACCCAGGTGCCCCATGGGCTTTCTAAAGCCACCCCCAGACCAGGTATGCACTACAGACAGGGGTCCGGGCTCCAGGCCTTCCTGATATTTCCTGATATTATGCAGTCACTGGATTTGGCCCTGGGAATCTGCACACGTTAAGGGTCATTCTCTGTGCTACTGAATCAACTTGCCCTGAGAAAAAAAAATTAAGTGTTCTTTCCTAAATCATTCTAGTAAAGATTACTATAATTTAAGGTAGCAAAGGTATTAAAATTCCTACTTCAGAGGGAAAGATGTTGAAGTTTTAGTGTTTATGACTCAAGTTCCCACAATTGATTGGGAATGAAAAATGAAGACAGGCTTCTGGACTCCTTTTGTCAAGAACTTGTTACTATAGTCTCATTTTATTTTAAATGTTTATTCATTTTGAGAGAGAGAGAGAGCACAAATTGGTGGAGGGGCAGAGAGAGAGGGAGACACAGAATCCAAATCACCCTCCAGGCTCTGAGTTGTTAAGCACAGAGCCCGACATGGGGCTCAAATCCACGAACCACAAGATCATGACCTGAGCCCAAGTCAGACACTTAACCGAGTGAACCACCCAGGCACCCCAGCATTTTAAATGAGGGACATTGTAGTTTTGCACTTGGTCACAATTTTCAGAAGATTTTTGAAGTATTTCCAAGCTATGATCCACTATATAAATAACAATACATCCTGCAAATAAATCATGAAATCACCCAGTGGGAAACCATTCCCAAGTATTACACCAGAATAAATGGAAACATTTAGCTTCAAGGATGAAAGGGAGGCTATATATGTTGCTTAATTAAATACAGACTTTTGGTGACAGATAAAATTAAAATCCTTCTGACAAAATTTTTTAAAAAAACTCCTACTTCTATCAGTGATGGGCATTCCAAGAAAAAGCAACTGAGGTCATATATGGGTTTATTTTTATTTTTAAGTGAGAAATACACTTTTCACCTACTTTTTTTGAAACATTAGGACTAAAGAATATAAAATTGTATCTAATAAATGCAAAACTGAGCATGCATTTTGCTGCTGGCAATATCCCCTCCTTACAAAGGAGGGAAGAGAGGGGACTAGGGACTGAATGGGTACTGCAGACTCCTGTTAAATAAAGTGGGTCAGAAAGAAGGCCACAGAGATGGCACAGGCCGGAAGAAACTACATGCACAAACATACAAAGTGAGAAACAAAGAGACAGAGGCAACCTCCTGCTCTTCCGACCCAGACATCTTGCCACAAACAGAAGGATGCAATGGAGTAACCCAGAGTGACACAGGCAAATACAAAGGAAATGAGAGAGTGTATCTATTGATCTATACAGCACACAGCATGATAAAAAAGCTTCTGGCACAGAGTGCTACACACCGGTCATATACAGAAAATGGTAATTCATATTAGGGCAAGTTTAAATATTTTTAAAATTTACTCTTTCCAAAAGCCTACCAAACCCAGTAGAATAAAATACTTTTGAATTACAGAATCTATTACTCTATCATCTTAAAACGAAACAAACAGCTTTTCTCTCCCCACGTCCTTTTCCCATTGTATATTAGCTCTTACCTGCCTCCTTCAAAGCGACTGATGAGATCAGATACCTTGCTGGGTTTTTCTTTTGAGACACAAGAAGCAGAGGCAGGTTTAACTTCCTCCATCCTTGGTTTTGCACTAGATAAAGCTTTATGCCTGGGAGTTTGGTGTATATTAGACAAAGGTGGATTCTGCAGATGTAATGGCTTTGGAGGCACTGTAGACAAAAAATGAAAAGAATTGAATATTTCACTAAGATGTGTTCCACAACAAACATATTTCATATCTCATGCAAAAATCTTCAGCATTATCAAGCTTCTGTAAAGGGGTCTATCAAATCTGTATTGAATCTTAATCAACAGACTTCCATCTATCTTAGACATTCGCTGTGTCCTGTGGAAATCCCATCTCCAAGAATCAAGCGGTTCTTTTAATTTTAGGTCATTTTAAATATGGCTTTATTAAACATCTAAGGATCTATATATTTCTATGACCTTCCCAAACCTATTAGAGATAACACAGCAGTTATTTACCTAAACAGAGAAAAGAAAGTACTAAGTTTGAAACTAATTCTCAGGGATACACTGCTTGCTACAAAACAGATTTTCTAACAACAGAGTGATAAGTAATATACCAGAATCCAAAGCTAGTAAATTAGACATAAAAGCCAACAAAACAACATCAAACAACAGTAATTACTGTAGCATCTTCCCATTTAACAAAAACTCCTTATCTCATTTGATCTTAGAGGAAATCTTTCGCATCACAGTCCTTTGAGGTAGGTAGCGTTATTCACCTCTTATGTCTATGAAGGCTCAGAGTGGTTAAGTGATTGGCCTGGAGGAATAAGGCTGATCTGATTCCATGACTGGTACCCAGACTCTAGCTCCTTCCTCCTCCAGCACTGCTCCTCATCACACATCCAGCAAAAGGGGGTGATAGGAGTTCTACTAGTATTGTCTGCTATGTTAATTGTTGGCTTGTATTAATACACCACAGATTCGTTGCTTACTACTAAGCTCTTCCCTCAGTTAACAGATCATTTCCTGAAATACTAAAATCCACAGAATTTCTCTTAACAGATGAGGAATTCTGTAGATGAGAAAATATAATATGCCATAAGTGCTTTACCAGTATAGGAATTACTTCAGTTTTGAAAATCAATATACTTTGCCTCTTAGATTAACATTCTGGGCAAAGGATTATAGAACATGTATGTATTTTTCTATAACTGGTTCTAACAAATTAAATAAAATCATCTTTTTTCTTTTTTTAAACCCTTCTCCTAACTTCCAAAAGAAGGGAGGAGAATCATGTCTCCTAATTACACGCCCCATTTTCCCCCAGCTGGTTATCCTGGTTTTTAGTCATCTCATTTCTTCCATAAACTCGGCTAGCTGACAGTTGCCTGATGCTCACTGGCCCAGATGTCATCATTTCTATGCCAGTTATCAATTCTTTCAGAGAAGAAGAAGAAGAAAAACATATCACAATGCACTAGAGGAGGAATAATTAATTCACCTCATTCCCTTTTGAGGCAAGAAGAAAATCCCGATTAAAAAAATGATATGCTTCTTTTATATGGAAATGGAATTATTTTCCAAGATCTGCTCAGTGGGGATGGTTAAATATAGTACCCATTGAAAAAGAAGGGACTTAAATAAGTGTGACATTTGTCAATTTTAAGGAAAAATTTCCTGTGTAGAATATATACCAAAATAGCAAAGTAGGACAAGATCCCACCAAAAAAGCAGTTTTAATATCAGAAATAATTTCAACATTCCTAATTAGAATATTCAAAAAAGGGAATGAATATGTTATTTATAGCCCAGTAAAAATGGTTATATAAACATTGTTATGAAATTCTTGTAACTCATCCATCCAGAGTTTACTCAGTGAACATTACTTACTTATTACATATCAGACTCTCTTAGATGCTTAGAAAACTCAAATAAGATGATACATACCTAAATAAGTGTGACATTTGTCAATTTTGAGGAAAAATTTCCTGTGGAGATATATACATATCAGGCATTTTCCTGTCTCAACTATGCCTATCTCTTAAACTGTTTCAGAGGATAGTGTACTTTTTCTCCAAAGTGTTTATAATAAATTATTATGATTAGGTAGTCAAACAGTATCGCACCAACCAGAAATAAAACAGTAAGTATATTAGAGATATAAAGCTTTCTCTTTCACAAGATTGGCATTCTGTGAGGGTAAGAAACAAGTTTATTTTGATCACAAATATATTCACAGTAACCACATGCACAGTGCTTGGCAAATTTGTGGAATACACGAAGGAACAAATCAGTGTCATCAAGGAGTTCATCATCTAGTGAGGAAACAGCTTAGCAATGTTGGGAAAGGTGGGCACTGGGGTGCTTTAGAAGCACAGAGGAGGCATCTATCTCAGCAAAGGGAGACAACCCAAATGGAAAATAAAGTAAATATGCACATCTTAAATAAAAGAGTACAAATGTTACAGGTATATGACAAAAATCTCAAGATGATACATGAATGGCTAACGCGTCAGAAACACGGTCCTAGGGGGAAATAACGTGTATTTTGGTCAAAAACTGTAACTGATGTAGAAATGACTGTCTTTCCCTCCCCCACCTCCTCTCTCATCATTTCTCTTCTTTCTTTTCCCCAACTTCCAAATGCTCTCTGGACATCTCCTCGGTGTTCTATCAGCACCTCCAGTTCAATCCTGAAACTTAACTTACTACTTCTTCCCGCTGTAGCCCAAGGGATGTAAAGTAATAAAAACAGTGTTCAACCTCGCTAATAATTAGGGAAATGAAAATTAAATTTAAAATACGATTCTACTTCAGCACCATCAAGTTAACCAAAAAATTTAAATCTGACAATACCAAATGTCAGTGAGGGAATCAGACAATATGAAATCTCACACATTCTGGGAGGGAGTATAAATTTACAGAACCATTAAGAACTTGACATTTCCAAGGGCGCCTGGGTGGCTCAGTCGGTTAAGCATCCGACTTCAGCTCAGGTCATGATCTCACAGTCCGTGAGTTCGAGCCCCGCGTCAGGCTCTGTGCTGACAGCTCAGAGCCTGGAGCCCGTTTCAGATTCTGTGTCTCCCTCTCTCTCTGCCCCTCCCCTGTTCATGGTCTGTCTCTCTCTGTCTCAAAAATAAATAAATGTTAATAAAAAAAAAATTTAAAAAAAAGAACTTGACATTTCCAAAATATATATCCTACAGCAATTCTTACATATCTATACAGAGCTTTAAAAATTTTTAAATTAATTCAGTATTACTGAATACGTATTAAGTTCTATCCACTTGATCTTATCAATGAGCAAAGGAAATGAAACAAAAATGTCCAATAAGTAAACCATATATGAGAAGGTGGTGAGAGCTAAGAAAGAAGGGGGAGGGCTCAGAACAAGATTAAAGGGATCTGGAATATGGTAGGAAGTGCAGATTGCAGTATTAAGTAGGGCATTCAAAGGGGGCCTCTTCGAAAGGTGCAGATTTGAAGAAGACTGGAAGTTGGGGGAGCATGCCATCAAGTAGAGAACAAGCTAGAGATAATGGAAGCCAATGTGACTGAAGTCAAAGCAGCAAACAGGCAAGAGTAGGTACTGAGGTCAGAGGGAGGGCATGATAATGTAGAATCTTGGGGAACCCTGTAAGAATAGTGACTTTGAGTGAAATGAGAAGTCGCCACAGACTTCTGTGAAGACAAATAACATGACAGGACTTCTGTCCAACTGTGTCACTCTGGCTGCAATGTTGACAATGCAGAGAAACAGGGTAGAAGCAGGGAGAAGGGTCAGGAGAGTACTGTGGAAATTCAGCCAAGAGCCAAGAGTACTTAGAAGAAGGCAGTGAGGAATGTTGGTTTCCAGGTATGTTTTAAAAGCAGACTTCCTGGGACACCTGGGTGGCTCAGGCAGTTAAGCTTCGGACCCTTGACATTGGCTTAGGTCATGTTCTCATAGTTGTCAAGCCCTGTGTGGGGCTCTGTGCTGAGTGTGGAGCCTGCTTGGGAGTCTCTCTCCCTCTCTCTCTTTCTGTCCCTCCCTTGCTCATGCTGTCTCTCTCTCTCTCAAATAAACTTAAAAAATAAATAAATAAAAGTAGACTTCCTGGAAGAATAAATGTGAGGTATGAGAGAAAGAGAGAGGAATCAAGGATGACTCTGGAGACCTTCAGCCTGAACCACTGGAAGGATGGAATTTTCATCAAGGGACAAAACAGGTAAAGCAATTTTTGGAGGGAAGATCAGCAGTCCAGTTATGGACATGCTAAGTTTGACATTATCTAGTTGACTATAAATAAAATGGGCTTATTACAGACAATTTTACAGACCATAAGTACAATAAAACAATTTACTTAAAAATTTCCAACCATCCAGGGGCGCCTGGGTGGCTCAGTCGGTTGAGCATCCCACTTTGGCTCAGGTCATGATCTCGTGGCTTTTGAGTTCGAGCCTCGTGTTGGGCTATGTGCTGGCAGCTCGGAGCCTGGAACCTGCTTTGGATTCTGTGTCTCCCTCTCTCTGCCCCTCCCATGCTCACACTCTGTCTCTCAAAAATAAATAAACATTAAAAAAAATCCAATCATCCAAAATAATTACTGAACATGAAAAAAAACCCCAAATTAATAGTTTAAATTTGGGAATTACCAGAGGATTTGGTTACTCTTATTTTACTTACTATGAAAAACAATAGTTGGCTTTTTTTTTACGTAAACCCTATGCTTAACATGGGGCTTGAGGGGCGCCTGGGTGGCTCAGTTGGTTAAGTGTCTGACTTCAACTCAGGTCATGATCTTGTGGTTTGCGGGTTCGAGCCCTGCGTCGGGCTCTGGGCTGACAGCTCGGAGCCTGATGCCTGCTTCGGATATTGTGTCTCCTTCTCTCTATGCTCCTTCCCCATTTGTGCTCTGTCTTTCAAAAATAAATAAACATTAAAAAAAAATGGGCTCAAACTCATGACCCTGAGATCAAGTGTCGCATGTTCTACCAACTGAACCAGCCAGGCGTCCTATATAGCTGGCTATTTTTAATGCATTATACATTTATAACATATTATACTTTAAAAATGCGACATTACACATAGAATGCTTTACTTTAAGAGCAAATGGAATAGGTTTGAGTACTTTACATTTACTTAAATTATTTAGGCAATAATGTTTCAAAGTTCATGATACTTTTTAAACATTAAGGTTTAATGATTGACAAGTGATATTATGTAGGCTCTATCAAAATAATTAACTATGGAGAATGTTGTGGATCAAAGCTCCTAAGAGAAAAAGAACTATTAGCTTTAATTGCTAAGGAAGTTATTTTGAGTTATGTCTAGCATGGCAGGAAATAGGCCAATATTAAAAGTGGTAAACAAGAATAAAGACTTATGTTGGAAGTTGCTCAGTAATTTATTTGTTTGACTGGTAGGATTGGTATGAAGTGAATAAACCATTGTTTTCCAAGGCTTTAGGGTATTTCTGAGGCTGAGGCAAAATAAGCCCTAACTATTGAAGGAATCCATTTCAAAAGCTACAGGCTCTTACTTACATTCAAATGTAAGCTTATCTCATCTAAAATTTAGCACTTTTATTGTTTTAAAAACCGTAATTCTTCAAAAATACTTGTTGGTATTTAATTGATATAATGACATGCAACATTATTTTAATTTCAGGTGTATAATATGATCCAATATTTGTATTATTGCCAAAGGATCACCAAAGTCTAATTAACATCCATCACCACATAGTTAACATTTTTTTTTTACGTGATGAGAACTTTGAAGATCTCTTCTCTTAGCAATTTTCAAATATACAAAATCCAGTATTATTAACTATAATCACCAAGCTGTACACTATATCCCCATGACTTACTTACTAGTAAACACAAAAATAGAAACCTGATATTGTTCCAGACACGTTAGTATATAATCACCATGAATAAATGTATTTAATATTGTGCTTCCTTTTAAATATCACTAAAATTGGGGTGCCTGGGTGGTTCAGTCAGTTGAGCGTCCCACTTCGGCTCAGGTCATGATCTCATGGCTTTTGAGTTCGAGCCCAGTGTTGGGCCCTGTGCTGGCAGCTCGGAGCCTGGAGCCTGCTTCGGATTCTGTGTCTCCCTCTCTCTCTGCCCCTCCCCTGCTCACACACTCTCTTTCTCTCTCTCTCTCTCTCAAAAATAAAAATTAAAAAAATTTAAAAATAAATAAAATAAATATCACTAAAATAGATTGTAGCTATGATATTATTAGCACTCCACATGAGGAAAAAAAAACCACATTTATTTATGAGCTCTTTTGAAGATCCAGATCAGAGTTTCTCAAACTACTGACATTTCATAGCTGATAATTCTTTGTTTTGAGGGGGCTGGCCTGTGCATTGTAAGACGCTGAACAGCATCCCTAGCCTCTGCCCACTAGCTGCCATTAGAAACTCCCACAAATGGTGTCAAGCAAAAAATTCTCTAGACAATACCAAGTATGGGCAGTGGGGTGGGGTGGGATGGAGTGGGTGGGCTGGGGTGCGGGGTGGGGCTGCAAAATTGTCTCCAGTTGAGAACACTTATCTAAAATAAGAATTTTCAGGGCCCTTGGGTGGCTCAGTCAGTTGAGTGGTGACTCTTGACTTCGGCTCAGGTCGTGATCTCACGGTGCTGAGAAGTCCTGAGATGGGTCCTGAGACTGAGACTCGCTGTTTAAGATTCTCTCTCCCTCTCCCTCTGCCCCTCCCCCCACTCATGTGTGCACTCTCTCTCAAGAAAGAAATAAGCATCTTCAATTAAATTAAAATTACATAATGGAGCTTAATGCGTCAGTAGGCTCACCATTCACGATTTGCAATTAAGTGGGAATAAAGATATCAGTGTGATAATCTCTTGATGTGTGCAAGAAGTCCCCATGATATCCCTTTGCTTTCTCCCCTTCAGTTATCCAAATATTCTTAAGAGTTTGGAGAAATTAAAAGTAAGCTTCTCTCCACTAGAGGGTGGAGAACACTTTAATTTGGTCAATAAGTAGTCCCCAATCTCTTTGGCAGCTGATCTGACAATACCAAGATGTAGCCTTCTCTCCTGAATGTTTTTCTCTATATGGCACACATTCTTCCAAGTCTTTTTTTTTTTTCAACGTTTATTTATTTTTGGGACAGAGAGAGACAGAGCATGAACGGGGGAGGGGCAGAGAGAGAGGGAGACACAGAATCGGAAACAGGCTCCAGGCTCTGAGCCATCAGCCCAGAGCCCGACGCGGGGCTCGAACTCACGGACTGTGAGATTGTGACCTGGCTGAAGTCGGACGCTTAACCGACTGCGCCACCCAGGCGCCCCTCTTCCAAGTCTTAAGCAAAGAACAGCAGAAACAAAATAGAGGAAACGTGGTAATGGAGCAGGGAGCCAATTCAACAAGTGTTGCTCAAGGCCTGCTCTGCTATGGAGGGACTGGCAGTACAAAGGCAGAAGAAAACTAAGATGGACGAATGAAACATATTCTAGGTCAGACTGCAGTGAATGCGAAAACATAACATACGTTGGAGGAAACACAAAATATCAAGGGTTAGGGTGGGGTTAAAATTTTAGCTGGGGAACTAGGGAAGGGCCAAACAATGAGTGAGAGTACTTTTAAAGTATAATGTTCTCTAAAGTCATTTATTTAAAATCTGAAAATAGTCCCTATAGTTATATAAAATTATATTTATTAACCCATATTCAAAACAGGAAGTAAATATGTATTTAAATATCAAAATACTGACTTCTATTAAACTTTCATTAAGCTACAAACAGCAAAGGCAAGCTCAAGTGTTGTCTCCCTAAAGAATATGATTATTTTGGCACATAGCTCAGGAAGGACACTTGTGTAATTTATCTCAATGAACTACGAAAAACAATGAAGTAATGCATCTTCCCAAAAAAGACTTTATTAAATAATGAAATTCCTGTTTGTGATCTGGGCAATTACATAAAACTGAATTGCATTCATTTTTTATAGTCTTACCTCATTTGATCTTTGTCAGCTGAGGTCTAATGAGCAAGAGGGAACCTTGTATTTTGTAAATAAAATAGCTTAAATCATGCTCAAAAAAATGTCTATGTTCATATTCATATGAATTAAATAGGGAGAGATATGGCCAAAATAAAAGTATAAACTCATGAATGGACCATTCATCTGAAGCACCAATTATTTGACCTTACTTGACAGTCATACTTGATACGACTACAAATACAGCTACCAGTGAGAACAAAAAGGAAAACGTCCCATAATCTGGAAGATAAGCCCCTTTTAAAGGTCTCTTTCAGAAATCCTAAAAACATAAGAACTTTAAAGAGTAACAGTCACTCTTTTATGATAGATTCTCTATAACATTTTTCCTTGCAAGAACAGGAAAGAGACCAAAGTTAATACAACATAAATCAAAATGCTCAGCATTTGGTATAAATAAAAATTTATTCGGAAGAAACTACACATTAAATCATAGTAGAGCTTAGCTTTGTGTTAACGTTTCCAAAGGCCTTACTGTGTACCATCAAAACTGTAATTTTGTGCTTCTCACAGTTAATACCTGGTTCACCAGAAATTTATTGCTAAAAGGAAATGGTTCCTGAACAAAATATTCAAAGATTTCCACCATTGTAATTGTTTCCTCCCCTTGTTGGCTGCTCAATTCCTGAATGGATGAGCCATTTATTTCAATTTCTGTGAAGCCTTTTCAAGCCCCAGTTCCTGAACAGTAGAAAATCACATTTACTAAGTATGTTAAGCACGGTTTTACAATGATCTGTTTCACAGATCCTCTGAAATCTAGCAAGGCATACTGACTTTCTGACAGCACTCATTCATTTGTCACACATTTATTATGCAAATAGTAAGTTAGGCCCTGTACGAGGTCAAGCATAATACATGAAGTGTCCCTGTAAGGGACAGTAATTCCAGCAATGAGAAAAGAACCCTAAGAGAAAAAATGTATAAGGTGTCTTAGGAGCAGAACAAATACCCAACTCTGCCTGAGACTGATTTTTTTCCCCTGAAAAAAATAAATGCACCCAATTCCTCCCATTGAAAGCTTAAAACTCTTTCTTAGTCATTATCATTCTTCTGGATAGCCTTCATCAATGAACAAAACACCCAATCTAATTAAAAAAGAAAAAGAAAAAGAAAAAACAACCCACCAGCATACCTTGTGGCTTTGGACTTGCAGCTGAGTGTTTTGCTGGCGTTTTTCCATTTATTCCCTGAGCCTCTTCATCAGATACATTCTGATCAACCCGTGGGGTTGTGCTGCTTTTCACACAAGGTGGAACTAGAGTGATCTTTGGACAGGTACTGATGCCTGGGAGAGTTGAAAAAGAAAGGACAGGTAAATACAGAGGTGGAGCACAGCTATGTCACATGACCTAAATTCCTTTTTATCCCGTAAAACAAAAACAATCACAGTTACAAGACTAAGCATAGAAATATTTTTCCCATGTGTACTGGCCTTGACAGAATTTCTTGGGAAAGATCTCATTCCATGTGTTGAGAAACCTCGGTAATGCACGCTGACAGAGATCGAGCCCCTTCCTCCCCCACCACACACACACTCCCTCTCTTCCTCCCTCCCTTCCTTTCAGGGCCACAGAAAGGGCAGAATGCAGCTGCTACTGGTGAAGGAGAAGACAGGAGGGCCCCAGCATTAATCTGCTGAAAGCTTTCCTTTCCAGCAGCCAGTCACCAGTCATTGAGTGACTCTCAAGAACAAAGCAGGAAAGCACCAACATGACAGCTGACCTAACGACTCTAGAAGAACGGCTCGATGAATAAAGAAAAAATACATATACCCTTCCCTCACTCACTAGTTTACCAGAGTCCAGCTCTACATCTGTAAGCTAATACCCATGTTTTCAACAAAAGGATTATACCGATTATACTGTCATATTTATAGCTCAAAACTCTAAAATGTCGATATTGAAAGGCATCATGAGACCGAGATGTAGAAAAATAGATCAACTTTCTGAGTCCTGATTTAAGAAGTTAATTGTTAAGTTTCAGAGACTTTTTAAGAAATCGTGTGCCAGAGCTTTCTCTTTATACTACTCAAACTTTCCTTCCTTCTAGTTGACATAGTGATATTAACAATAGACTAGACCCTGCTTAGGAGAAAATACAATTTCTACCAGGGAGATCATGATCCATTTAAGAAACTATCATTGGTTTAAAAACAGAGTTTCATTTTTACAGAATCCAAATAACTAAAAAGAAAACTAGGAGAGATAAAAAGCCTTAATTATTCAAAACAAGAAAAGCTAATAAAACCCAATCAACTTTTTACTGAGTAAAAAAATTCCCTTTTATTTCAATTGATTATTATACAGTATTGATTAAAATCTGCACATACTACTGCTTTATTTTCTGCATTCTCCTTGAAATTTATCTTGGTAAAATAAGTTTTAGAAGATATTAACAGTTTTAAGTATTGTCAAGAAGTTTTAGAGACCCAGTCCTGAAACAAATTAAGTGGGTTTTCATCAGACACTCTTCTGCTGAAATGAGCTGCTGGCTGGATTAAACATTCTTTAGCCAAACAGAAGGCTTTGAATGCAAGATCTAGAGATTCTTTGACAGCATATTACTGCAATTGTGAACAGAAGAAATAAAAGGTTGAATCTTTAAATGTGTGAGCCTATCTACTTTTTTAGAAGAACTGGGTGAAGTAGGCAAAGTCTATCTCTAAAATCTGTAGCATGACATCCAACCACTTAGTCTTTTAGGAGCATTGGGATGTTGGTTCCACAGTGATCTCAAGGATGGTTTGGTGGTTCTAAAGTCCACCTTCTGGGGTCTGGAAGTGTGGCCTTGGGACAAAAGAGTGAAAAGCCAGAGCTTAGCTCCAAATCAGAGGCAGAAACTATAACGCAATTGTAAAATGAGGCACTGAAAGAATGTGATCTATAGCAACAAATCTATAAAAAGAAGGCAGTTAATGGGTTAAATGAGGAAACGGGAGTATACTGAATCTTTGAAAAATAGATCAACACTGTTACATATTAAAAGATGACACCACTTTAATAATTAGCCTATTTAGAAACAAAAAATGTCTTGAATAAATAATAACTTGAAATTAAAAACTAGGCAATTTCCTGAGAGCAAACTTTCAGGGCATGATGTGTTTTATGCAGGTGTCATATTTATTAGAGAAGATTTCCCACGAATGTGCCAAAATGCCTGCAGTAAGAGATCAGCTACATATTCTATTTTCTTATAAATCCATTAAAGTCATGTTTATAACATTTTTTTTTTGCCAGTGGCAAAAAATCTACAGCCAGAAACTTGATTTTAGATCACTGTTTAATACCAGTCTACAAACTTCAGCCACTATCACAAAGTATGAAAATATGGTTAAAGACACAGAAAACACATTTTTAAAGGGTTAAGGGGGGGGGGGAAGGGCAATGACAAATAGGCAACAGAGACTAGTTGTGGCTGCAAAGCCAAAAATATTTATAGTCTGGCCCCTTACAGGAAAAGTTTGCTGACCACTGCTCTAAGTCAGACACATCATGGTAAAGAAAATGTGCCATAAAAAAGGACCATTTTATTAAATTGCTCATCTTCTGACACTTTGGAATAGCAATACAAAAGAAGACTTTTGAGTGTCTATGACGCACTCAGCCTACTCACATTTGGAGACAGTTCTTATTTGGGTGCCAGTTGCACAATACAGAACTGAAACCAAAATTGTAACCAGGTGGTCCACCCATTCAAGAAATTTTATATCAACTTTTAGATTCCAATTTACCAAGAAGGTGACCAAACAGTTAATCTTGGGCACAGATACAACTAGTTTACGTTATGTTAGTGCGGGGGGGAAAGTGTCCTATTTAAATAATGTCTCCTCCTGAGTATTGGTAATCCAGTTTCAACCACTGGTCCTACCCATTTTGCATTCCTCTTTGGGTTACTAATTTACGCTTGCTGGGTCATATCTTCTGTAAGGAATGTCTAGACATAGGCTAACTGCAAAAGGCTTCAGATATTCTCAATCCAGCCTCATCTTTACATAAGGCTCCCTGTTCCAACTGGAGAGGTTGCCACTACAGCTTAAGTTTATCTGTCTTCTTTTGTATCATACTTGTGAGTGGCAGATAATGACTAGTTAGGGTGACTTTGTCTCCTATTTGCAAAATTTTGTTCTAAGCTGTTATACTTTGCCAAATCATTCTTGAGTGGCTTTTTCACATCTTACTCTTTGGCTATCCATTCCAAAGCAAATTCCACTCAGTTCTCTGATTCTTCATGCCTGATCTCTTGCCATAGTACCACTCATGCCCCCAGACCACATTGTTATGACTTTGCTATGGCCTTGTCTACACGGCCTCAACCATTCATAACATCTCTTCCAACTGCACCAAATCTCTAGTCCGTAAAAGCTCAATGGACTTCACTCCTTGAGACAAGAGGATCTCTTGGATTTAAGAGGACAGAAGCAGTTTTACAGGGATGACAAATTTTTTAGGAGTACACTATACAGAGTGAAGAGATACCTCAAAAAAACTTAATTTGAAATATTCTTAGACTTACAGGGAGCTACACTCAGGTTCCTAAAGTTAGCATCTATTACAACACATTTATAAAAACAAGTCTTATAAAGACAAATTTTTCCACTAATACCCTTTCTGTTACAGGATCTGATCCAAAATATCACATTGCATTTAGTTTTCATTGTTTCCTTACTGCACCCCAACCTGAGTTACTCAGTCTTTGCTGGTTTTGTAAAGCATTAGCACTTCTGAAGAGTAACAGTCAAGTGTTTTGTACAATGCCCCTCAAACTGAATTTCTCTAATGTTGTCTCATGATTACATTGGGTTTATGGGTTTGAGGGCAGGACATCACAGAGGCAATGTGCCCATCTGTAAACAGTATTACATCACTGCATGTTATCAATGTGACTATCACATTTGATACTAACTTTGGTCCCTGGGAAAGGTGGTGTCTGCCAGGTTTCTCCACTGGAAAATATTATAAGACTTTTTTTAAAATTTATTTTGAGAGAAACAGAGAGAGAGCGAGAGACAGAGAGAGAGAGCTCGTGAGCGTGAGCAGGGGAGGGGCAGAGAGAGAGAGAATTCCAAGCAGGCTCCAAGTTCTGTCAGCACAGAGCCTGACATAGGGCTCAGACTCATGAAATGAGAGATCATGACCTGAGCCAAAATCAAGAGTCAGATGCTTAACCAACTGAGCCACCCAAGCACCCCATAAGACGTTTTTCAACAGTGTTTTCCTATTATCCTTTCAAAAACTCCCCATTTGTCCCATTAGTTCGAGGAAGAGTCATTATCTCCCATGTGTTACCTAAAATGCCTAGTTTAAGAGATCAATTAGTTTTTTTGTTTTTTATTTATTTATTTTTTTAATAAAACTCATGGTTTACAACTCTTTTGCCAAGGGGAACAAATTCACTGTTAGGAAATTTATTTTAGAAAACTATTTGTTTCCCAAACTTCTGGAGCTCCATAATAAACTCTCCAGAAAAATGATAAGCAAACCACAAAGGATCTTAGAAAAGAAAATATGATCAACAGTTTCAGAAATTTCCTTGGACCTAGGAATTCTACCTTTAGGAATTTAATGTACGGAAATCGTCCTGAATTTATAAAAGTATATGTACATGAATAGTCAACGCAACATTATGGAAAATATACATAGTTGTTAAAAACAGAAAAAGAAAAATAAGATTGGGAAGATCTCTAATTAGTATTTATTATTAAATAAAAGACAAATATTATAGAAAAATATGTATAGTAGGATCCCCATTAAAAATGAAGATACGGGGGCACCTAGGTGCTCAGTCGGTTAAGCATCTGACTCTCAGTTTCAGTTCAGGTCATGATCCCCTAAGTTCGTGAGTCTGAGCCCCACATCAGGCTCTGCACTGACAGCACAGAGCTGCTTGGGATTCTCTCTCTCCCTGCCTCTCTGCCCCTCCCCCACTCATATTCTCTCTCTCTCTCTCTCTCTCTCTCTCTCTAATTTTATTTTTTTTGAGAGAAAGAGAGAGAACGCAAGTGGAGAAGGGACAGAGAGAGGGGTGGAAAGGGAGAGAGAGAATTCCAAGCAGGCTCTACACCACCAGTGCAGAGCCGAATGAGGGCCTTGAACTCGTGAAATGCGAGATCATGACCCAAGCTGAGGTCAGAAGCTTAACCAACTGAGCCATCCAGGTGCCCCCAAAATAAATAAACTTACACACACACACACACACACACACACACACACACACACACACACAAATGTGCCTAAATGCATTAGAGAGGGATGTTAGTAACATGGCAAACTTAATTTCGGGAACTGAGAGTAGGCAGAGAGGATGAATAGGAACTTTCATGTTTTGCTGTCTGTACAACTGAATCATTTAAACGTTTTATAATGAAACTGTGCTTATAAATTACTTACATAAAAGAGAACATCTATGAAAGTTACCAAATATGTGTATTAAAGATTGTTTAAAAACATATCCTTTATGTTTCCATACCTATGTTCACAGCAAGATTATTCTAATAGCTAAAGTATGGAAGCAACTCATTGACAGATGGACAAATATACATGCAATGGAGTATTATTCACTCTTAAAAAGGAAGGAAATCCTGATACATGCCACAACATGGATATCTTGAAGCTATTATGCTAAGTGAAATAAATTAGTTTAAAAAACACAAATATTGTCTGGTTCCACATATCTGAGTTACATAGTCAAAATCAGACAGAAAGTAGTGTGGTGGTTGCCAGGGGTTGAGGAGATGGGAGAATGGAAGTTACTATTTAAATTCTTAAAAAGTATTTATTTTTGAGAGGCAGGGAGAGACAGAGTACAAGCAGGGAGGGGCAGAGATGGAGAGGGAGACAAAGAATCCGAAGCAGGCTCCAGGCTCTGAGCTGTCAGCACAGAGCCTGATGCAGGGCTCAAACTTACAAACCGCGAAATCATGACCTAAGCTGAAGTCAGATGCTTAACCTACTAAGCCACACAGGTGCCCTGGAAAGTTACTATTTAATGAGTACAGTGTTTCATTATAAGATGAAGAGTTCTGTGGCTGGATGGTGGCCATGGTATCATTGCACTTAATGCCAACGAACTATATGCTTACAATGGTTAAGGTGGTAAATTTTATGTATTTTTTAAAAAATAATTTTAAAAGCTTTTAATTTAAAAAGTTTATCACTTGCTTAACAAAGAAAAGGTGAAGAAATATTAATACATTCAAGTTGCCTACTTCACATCTCTAGTGTGTCTAAGAGCTAGCTCACACTCCACATACCCAAATCTGACATCCTCACCTCTCAACACTCACCCCAAACCACTGTCTTCACAGTCTTCTCCACATCAGCTAATGGCAGTTTCACTTTTGCTTAGGCCAAAAAGCTTGGAAGCATTCTCAAGTCCTCTTTTTCTCTCTTGTTCAACATCTTATCCATCAAGAAATTCTGCCAACTCCACCATCTACCATCACCATTCCAAGGCTACTATTCTGGCCTAACTTCCCATAAACTTCAACTGGATGAGAGCAAGACCCTCCAACCTGGTCTCCCTACTCCTACCCTTTTCCCCAGTATAGTCATACTTTCAAACAGGACCAGCGAGAGATCCCTTTTAAAAACCAAATCAGATCATATCACTCCTATGCTAAAAATTCTCCAATGGCTCTATATCTCACACAGGATAAAAATGCATCTCCTTACAAGGGCTGACAAGCACTACATGATCTGGTCTCAGTCCCTTTACCACTGACCTCATTGCTAGTATTGCCCCCTTGCTCATTCTATGACAGTCATACTGGTTCCATGCTGTTCTTCAAACAGGCCAAGTACACCTTTGGTCTAGCTACTCTCTGCTGCAATGCTTTCCCCGCCATGATAATTGCTGGTTAATTGCTTTGTCTTCTTCATATTTTGGCTCAATTTTTTTTGTCAATATGTACTATACTGACCATTCTCTTTAGTGTAACTGCTACTCTTATTAGCTGTACAGTTTTTTTCCCCCATAGCACTTATCACCTTCTAAAAGCCCACATTACTGAGGAAGGCAGTTTAAGATGTCAGCATAGGAAGACCTGAACTCATCTCCCACACAACAAATTTACAGCCAACTGTGAAATAACTCCCCCTGAAAAAGACCTGAAAACTAGCTGAACATCTCCTCTACAGTAACGGATAATTAGGCCACATCAATACAGGTAGGAGAAGCAGAGATGGGTCTCACCAAACACCCTTCCCCTGTCGTGGCAACTCACAACTGGGAAGGATGTCACAAATACGGAGTTTCTCCTTGTGGAGCAACATGATGTGCCTCACATCAAGCACTTCAATCCTTGGGACCTACACCAGAGAGATGAGGAGCTTTCAAAGTTAAGTGGCTTTGAAAAACAACAGGGCTTACATCCAGAAGAACATAGGGCTATAGGAAATGGAGATTCCACTCTTAAAGGGCTTGCCTGCAGACTCACTCACCCTGGGACCCAGCACAAAAGCAGCAGTTTGAAAAGCACCTAGACCATATATGAATGAGATTCACTTGGTAATCTTAGACTATCTGCCAAAGGGTTGTTAGGACTCTCTCTAGGGACAGATGCACTGGTGGGTGCCATTTTTGTACTCCCCTCAAACCTGCTTAGAACAGGTAGGTACACCCCACACAGGGATGCCCCTTGAGCACCTGGGTCTGGTGACAGAGATGATTGTGTTTCTGGTCCTAGCAGGTCTGAAACATTGGAGTGACAGTTCTTGGTGGGCTACAACCTCTAGAACACTGCAGAGATAGCAGTCCAAAACACAACCTTGTGTGAAAAAGGATTATTTACTTGCCCTGGAGCTTCAGTTGGATGGGTACTACATACCTAAAGGACATGCCATCCTCTCAGGGAATGTAGGCCAGGGAACATTACCTTTTTGTCCTCCCTTGGCCTTGCCATAGCGCACCTGTTCCTCCCAGAAATGACCACATCACCTGGTCTGGAGGCCAGCAGGGTTTAGGATTATGGTCTTGCAGGACTGTATATATTTGCATATCTTAAAAGCTGCTGTCTGAGGGTTAAGTTTTCAATTAGCTTGAAACATTGCCTGGTCTGGAGGCCAGCAGGGTTTAGGATTATGGTCCCGCAGGACTGTATATATTTGCATATCTTAAAAGCTGCTGCCTGAGGGTTAAGTTTTCAATTAGCTTGAAACTGGGGCTGACTGAGATCCCACATTCTGTAAGACTCAAAAGGCTAGCGACTCCCTCAACAACTATAGCCTATCAGGAATAAATCACATTGCTTAGGCAATCACAAAATTTTGAGAGATAACAAAGGGTAAGGTTACCAATAAAGTTCATCATCTATACAGGCCACTCATCCAAGACTGAGAGAGATAGGTGTTTCACCTAATACACAGAAATGAAAAGAGTCAAGCAAAATGGGAAGACAAAGGAATATGTTCCAAATGAAAGTACAAGATATGCCCCTTCCCCCTCCTAAAACCACTTAATAAAAAAGAGAGAAGTGATTTACCTGATAAAGAGTTCAAAGTAATGGCCATGGATAAACACATTAGAACTTTAAAAAAGAGTTCAAAATATAAGTAGCAAACAGAAGTCATAGATCTGAAGAATAACAAATAACAGTCACAGAACTGAAAAATACACCAGAGAGGTTCAACAGCAAAGTAGATGAAACAGAAGAAAGAATCAGTGATCTGGAAGACAGAGCAATGAAACCTCACCCAAACAGAGCAGCAAAAAGAAAAACTTTAAAAATTGGAGATAGCTCAAGAAACTTATGGAACAACAAGCAGATTAACATTCTCATTATAGATGTTCCAGAGGAGAGAGAAAGGGTCAGAAAACTTTCCTGAAGAAATAATGGCTGAAAACTTCCCTAACTGGGGAAGAAAATAGACATCTGGATCTAGAAAGCGCAAAGAATTCCCCCCTGCCAAAAACAAAAAAACAAAAAAAAAAAAACAAAAAAACAAGCCCAAAGAGACCCACACAAAGACACATTATAATTAAAATGTCAAAAGTTAAATAAAAAATCTTAAAAGCAGCACAGCAAGAGAAAATATAACTTGTTATATATATGCAGGAACACCCATAAGACTATTAGCAGATTTCTCAGCAGACAGTTTACAGGCTAGAAGGGAGTGGCATCATATATTCAAACTGCTGAAAGGAAAAAACTTCCAACCAAGAAAACTCTATTCAGGATTTAAGGAGAGATAAAGAGATTTCAGACAAACAAAAGCTAACAGAGTTCACCACCACTAAATTGGCCGTACTAAAAATGTTAAAGGAACTTTAAGCTGAAAAGAAAGTACACCAATTAGTAAGAAGAAAACAATAAAAACCTCACCAGTATAGGTAAATACGGCAAAGGTAGTGGATTAATCATTTATAAGGCTAGGATGAATTTAAAAGGTAAAAGTAGTGAAAATAATGATAGCTATAATGATTAGTTAAGGGATACACAAAATAAAAAGATGTAAAATGGGACATTAGAAATATAAACATGGGGGGCAGGGACTAAAAATGTGGTTTTAGAATGCATTCACAAACCTAACTTCTTATCAATTTAAAATGGACTGTTATATGTGAGCATCATGGCAACCACAAAGCCAAAACCTACAGCAGACATACAAAAGATAATGAAAAAGGAAATCTAAGCATAATACTATAGAAAGTCATAAGAGAATAAAGTCATAAACCAAAGAGAAAACATTCCCAAACTCATTATGAGGCCAGCATAACCCTGATACCAAAACCAGACAATGACAACACACACACACACACACACACACACACACACACACACACACACAATTGGCTAATATCCCTGATGAACAGAGACGCAAAAATCCCCAATAAAAATGATAGCAAACTGAATTCAACAATACATTAAAAGGATCATACATCATAATCAAGTGGGATATATCCAGGGATGCAAGGATTGTTCAACACCTGCAAAACAATCAATGTGATAATGCGATATAGCACATAACAAAATGAAAGCTAAAGTCACCGTGATAATCTTAATAGGTACAGAAAAGGCATTTAACAAAATTCAACATCTGTTTATGATAAAAACTATCAACAAAGTGGGTATAGATGGAACGTATCTCAATAGAATAAAGGCTGTATATGACAAGCCCAGAAGTAACATCATACTCAATGCAGAAAAGTTAAAAAAGCTTTTCTTTAAGATCAGGTACAAGACACATATGCCCAATCTTGCCAGTTTTATTGAACACGGTATTGGAAGTCCTAACCAGAGGAATTAGGCAGGAAAAAGAAATAAGACATCCAAATTGGAAAGGAAGAAGTAAAACTGTCACTATTTGGAAACATGATTTCATATACATAAAACCCTGACAGCTTCCCAAAAACTGTTAGAATAAACAAGTTAATACACAAAAATCTGTTATATTTTTATATAGCAACACCAAACTACAGAAAAACTAAGAAAACAATCCCATTTACAATTGCATCAAAAAATAAAATAGTAGTAAGCTTAACCAAGGAAGTGAAAGACTTGTTCACTGAAAACTATAAAGCACTGATGAAAGAAACTGAAAAAGACACAAATAGATGGAAAGTTATTCTGTGTTTGTAGATTAAGCAAATTAATAGTTAAAATGTCCATTCTACCCCAAATAATCTACAGAGTCAATGCAATTCCTATCAAAATTACAATGGTATTTCTCACAGAACAATCGGGGTGCCTGGGTGGCTCAGTTGTTAAGCATCTGACTCTTGATTTCAGCTCAGGTCGTGTGCTCATGGTTTGTGAGTCTGAGTCCCTCATCTGGCTCTGTACCAATGGTGTGGAGCCTGCTTGGGATTCGCTCTCTGTCCCCTGCCTCAAAATAAATAAATGAACTTAAAAGAAAGAAAGAACAACCAATTCTAAAATTTGTATGGAACCAAAAGAGATCCTGAAGATGTCAAAGCCATCTTGAAAAAGAACAAAAATGGAGGCATCCCCTTTCCTGATTTCAAAGTATATTACAAAGCTCTAAGAATCATAACAGGATGGTATTGCATAGAAACAAAACACACAGATCAATTGAATGGCATGGAGAGCCCAAAACTCAACTCATACATATACTGTCAATTAATTTATTACAATGGAACCAAGAATGAGGAAGGACAGCCTCTTCAATAAATGGTCTTGGGAAAACTAGACAGCCACATGCAAAAGAATGAAATCGAACCGCTTTCTTATACCATATGCTAAAATGAACTCAAAGTGGATTAAAGACCTGAAACTATAAAACTCCTGAAAGAAAACATAGGTGGTAAGCTCCTTGACATAGGTCTTAGCAACAATTTGGCTTTTTTGGGTTGTATTCAGTTTTGTTTTTTGGATCTGACACCAAAGGCAATGGCAACAAAAGCTAAAATAAACAAATAGGACTACATCAAATTAAAGGCTTCTGCACAGTGAAGGAAACCATCAACAAAAATTTAAAAAGCAACCTACTTGAATGGCATACTAATTGTTATTTAAAAAAATGAAATCTTGCCATTTATGACAACATGGATGGACCTTGAGGGTATTACACTAAATGAAATGAGTCAGACAAAGACAGATACCATATGACTTCACTTATCTGTGGAATCTAATAAACAAAATACTTGAGCAAACAAAATTCAAAGATACAGAGAACAGGGTGGGATAAAAGGGTAAAGAGATTCAAGAGGTACAAACTTCGGCTCTAAAAGAAGTCATGGGAATGCAATGGTACAGCATGGTGACTACAGGCAATAATGTATTGCAAACTTGAAGATAAGAAAGTAAATCTCAAAAGTTCTCATCACAAGAAAAAAGCTGTAACTTTGGTGAGGTATGGTAACTAGACTGACTATGGTGATCATTTTGTAATGTATACAAATGTTCAGTCCTCATGTTGTACACCTGAAACTAATATATTGTTATATATCAATTATACTTCAATTAAATTAAATTAAATCAGTACAACATTTATTTTGTTTGTTTATTGTCTGTGTCTCCTGCTTAGACTGTAAGCTGCGAGAAGGCACTGACATTTGTTCGGATGTATCCCAGGAACATCACCTGCCACACAATAGATGCTCAATAAATAGTTTTGAACAAATGAGCTCTCGAGACCTGAGGCAAGTTTCTCTTCATTTGCCTACATTCTTAGTTTCTAATTCAAGAGAGATATTTTCTAAATTCCAACAATAAGTAGATACGTAGCTGTTTTAGAGCCCATGCAAAATTCGAAACATTTCCATTCTTACCTCAACTTTTAAACATTGAAGGTCATTTCTACACAAATTCTAAATACCGGGGCACCTGAGTGGCCCAGTCGGTTAAGCATCAGACTTCAGCGCAGGTCACCATCTCACGGTTCATGAGAGCCTGCTTTGGATCCTATGTCTCCCCCTCTCTGCACCACCCCCCTCAAAAAAAAAAATTTAAATGAAATAAAATTAACATTCTAAAAAAAAACCAACCAACAAATAAACAAAAACAACCAAATTCTAAATACCTAGGAAAAATTTTTACACAAGTAATCTTTCCACAACCCAGCAACAGACTTCTAAACATCTGGAATTGTGGAACTATCCAGATGTCTTGATAAAAACAGCAGCAGCTAAAAATCCCAGTAATCGACTCAAATGTTTCCATCCATCATAATCTGTAATTTTATTTTCATTTACTCGAGTCGCTAAAATGCACCGTAGGCTGCCAATGTTTCAGACTTATGATGATGCTACCTAAAATTATAGAATTTTATAATTGCAAGAAAAAGCAGATTGCTTGAGGTCTTTAAAGTTCAAAAGCAATATGAATTCAAACTAAGTCTTGAAGGTAGTAACTGCAGATATTTGATATTTTTCAAGGCCCCATAGCTGGATGTGCACAGATAAAATGTGTAATATGTGTAAAAAGGCAATTGTGACTACTGTATTTTTCTTAAGCAAATGCAACATTGCATGTATGCAATGAGATCAGAGAAATGTATAGCCTCTAAAAGCACAAACATAATTTGTTTTCAAAATAGAAATACTTTATGTTTCTGAAACATGCTCCAGAATTATTTACCGATTTTTTTCTCTCATGTATAAGGAAAGAAAAGGATAACTTTTTTTTGAATGTTTATTTATTTTTGAAACAGAGAGAGACAGAATGCAAGCAGGAGAGGGGCAGAGGGAGAGGGAGATACAGAATCCAAAGCAGGCTCCAGGGTCTGAGCTGTCAGCACAGAGCCTGACATGGGACTCAAACTCACGAACCGTGAGATCATAACCTGAGACAAAGTGGGCAACTTAACTGACTGAGCCACCCAGGCACCCCAAAAGGATAACATTTCTAAAGAATGCTTTGTGGTCCCTTAAAAGTTAGAATTCTGTTAGAGTAACTGAAACAAAACCACATAAGCTTGTCGAAATTCCAGTACTGAGTAGATCACAGCTGAGGCCCATGCCTATAGTGCCTGTTATGTAGCTGACTACATTTTATCACCCCAGTTTAAATGTTGGCCTAGGAATCTGTTTCCCTTTTCAGTGTGACCATTTGTTAGGTCCCATGAATCCCTGCACAGCAGTGCGAAAGTACACATTCCGTGATGACTTCCGGATTGGAGCTGACGCAGTTCTGCGGAGCCTTGGCATGGTATTATCTTGGAGACTGAACTTCCGCCAGCAACTTTCTGCATCAGGAAGGGAGCTGGAGGTAGCTCTTCCACCCCTAAAACCATGGTCTGATGTTCACTTTTTGATTATATTCAAATAAGAATATTGGTCAAGATTGTAGCAAGCTCTGGCTATTTAAAGCACAAAGATTATTCTGTGTCTGCAGCCATGACTAGAGCGGAAGGTGGGAGTAAAGAGAAACCACAATCAATTACATGTGGGTTTTTTTTTGTTTTTTTGGTTTTTTTTTTTTGCCTACTTGGAGAGGGTGGTTCTAGCTGACACCATCCAGAGTTGGAAGAGGTCCCCAGCCTGCTGTGCTTCATCTGATAAACTGTTTTCAATGTACAATAACACCCATTTCTTAGCTCCTTCTTTCTACTGCAAAGGGTAAGCAGATGGATTAAAGTGGGCCCTAGATTCATCTAAACACCCTGCATTACTGTTGTGCCAAAACTTTGGCATACTGATTATTGTAAATAAAAATTACTTAACAGACAGCCTCTGCAAAGACACTCAGATCCTACTCTGTCCTCCTGAAAGCAGAAAAAAATATCTGCTATGTCGAAAGTACCAGGCTATGTCCCTGTACCAGGAGTTAGAGGTGCCTTTATTACCAGAGATGGGGAATTTAGAGCCGAGAAGGCTGCATAAATAACCCCTTTTATTTCTTTTTTTTTTTTGTATTAAAATAGTTTTTTTAATGTTTATTTATTTTCGAGAAAGAGACAGAACACGTGTGAGGGAGGGGCAGAGAGAGGGAGACACAGAATTCAAAGCAGACTCCAGGCTCTAAGCTGTTAGCACAGAACCCGATGTGGGGCTCAAACTCCCAAACCATGAGATCATGACCTGAGCTAAAATTGGACGCTCAACTGACTGAGTCACCCAGGTGTCCCACAACCCCTTTTATTTGTTACTAATCTACTACATCAGCCCAAATTCTTGGGAGCTTCAATTAGTAAGGAATTCTAAAGTTTTCTTTGTCCAGTCAATTCCTCACAGCTCTATAGTTTGTCTAAAAAGTATAAAAACTGCCCGCTTTGGTCATTTCTTTAAGTCTCAATTTTATTATTGGGCCTCTGTACACATGTGTAAAAGTTGGGCCTTTTCTCCTGATAATCCATCTTATATAAATTTAATTCTTAGTCCAGCTAGACGAATCCCAGACAGAAGAAAATTTCTTCCTCCCCTTCAGTACTCCGCGTGATAGGATATCAAGGTAGTGGATCAGGGGACCAGATCCTTTATCTCTCCCCTCCCTCGAGCTTCCTAAGGCCCTTAACACTCCTTGTCTGCCTGCCTAGCTTGTCTTTGCCCTGACCACTGCTTAGCTTTTGATTTACTGCCCAGCACTTTTTCATACTGGCTTACTTTCTCTGCATCTTCACGTGCTTCAGTGCCCAATCTCTCCACGTCTTTCAGGGATTCCCAATAAACTGGGATAAATTCTTGCCAAATAATGACTCTCTTGCAAATTAGTACAATAATTTGCTTATAACTATATGGCCAACTACAAACATGAATCTCTATTCAATAAAGGTAACAACAGCATTAGTAATGATAAAATGATGTCTGACATCTGATGTGGAGAATTTACGGCAGATAATTTTAATCCCCAACAATTTAATCATTATCTTTCACCTTTACCATGATTGTAAATATATGTCCTAGACTCCATAAACCTTTTCAAATTTTCCTCCATTTCCCACTAATCACAATTGCTGTTTTGACAATGAATCATTTTCTGAAGAGCATGTTTGTGTTTATGACCCCTTAAAGAAATTCGGTTTTTAATCTTAACAGGTCTCATCTTTATGCCTCCAAAATACAAGCTGTTCTGTAAGCAATAAAAATATCTAATAAGCAACTGCAAAGAGAATAACAAAACCTATCAAGTTACCACTTTATTTCATTCTTTGTTTTATCTGTCTCTATGTTAATGTACTGAGTGAAAACTCCCTAATTAAAAGGGCCCAGGAAGCTGCTAATTACTGGTGACAGGCGGACAAATAAACTGTAATCCTTACCCTCATGTAATTCAAGATGTAAAAGAGAAAACAGAGGGGCACCTGGGTGGCTCAGTTGGTTAAGCATCCAACTCTTGATTTCAGCTCAGGTCATGATCTCACAGTTTGTGAGATCGAACCCCTCCTTGGGCTCCATGCTTCAGCACATAGCCTGCTTGAGATTCTCTCTCTCCCTTTCTCTCTGTCCCTCCCCCTGCTCATGCGCGTGCTCTCTCTCAAAATAAATAAATAAACTAAACTGAAATAATAAAATAGAGATATGCACAATTCCATAGGTGTCTGGAATGCTCACCTTCCCCTGCTTCCCCAGGGCCCTTGCTAACGGCAACAAGAAGCGACTGCACCAGTCTGTGCACCAGCTAAGAGCCTGCACGATGGCCATGGCAGGGACCAAAGAAGAGAGGAGAGCCTATGAGACATACTGAGGAAAGCATCAGTAGGGGCTGGCTGAAGAAGGGAAGAAAAGAGAGGAGTAAAAGCTTGCTTAGGCTCCTGGCTAATGTGACAAGGAAACACTGCCTTTCCTTTTAAGTAAGAATGCAAGAATACAGTTGTGTGTGTTAAGTTTCAGGAGCCTGTCAGAGTGTCCAGAATGAATAGCATGCCCTGGTATTCATTAGGTTCAGCCATCCCTAAACACTCCATCTGCCTCATTTTTCAAACTCGTTAACATTTTCAAATGTATTCTCTTTGATACCTTTTAAAAAATACCATTTCATTGCCTTTTAAGATGGGGGGGGGGCGGGGAGTCTATTTGCCTAAGGCAGAGCCAACTGTACAGAAGCTATGACCCATTTTTTGTTGTCGTCTTTGGTCTCAGTAGTTATGGGTTAAACCACTTATCCTTCTTTCTATAAGAAGGACTAATTTCTTTAATTTTATTAATAGCAGTAACAAATATCAGTCAAGTGATTAGGCTAGAGGGAGAAGAAAAAGCACTTACTGAGAGCCTGAAGAATGCTTTTGGGTATTTGCCAGTTCCTTCAGGACTCCACAGGGTTCAAGCAGTCCACTAAAGAGCCCAGGCAAAAAACCACAGCAATCTTCATAGCACATACCACACGTCCTAGGGCAACTTTTCCCGCAATGTGTTCTGGGAAACTCCACTCTGGCAACAGGAACTCTCATCCCCCTCCCCCACTACCCCAATCCACTCCATCCCCCACTACCACCATCACAAATGGACGACGACTCTGTGTGAAATATTTGTGACCTGCCAAATTTTACAGCTTTACCTTGTATCCTCATGATGCCAGTGGGCATATTATGGGCTACAAAAAGCTCTACAGTAAAAAACAAAACAAAACAAAAAAAACAACAAAAAAAAACCGTTTGACTTTGAACCCAGTATATGTCCAGGAAAACTTGTCATTATAGATGACAGGTCAACATCCCATGGAGCTAACGTGTCTTGGAACACGTTTTGGGAAAAGTTGTCCTAGGGGCTCCTTCATTCTGACAGCTATAGCCCTGGTGATTCCCCCCACTTTCCCATCTCCATTACTGGCATCTCTTCCTGACGTTGCCATCATTTTGGCTGCCTTCGTGACCCGGACTCAAACTGAGCTGAAACTCCAACCTGTCCTCGGCTCTGGGAGGTGATGCTGCTGCTCCCGGCTCTGAAGGTGCACTCTCCCACAGTGTGCTGACCACAAAAGCAGCACTAGGGACAAGGCTCTGATTGCTTGAGTCTTGCACGTGGACTCTCAAACTGGAGTAGCTCCTGGATGAGCCCAGGTGAGATCACAACTCTGGAACTCTGCCAGTCCATTTTCTCTCCACCCCCATCCTCCTCTCCCCTGCAAAATCCCCCATTTTAGCAGACTTGAAGCCATACAACTTAGCAAACACAGAAAACTCTGCAAAGGGACTTTTCCTCCCCTTTAAAGTGGTTATAAAATAGGATTAAAGTATTACAATAATTAACCATGCAGAGAACAGCCATGTGTAGAATACTGTGGGCAGTTTTATGTCATTGAGAAAAGTATCCTAAGACCCCTGAATGTAAAAGCACATTACTGGCCTTTAATTCTGCTGAGTCACAAACAGATCCAACTACTCATTTGCTCTGTGACCTCCCCAGGGTCACACCCCAAGATCAGGCAAATCTTGATCAGTACATTTGACAGGAAGCTTGACTTCTTCCTCAAGACTTATAACCCATACACCAACAGGGAATTAGAAAAGGTTATGCTCCCTGGAAAGAAACTAGTTTTCAAATTGGCCTTTTCTCAACTGATTTGTTCTCTAAACACCAAGAGGCATTTGTATAAATGCAGTGCAAGGTATAGCTTCAGACTGGGATATATTGATGCTACAAGATACACTCTTCAGGAACATACATTTTGTCACAAAAATATTAACAATCATAACTTGGAATTTTGTAATGCTTTAAAACTTACACAGTATATAACAAATTTGCTTGTAAATACTACTGTTCTTTCTGTTAGCAATAGTAGTAGTAATAAAACTTAACAACGTGGTTTATTCTGAGCCAAGTATGCAGTATGTGAAGCACTTTATATGCATTATTTCATTTGCTCCTGTCAAGAATCCTGTGAGATAAAGGCAGGCAGGCAGGCACTGTTGTGTTCATTATGAAGGTGGTAAATGGGGGTGGTGATACATGGAGCTGGTGGTAAGTGACTAGGCTGATGTCAGAGGTCATATCTACATGGAGTTTGTCAGTATCCTCTGGACAGGGACTCCGGCTCATAATTCTTTGGCTTCACTCAGCACATAATCAAGTGATTACATCTGTTATATTATGGCTATGTGCCTTGATCCTGTGCCTCTATTTCAGCCAACACTGCAGCCAGTAGCTTCAAAATACCCAAGGTATTAAAAAATCCTACTTAAGAAATACTAGGTAAGGGGTGCCTGGGTGGCTCAGTCAGTTAAGTGTCTGGCTCTTGATTTCAGCTCAAGTCATAATCTCACAGTTCATGACATCAAGCCCAGCATCAGGCTCCATGCTGTCAGCGTGGAACCTGCTTGGGATTCTCTCTTTCCCTCACTCTGTGCTCCTCCCTCCTTTCCTCCTTCTCTCTCTCAAATAAAAAAATAAACATTTAAAAAAAAGGAAATATGAGGTAAGAATTTTGATTTGGGGTAACTAAATAGATCAAGACACAGTTCCAGTCTTCTCTGCCTCTTCCCTGTTTGACCTCCTCACTTGCCCTTCACTTCTTGACATTTTTCATCTCCTTCCTCTGCTGACGTCAATAAAGCCTCTCCATTATATACTCTTTAACCATTCTCTTTGGAGACCAGTGAGCCTATCTCTCAGGTTCCCTCCATGACAGTCCAGTGCTACGGTTCAGGGCTGCACTGTGGCTCCTGCTATACCTGACCCAGAATCTACAAGGAGAGGCCAGGAAACACCTCATAAGGCACTTTCACATAGGTCCTACCACATTTCACTTTCATCATCAACAGAAGTATGTAGGACAGAGATCTGCATGTTATAGTAAGGTTGGTAAATGATGATAAAGCCAAGAGTCACATGAGGGGTTTGGATTCCAAGGGCAGTGCTCTTTCCACTACAACTGGGGTCAGGCCCGTTTACATTTTGCACTGCAAATGGGCTCATGATCCGGAACACTATTTCCAGTATTTGCTCTGTTTTGCCAAACACTCCACTCACCACATATGAGCGCTGTAGTGATCTTAAATCCAAATGAATTGAAATATTGTTCTGAGAAACCAAACATACTCTTTAATCACTAAACACCCTAGTTATTACAAAAACCAAGTTTAAGAAATATTTTTTAGAAATAAAGTCTTAGAATCTGCTCTAAGAAATTAAGATAATAAATGTCCTCAGAGCAACTCAGATCTCTATTTACTTCAAGAATTCTGCCAGACCCAGCAATTATAGCCTGCCACAGACTTCAAAGAACTGAAGTGCATTTCTTCTCCATAGCTGGCATACGTGCAACTTTTCCCCCTACTGCAAGACTGGTTATACAGGTTGGTTGAAGATGAGAGAAAACATGTTAAAAGTTGCACGTATGTGCTAACTCAATAAGCATGTACTTAGTACCTTGCAAGAGAGGGCATCAAAACAGGAACAGTAAGTGCCAGTGTAGTGATCAGTGTTTAGGGTCACTAAGATCCTCATCTTGCTCTTTTTTTTTTTTTTTTAATTTTTTTTTCAATGTTTATTTATTTTTGGGACAGAGAGAGACAGAGCATGAACGGGGGAGGGGCAGAGAGAGAGGGAGACACAGAATCGGAAACAGGCTCCAGGCTCTGAGCCATCAGCCCAGAGCCCGACGCGGGGCTCGAACTCACGGACCGCGAGATCGTGACCTGGCTGAAGTCGGACGCTTAACCGACTGCGCCACCCAGGCGCCCCCCTCATCTTGCTCTTAAGTTCAAAGGAACTTTAAAATGCCCCTCAATCAGGAGACTGCAAGCTACAGCCCATGAGTCTCTCAGTGAGAAGGTTAAAACATACCTGATTCAAGGTCTGCAATTTATAGCTCACAGGGCTTATCTGGCCCACCATTTATTTGTGTCAATGAAGTTTCATTGGAATATAGCCACACTCATTCTTTTATATATTGTGCATGATGCTTTTCACTAAATTGGCAGAACTGAGTAGGTATGGCAGAAATCCTATGTCCCACAAAGCCCAAAATGTATTTGTGATGTGGCCCTCTGCAGGAAAGGTTTGCAGACCTTGACCTAAATAATCAAGTCAACAAACCATGGATTAATCGTGAAGTGCTATATAAACACTATTACTACTATAGCACTATGTTAATATTATAATTTTCCAGAACCAGTCTTGGCTCTGTCCCCAGCTAGCAATGTGACCTTGGACAAGTAAAAACCGCTAGGTTTCAGGAAAGTCATTAACAGCATCACGGCACAGCTGATCTTACATAGTATCTACCACATCTGGGCTTACAGATGACTCAGGAGTAAACTAACAGTGTTACAGAGTATGATCTTTACTTTCTTATCGATCTTAATCTCAGATGCCTGGTATGCTATTAATTCACTTACCTCCCTAATTCTTTTTAGTAAAAATTATCTTCCCCTGCTATCTCGTGCATATGAACCAATAAGCCAATAGGTCATGCTCTTGGTCAATAATTCTCAACCACAAATCACTGTGGAACTTTAAAAACAACAACAAAACACCTGCAATACCTGTGCAGAATTCTGGGTCAATGAAATCATAATCTCTAGGGACCTAGAGTATCCGGGGACCTGGAGTACCTGGGACCCAGGTATCCGTGTTTTAAAGTGATTCCAATGTGCGGTCAAGGTTGTGTCATAACAGGCATGAATCAAATTAGTATTTGCAGTGGAAGCTGTATGAAATGAATCTTTAAATGTTAAGCTGTTAAGCTGAAGTTCCACCAAAATTATATCATAAAACAAGAGTACCACGAAGACCTAGTGAAATTTTAATAGAAACAATTTAGGCTCACAACATCGATTAGCTCCTATCTAAGTCACAGCCAAAATTTATATCTCAAGAATGAGGCCCTCTTCACCATGTGGTAGATAAAGTAAGATTATCTGATTTTAGAATCCACTGCTGAAAAACAAAACAAAACAAAAACAAAAACAATGGTGTATATGAAAAGCTATCAGTTAGAAGCCTTGAGAATTCAAAAGAGGGACATTATTCCTGGCCAAGTAAGGAAAGTTTTGCTATGAAAGGAAGCTTCTAAAACAATAAAATTTAAAAATTTTATTGACTTCATAAACTCTGAAAGAAATAAAAACAGATGTAAGAAAAGAACTTGAAGGGCAAAATAAAGTTGTTTTTTTCTAAGAGCTATAGCCAACTCATTTATTCAAGATGTCTGGTTTATAAATTAACCAGAATCTTGGCTTTTCCTCTTCCTTCAACCCAATGCCAAACTATTTTCCATTTATTCACAATAAATTTATCTGCAGATCCAAAGAGAAGAAAATCAAACTGGCCAAAGTTTTGTAAGGTTTGACAAAGATGTTGCTAAGACCGAACAGAACTGTTAATTATCTTAATCACAAGCAACCAAGAACTGACTACTGCGTCTCTTGACACATACACAAAATAGATCCTTTTCATCACCAAATCCTTCCTGACTTTGCTGATTTTCATTAATTTTGCACCTGCTTTTCTGAACTTGATTTCTCTGAACCTGATTCCCAGCAGCTAAAACATTCCAGCCTGACACTCTCTACTAGCCAGTATCTGCAAGCATCTATCTGCCTACTTCACACTAAATCACATAAAATTACTGGCAGACTTCTACTTCCCAGCCCACTGTCTTCTTAAACTTTGTTTTGCAGTTACCGACACTGTTCATTCACTTTGCAAACCTGGGTTTAGCTTCCTGGCAGTCATGGATAAAATGAACTCTACCAAGTAGGAAAATTTCCTCAGGGCCAGCCAGTCCTTCACCCTGAAAGCCACTTATTTAAACATAACCAATACAATCTCTATAGCCCAGCATCAGCCAAACCTACTGTGGGAAGCAAGGCTAATGTTTATCTGGAAGTGCATTTTTTTTTTCCTCAGAGAAAACAGGGTGGCTTAGTAAAAGGGCAAGGTTTTGACATTATTATTTACTTTGTGACCGTGAGAAAGTTGCTTACCTTTATAAAGACATTTTTTTCTCCTTTAGTGTCATTGCTTAGTTTCAGGTCACAGGTAGATAGATGTGGATCTCAGTACTTCTATTTGAAGAGTGGCAGTTTTTTAAAAAACCTGACAAGGTCGGTGACCTTGGAGACAGTCTCTTATCAGTCCCAACCCACCTTTTCATTTCGATACCCTTTGTTTTAAGACAAACATTAATATAAAGCCCATTTTACAGAAAATTTAATATTTAACAGCTTACCAAGTTAGATATTTGCTTTCCTTACTCCCTGCTGTGTAATCAGACCAGCAGGCCTTGCGGCCTCGTATTTTTCCCTGGCTGGGTTCTAGACCAGGAGTACAATAGCATTGTGTGTTCAGCTTCTAACAGTGTAGGGGATTGTTTCAGTCACGCAAAACTTAAAAAGCAAATATTCCATCTAGCTTTTCTATTATTTCCTTTTATTTTTTTTTTGGCTCACAGAGGAAGTTAGGAAGAAAAATAAGCCAATTCATCAAATATAACCACTTTTCTAATTCTGAATTTTAAAACTGCATTATATAATTCATGTTTAGTTATGTCTAATAGGACTGCTCCCACAAAGAAAAAGTTTCTTTTATTCATTCCATGATGAAACCAGTCTCATTACTGCTCTTACTTAATATCCTTTAATGGGACTACAAGACCTGTAGCAAAAATTCTAATTTGCATAAAAGATTTCACCATCAGACATCAGCCTACTTGTAAAGGCTGCACGTCTACTCACAGCCACACACAGCCTAATGCTGCAGCCACATTCCCACCTTCTCCATTCCTGGAACATAATCATATTCTTTCATTCGACATATATGTGAAGACCCCTAGTGGATACCTGAAACCATAAGTGGTACTGAGTCTTATATTTACTCTTTTTCCCATACATACATACCTAAGATAAAGTTTATTTTATAAATTAGGCACAATAAGCGATTAGCAATATTAATAAAATAATTATAACATATTGTAATAACAGTTCTGCGAGTGTGCTCGCTCAGTCTCTCAAACTATCTTGTCCCACACTCACCTTTCTTCTTGTGATGATGTGGGATGATAAGATGCCTGTGCGAGGAGATGAAGCGAGGTGAATGACGCAGGCATTGTAACATACTGTTAGGCTACTAGTGACCTTCTGACAACACATCAGAAGAAGGATCATCTGCTTGTGAAACCATGGATGAAGGGGGACTACTGGACAGTTACATTCCTCATCTCTAAGCATGTCTCCTTATCACTATCCTGTACTTAAATAAGTTAGTGAATTTTAGACTAAAGAAATATAAAAAAATATCTTCTTTGCTCAATATCTTCATTCACTATTTTGCTATTTTCTGCTCTAAATTAGCAATTCTGATAGAAATAAATCAAGAAAAAAATTTATTGGGCAATGTTAAAAGAGAAAAACTGATGATATTCTACATAAATTGGTAACTTCACCAGTTCAATAGTCATTGGGGGGCTTACATTTACAAAGTAATGAAAATAATCATTTTCAAGCTTTATGTACTTCTTATCACACTCTAAGTAGATTTCCTATTTCTAAGAAGTCACGTGATCTAACAATGTATCATCATTATTACTCTGATAAATATATTATCATATAGCAAATCATTATTCATAGAACTTAACTGCTTGTTATAGATTTTTAAATGTGGGTCAATTTCCAATTATCCAGATGGATTTGGAAAGAAATTGTATAACATATAAACACATAAATATTTCACACACTTTAATCCATGAACTGGTTTTCAAGCTTTGTAAGAATTTATTTAGAGGAAACATTTCTAGATTGTTACATTTTATTCTATCTTCTTTCTTTTCCTTCTTTCCTTCCATAGGAGAGTTTCAAACTTAAATGCCTTTAAAGGCAGGAGGAAAAAACCCAAGAAAAACAGAGGGGAAAGTATACCCTTAATATGTAACAAAACATCTTAAACATTTTATTTTCATCTTGCCATAATTTTCTCCATGCACACAGTTCCCCAAATTTCCTGCTCTCACACCCCAAAACCTCTCCCATCTGTTTTCTCTCCTGCAACACAGCCCTATAATTCATAATCCAAAACCATTTATTGAGCCCATCCATGACTTCAGTGTCACCCCCTTTGTTCTCAGGGTTTTTTTTTAATTTTTTTTAAACATTTATGTATTTTTGAGACAGAGAGAGACAGAACATGAACGGGGGAGGGTCAGAGAGAGAGAGGGAGACACAGAATCTGAAACAGGCTCCAGGCTCTGAGCTGTCAGCACAGAGCCTGACGCGAGGCTTAAACTCACGAACTGCAAGATCATGACCTGAGCCGAAGTCAGACGCTTAACCAACTGAGCCACCCAGGCGCCGCTGTTCTCAGTTCTTTATAAACTGTTATCAGCTTGGCCTCCAGTCTTCCAACAGAAAGACACTCATTACTCAGATTCTGCTCAACAAGGAAGACCAGAAACTAATTAGCACAATATTTACTCTATGAAAGAGAACTGAGGGGAATAAATGAAAAACATGACAAATATGTATAATTTATTGACTTATCTGTATCCCTGCTCATTTAGCTCTAAATTTCCTAACAGAAAAGGTTATGAATATTAGAAAAATACTCATTCATATAACACATATTAACGAAGCACCCAGTATCTATCAGTCACTGTTCTAGGCTCTAGGGATATAGCAGTGAACCACAAAACAACAACAAAATATATTACATAAATGCTAGTTGGCATAAAGTGCTATGAGGAAAACAAAGCTGGGTAAAGGAGACAGAGAGCTGTTGGGCAAGGTAGCTCAAGGAAGGCTTCCCCAGTCGGGTGACAATGAGTGGACCCAAAGAGAGTGAGGCACATAAATATTTGGGGGATTAACATTCCAAGGGAAAAGATAAAACTACAAAAGCCCTAATGTAGGAGCACAGAAGTGTTCAGGGAGAAATCAGAAAGACAACATGGATAGATAGAATGAGCAGGGAGCACGTTTAGCATCGAGGTCAGAGTTAACAGGGTAGAAGCTAGGGTCAGGAGAGGCAGGACCTTGTATATTGTCCCTGACAGAATTGGGAATCCACTGAAGGGTTGTGAGCAGAGGAGAGACCATGATCTGTTTTCCTTTTTTTTTTTTTTCTTCAACGTTTTTTTTAATTTTTATTTTTATTTTTATTTTTGGGACAGAGAGAGACAGAGCATGAACGGGGGAGGGGCAGAGAGAGAGGGAGACACAGAATCGGAAACAGGCTCCAGGCTCTGAGCCATCAGCCCAGAGCCCGAGCCCGACGCGGGGCTCGAACTCACAGACCGCGAGATAGTGACCTGGCTGAAGTCGGACGCTTAACCGACTGCGCCACCCAGGCGCCCCGATCTGTTTTCCATTTTTAAAGAAGCATTCAGGCTGCTGGGTGCAGAACAAACTCTAAGTAGTCAAGGGCAGATAGGAAGCTATTGGAATAATCCAAAGAAAACTTGAGTGGCTTGAAGCAGGGTAGCAGCAGTGGACATATTAAGACATGGTCAGTTTGAAGTCTCTTGAAGCAGGATTTGTTGACAGATTAGATGGAAGAGAAAAAGACTGAACAAAGACTAATGTTTTTGGGGGTGCCTGGGTGGCTTAGTCAGTTACGTGTCCGACTTTGGCTCACGTCACGATCTCTCCATTCATGAGTTCAAGCCCCGCGTTGGGCTCTGTGCTGACAGCTCGGAGCCTGGAGCCTGCTTTGGATTCTGTGTTTCCCTCTCTCTGTACCCCTCCACTGCTATGTTCTCTTTCTCTCTCCAAAAATAAACATTAAAAAAAAAATTTAAAGAAGAGCAAGGTTTTTGGCCTGAGTCTAAGAAGTAATAGATGATACACAATGATATGGAGAAGGCCACAATGACTTAGTGGTTTTTTTTTTTTTAATTATTAAAAAAAAAAATCTTGTCTATATTCATTCTCTAAGGGGAGAACGAGTGGTTTTCCCCAGGACAGGTCTTTTTAAAAAAATTTTTTTTTCAACGTTTATTTATTTTTGGGACAGAGAGAGACAGAGCATGAACGGGCGAGGGGCAGAGAGAGAGGGAGACACAGAATCGGAAACAGGCTCCAGGCTCTGAGCCATCAGCCCAGAGCCTGACGCGGGGCTCGAACCCACGGACCGCGAGATCGTGACCTGGCTGAAGTCGGACGCTTAACGGACTGCGCCACCCAGGCGCCCCTCTCCAGGACAGGTCTTAATAACTACCATGTAGAACAACCAACCTCCATGGCCAACACTATGTTTCTCCTCATAGGCATTTTCCCTTTGCTGCTTCAAAATAGGACCAACCAACTACAGAACCCTGGTCAATTAGCAGAGCGGAAAAAATCATAGAAGGACCTGATCTAAACAGGGCTTAACAGGTACTGTGGTAGTGGACAAGTCAGAAAATATATTTAAATCAGGGAGAAAACCTTTAAAAATATATTTCAGACCAGTAAAATTAGCTCCCTATTTTATAAGCAAGAAAGAACACAGAGAGTGAATATGATTATCAGAGGATAGATCAGAAAGGAGGTAGGGACCAGACACCTAAAAAAAGGCTTTTTTATTTTTTGAATGAATGGTGTTCTAGCATCTAAGGAGAGGCAGCCAAATTTAAATCTCACTCTTGGATTACAACATAAGTTACATTATTTTGGATGAAAATGAAATGAAGACCATATTATTATCCCTGCAAAGATTAAACAATACTTACTATTGAGTCATTGATCATGCTATTTTCACTTTGCAATTTCCATGTGAGAGTCTGTCTAGAGGTACACGTTTTAAAAAGGAAAATTTCTTCAAGTCATTAAACGAAGATAAAACTTTTACAAATAACATGTAACTATGTGTATGTGAAATGTTTTCTTAGACAACTTACTGGCAATAAAAGTAAACCACTGGTATGGGCAGGAAGTGCTCTATTACTGTCTTTTCAGTTTAAAAACCTTAAAAGGAACTTGTAAAGCGCACACTATGGTAGCAGCCACTCACTACAGGGAGGTGTCCATTAGAACAGAAAATTCTAGTAGTTTTCTCTCCATCTGAGAGCTGCCTTCCAGGAAGGAATATTAATTCCCTCCAATCAACCCTAACTGTTTGAAGACGGAATGAAAAGAGAGAGCAGCTATTTCAAGGAGAGAGAGAACTTCATTAATGGAGAAAGAAAAATACTTCCCTTTTGTCAGTTTGAAACAATTTTTCATATTTAGAGTATGATGGGAAACCATGGTGAGATCATACAAACCTTGAGCTTACTTACGCAAGAACAGTAGAACCCTCACAAAGGAATCAAGCCTTCCACCTACATGAGGGAGGAAGCAGGAGCAGGCAAGGACTGGGCTCCTCAATCTCTAGCAACTACTAGAACCTGGGAGCAGAGCCAGCCAAGGTTGTGGGGCTCCAGGAGGGAGCCTCAGCTTGCCTGCAGCAGTGCTAGGACCAACCCTACCCTCGCGCTTCTACACTCCGTGCAAGCTCCACTGAGGCCAAAAGAGGAAAGAGTGACGTCAGAAAAAAAAAGAGAACCTTGGTAATTGTGAAGACTGCCTGTCGTAAGGTGCAGCTCACCCTGTTTAGCAACGTAGGCATTCTTCAGGAGGGGTGATACCCATGCAGAAACAATGGGAAAATAGCTACACAAAATGAATCCATTTCAGCCTTAAAAAATATTTTTAGCATAAATTTCCTGTCACATGGTTATATTTCTACCACACAGTAGAATTTCATTCCTCTTTCCAAGTCCATTTCTCATTTATATGCTCTCTAGAATACTAGAGGAAGGAAACAGTAGCTTAATACCAGTAACAATTAAAAAAAAAAAGTCCAGATCTATGCCTATCTCTGCAATGTTATCTAATGTAAAACACATAACACTCCTCTGAACTTTACTAAAACAAGAAGGCTGGGATGGTGGGGTTTGTTTGAACAGAAGAGTGCTCCATGCAGTAGCACTACAAAAGGATTAGTAGTAAACATTCCTTAGTTTTGTTCACACTAGAAACTGAAGGGGAAGAAAAAAAAAAAGGAAAGAAAATTCTTGCTTTCTTTCTCTGCATTCTTCTCCTTACTGACTGAATTTTTAAACTGTCCTATGTTACTAAGAATGAGTCAGAGAAATAGAACTTAAACCAATTTGTACTTTGCTAGCCCAGAGACGCCTCCTTGAAAGAGCCAAAAACCCTGAAGATACTACATATTTAATGTGAAAGTTGAAAAATACCGTGAACCCTATTCTTAACATGAAAACAAAACCAAACTCTCTGCCACTTATAAGTCCCTTGGCATGCTGTGTTACCATCTGACCACACTATTAAAAAACAAAACAAAACATAAGAAAGATACAGCAGAAAATGAAACCACTTACCTTGATCAGTGGACGTGACTTCACATATATTGATAATTAGTTTACTTTGGTTTGATAAGAAAATATTTGTCTTTACTCTTTCAGAGATCATGGGATAAAATCTCACTCCTGGCTTTAAAGCCTCTGCTAGACTGGAGATCACACAGAGCAGCCAGGAGCCCGCACCAGTGCCCTGTGTACCTCAGGGCATTCTCAGACCTTAGTTCTCAAAGACAACCTCATGCATAATATGCCACACCCCCAGAGGAAGGGCTGCTGCAGGGTTTTCATGAGACCAAGTATCTGGTGATACAGAGACGTCTATTTATTACGGTAAAATAAACAACAACAGAGGCACATGGAAGCTTCAAGTGAACTAGAAATGCATTTGGGAATAGGATGGTTTATAAACTGCCTAATTCCTTAACTGTTAGTAATGCTCTCAAAACGCCAGTGTGAAAAGTTTGTTTCCACTTTAACTGGGTCCATGCCCTGGACGGAAGAGGTTACAGACTCTGGCTTCACAGGCTTAAGACGTTAAAATGTCATTTTGGATGATCAAAAATGCTATTTTGCCACTTTGACGTTCCATTTTACGACAGGTCATGGAGCTTGGTGAATAAATACTACTCATAGATTTCCTAAGGAAGCCAAGTTTTGTTATTTAGAACACTGTACAATTGGTATAATATTTATTACTCACTTTTCTATATCTTTTTATGTTTGCATCATTCAACAAGTACTCGAAAAATTCCTCATATCCTGAAATATTAGAAAATGTCAATTAAAATATTTATAAGATCACAATGAAGTAACAGGCTACACAGATATCCCTCTCAGGGTTAGAAATAACCTCTCCAATCTCCTCATCGTGTCCATAGGCAATCAGTGTCACAGTCCAGTTGCATCAAATCACTTGGATGGCATTTAAAAAAAATTTTAACATTTATTTATTTTTTGAGAGACAGAGTGAGATGGAGCATGAGTCGGGGAGGGGCAGAGAAAGGGGGGTACACAGAATCCAAAGCAGGCTCCAGGGTCTGAGCTGTCAGCACAGAGCCTGACACAGGGCTCCACCTGACAGACCGTGAGATCATGACCTGAACCGAAGTCGGACGCTTAACCCACTGAGCCACCCAGGCGCCCCTTGGATGGCATTTTAAAACACACATTGCTGGGGGAACCTGGTGGCTCAGTCGGTTGAACATATGACTTTGGCTCAGGTCATGATCTCACGGTTGGTGAGTTTGAGCCCCATGTTGGGCTCTGTTCTGACAGCCCAGAGCCCGGAACCTGCTTCAGATTCTGTATGTATGTGTCTCTTTCTGCCCCTCCCCGCTTACACTGTGTCTCTGTCTCTCTCTCTCAAAAATAAGTAAACATTAAAAAAGTTAAAAAAAAAAAAAAAGTTGCCTGGGGCGCCTGGGTGGCTCAGATAGTTAAGCATCCACCTTCAGCTCAGGCCATGATCTCATGGTTTGTGAGTTTAAGCCCCATGTTAGGCTCTCTGCTGTTAGCACAGAGACTGCTTCAGATCCTCTATCCACTGTCCGCACCCCCCCCCCCCGCCCCTCTTGTGCTCATGCTCTCTCTCAATAAAAAAAATAAACATTAAAAAAAATAATAAATAAAACACAGATTGTCTAGTCCCATCTCCGCAACTGAATTCAGTCTGTGGTGGAGCCCAGAATTTACATTTTTAACAAGCTCCCAAGTGACAGGAACACTACTGATCTGGCACTGCACTTCAAGGACCACCCTAGGAGAAGTACTAGGGCAAGAATTTGCCTGTTTGGAGTCTTGCCTCATTCACTGAGGGCCTAATGCCCTGGCTCACTTGCATCTGCTTAGAACTGCTTGATGTCAATGGCAGGAGGGCGATACCCAGGATGAGGTCTGAGGGGCTGTGGAACAATAACTTCCACCTGCTCACCGGGAAGGGAGTGGTCATCAACTTAGTAATTCTGAATAAAAGAAATCTACTTACATATTAGGCCATGAATAGGTTTTAAAACTCATCTAAAAAGAAGGGATAATTTGAAACATTAAGAAAAGGAGTCCAAGAAAGAAGAAATCGGAATTGTCTTTTAGTTCCTTTGCAAACTCCACCCATGTGTTTGAATTTCACAGTGGCAGGAAAACTGTCTATATTGGATTCCAAGACTATTTAGACTTGGCAAATTTCAGTAATGTAAAAAACAGAACGTTTCCCTGTCATAAAAATGCTCCAGTTGATGTGCTTTCTGAGCTTTGATAGCAATGTTTAAATTATAAATTCAGGTTTGGTTGTCCAACAAATAAATACCTTTTCTTTTTTTTTTTTTATACTTAACATTTACTTTTGTGCCAGGGGCTGCTGAGCACCTTCCATGCAGCATGTCATTAAATCCTCACTGTAAGGCAAAAATGAGTTATCACTATAGAGGAATAATTCAGGTCAGGGAGGAAATAGTAATTACCATTTTGTAGAAGAGAAAACTAGGTTCAAGAGGTTAAAAAACTTGGCCAATAACACTAGTAAAACAACAACCTTTAAGAAGTTAAATTCACTTTTGTACAATAAATTAAGATATAATGGAATCCACTTTTGAATTTTTATAGAAACATGATTTGTAGCTAGTAAGTGATAATAAAGTATAACTTAGTGTAAACTCAAGTGATAATAAAGTATAACTACTGCTATCGACTCTCACTGGCCACAAGCGGATAATCTGCAATTATATTCAGCATCAAACCGTAAACTTGTTTTCTTTTTAATCCAGAAGAAATTTTTTTTTTTTTTTTTTTTACTTCACATTTTTGTTTTAAATTCTAGTTAACATAAATGGTAAAATTGGCTTCAGGTGTAGAATTTAGTGATCCATCACTTACATATAACACCCAGTGCTCATCCCAACAAGCATCTACCACAAACTTGTAACTAAATTCTAAGCTCCCTAATAATAGCCAGGGCAGTTTCTTACAAAGTTAAACATGCACTTCCATGTGACCCAGCAATCACACTCCTAGGTACTTGCCCAAGTGAAATGAATACTTACATTCACACAAAAACCTGCACATGAATGTTTACAGGGGCTTTACTCATAGTCACCAAAAGCTGGAAACACCCAATCATCCTTCAATTAGTGAATGGATAAACAAACTGCAATAAATCCATGCAATGGTCTAACATTCAGCAATAAGAAGGAATGAACTAAGGACGCATGTGCCTTAGAAAGAAGCCAAATATAAAAATAGAACTAGCACCACGATGTAGCAATTGCACTAGTAGGTATTTACTCAAAGGACACAAAAATACTGATTCAAAGGGGTACCTTCAAGGAGTACCTCTTATGTTTACAGCAGCATTATCAACGATAGCCAAATTATAGAAAGAGCCCAACATCCATCAACTGATGAATGGATAGAGAAGATGTGGTGTGTATGTATGTATATGTGTACACACACACACACACACACACACACACACACACACACTGGAAAATTACCCAGCCATCAAAAGGAATGAAATCTTGCCATCTGCAATGATGTGGATGAAGCTAGAACATATTATGCTAAGCAAAATAAGTCAGTCAGAGAAAGACAAGTAACATAGGAAGGATTTCATCATATGTGGAATTTAAGAAACAAAACAGGGGAAGGAAGGGGAAAAAAGAGAGGGAGGCAAACCATAAGAGACTATTAACATAGAGAACAAACTGAGGGTTGCTCAAGGGGAGGTGGGTGAGGGATGGGCTAAGCGGGTGATGGAGACTAAGGAAGGCATTTGTGATGAGCACTGGGTGTTATAAAAGTGCCGAATCACTAAATTTTACTCCTGAAACCAATATTACACTATATGTGAACTAACTAGAACTTAAACAAAAACAAAAAGAAAGAAGCTAACTTAGAGGCTACATATATATGATTCCTTATGACATTCTGGAAAAGGCAAGCCTACAGGGACACAATAAGTCTGAAGCAGCAGGTAGTATGGGAACAAACTGGCTGATTACAAAAGGGCATGATGGAATATTTGGAGATAGGACTGTTCTAGATCTTCATTGCAGTGCTGGTTACATAACTGTAAGCATTTGTCAAAACTCATAATTATACCCTAAGGAGGGTTAGTTATGTTGTACACAAATTATCCCTTAGTTTTAAAAATTAAGGAGCAAATAAAGCAATATATTCTTTAAGAAAGCAAAAGGGTATGAAATGCATAGTCTTAGTGTAAACTCAAAACCAAATCATTTTGGTACATTCATTGCCTTTCTCATCAGTAGTAGAGATCATCACTGGTTCATTTTATTCATTTAAAAATCTTTTTTTCCCTTTTATTTCTTATTTTTTGAGACAGAGCAAGAGAGAATGAGAAAGTGAGAGCCTGCACAAGTCAGGGAGGGGCAGAGGGAGAGGTAAAGAGAGATTTAAGGCTCGATCTCAGGTCCCAATGTGAGATCATGACCTAAGCTGAAATCAAGACTTGGATGCTTAACTGACTGGGCCACCCAGGCGCCCCTGATTTTTAAAAATCTTAAACTCAGAAGTGACCTAATTAGTTACCCACATAGAGTCCCTCTGGGAAAACTGAAGTTTATGATAATACATTTAAAGGGAACTTTCAAATAAATGTTTAGGAAATAGGTAATTTAATAAGATTATTTGTCACATATATCATAGCCCCGAAAATGCCTAAAATCAATGTTACACAACTCACAGTTATTCACCAAATGCCTTATGCACGGAAGACTTCACGGGCCGGCATTCTGCTCCTATGCTTCTCCTCCTTACAGAGAGGTTATTCTTCACAAATTGTTGAAGAAGGACTTAGAAAGGTCTGTCAGACATTCACATAATACTGTATTTCATAACCATTTGTTGAACTTCATTTACTTTTTGTGTTAAAGCTATCTCTACAACTTTCTATAGCTTACCATTTCTAATGGAAGTGATCTAAGACAAAAATGTTACCACACGGCTTGTGCTTTCTCAACTAAAATTTATTAATCTGCAATGTTTTTTAAAAAGATGGTGGATTAAGTTGTCTGACCTAGCATTTTTTTTTAAAGCGACCTGGCACACCATCTGTTGTATACTTGAAAACGTCTGTGGACTAATGCCAAAAGTGACTTTAATAATTATTTACTATGTTTTGGCAATAAACACGTTTTGGCAATAAATAACAAGACAGTTATACCAAGTGAATGCTAGTATTTCACTTTGTTCAGATACAACAAGGAGTAAGAAAACGGAAGTATTTATGACTTTCAGTTATCAACTAAGGAGCAAAATCCTCACTCTCCAATGTTATTTAACTGAGAGGCAATCTCCATTTTCACAGAATAAAACTAACCTGAATCTTAACCCATTTTGCACTCTTTAGTTTTCTAATAACAATCTAATAAAATCACGTAACAATTTGATACTAAAATGATTCCCTCATTGACCTAAAAAAACACACATTTTAATTTAAAAAGTCAACCAACTGATGCCTAATTTCCATTCTGCACGTCTGTGAGCCTTAATGAAGTCCTAAAAATTCTTGAATACATTCCAGGTAAATGCTGTTTGTTGCTTAAATATTTTTGTACCAAATTATTTTTATACAGATCTTCAAAGCAAGACTATTATCCCTGAATTGTTATTCTTTTAAAAAATATTTAATAGAAATGTTTTATGTTAATTCTGTAGTTAGACGTTCAGTTAGAGTCCCAACCACACAGTACTGTTAAGGACCCCTCAAACCAGAGTTTCTGGATGGATGATAGATAATATAAGCCTTGGTTACACTGCTGCCCATTCTGGCTTCTAATTCAATTCTGTTCCTCTTCCACTCTGGCTGCCCAGCGAGAGCTATACATCTTTCTTATGGTGTGTGGATAGGGACAGCTTGTATACTTTAGATACATAGGAGAGAAATCTGCAATATGTCTGCAATGTCATCCGACATTAATAATCCTCTAATAAAAAATACACAATCCTAGAGAATAAAAACACTCTTTTCTAACCTAAGTTATGGAATTGATCTGCATATCTCAAGTTATAACCTGTCTGATTTTCTTGGTATGTGTTTCCTGTGTCACAACGCTCACTTCACATGTTCACACACACCATTCAGCAGTACACACACTTGAAGTTGGTGATGTGTCTCTCTTGTAGCATTTCCCCCACTCATTATAGTGCACCTTCACATCTGGCATGCTTTTTATCTAATTCAGCCTTTGTACTAATCCCAGGTAACTGATATGATCTAAATTCAAAGGAGCAACAAAGTTAATGGATAAATACAGTGCTTCTTCTTTAATTATGACCATTATTATTTTTGCACAACTTCTCTGGATTCCACTTGAACAATGCCAGGTAACGACCCTACACTGGAAGAGCTATGTATGTGTTTCCTTTAGGAAATCACATTCACTTCAGCAAGAAGTTAATTCTGAGATTTCAAATTCCACAGTCATCATCCTGTCACCACCTGGATTCCTCCTTTTCCTACTCTAAACTCTTGAATGAACCTATTCTTAGCTGTCCTAATAGCTTCATTAAAGAATATTACACACAGCACTTACTATGATGCTGGATACAAGATACATGTCCATTTCTCTTCTCTCCTCCTCCCTCCCCATCACAGTCCCCCTGCCTCACCCACCTCACAGAGTCACTCTTTACAAATGCTTTCTCTAGCAGTTTCTTGTCCTTCACCTGTACACACCACAACACTGTCCACCTGTAGGTCTGTGGTTCGGAGGCTGCCATTTGGTGTGAACAAAATACCACCACAACTATTTTAAAGGATATAGAATTTCTGTTAGGGAAGATGAAAAAGTTCTAGAAATGGCTTAAGTGGAGACAGTGGTAGAACAATGTGAATGTATTAATGCCACAGAACTGTACACTTAAAAACAGCAAAATGGTAAGTTTTATGTATATTTTATGACAATAAAAAATTATTGCGACTAGGACATTTTCCACCATGAATTTATGACACCCAACCTCAGCCAGCCTATTTCTGCTTTGGCCAATCTCTTTGTTGATGTTTATGAAGTCCCTTTCATAGACTCTCCACTGCCTGACCGTGCCTCTGCATTCTACTTTCTTGACTATCTATTCGGGACAACTGACCCACTTGAAAGCTACAGCTCCTCCCCTATGCAGAAGATTATAAAACACCTGTTTCTGGTACCAACCTGTCTCTCAGCTTCATGCTCTCATTCCCATATACCTGTAAGCTACCCCTTACACTGGAGAAGGGAAGACTGAATTTAACCCTGAAGGGTAAATGAGATCTTATTAGGCAGCAAAGGAGGGAAAGCACCTTATTTCAGGCTGCATAGTGAGGAGACGTGTGGCAGATTTGCAAACTTCACTGCGGCTGGCAGGACTGTTCATCACTTCCCAGCTGATCTCCTCAATGGCTGCTTACTGCCCTCAGAATGAATCCAAACTCCACATAATTCCTTAAGGCTCTGTCCCCTGCTTACCTTTCTAGCCTCATTCCTTGCCACGTTGCTTTCAAAATATGTTCCCAAACTATGTTCCCTCTATCAATCACCGGTTTTGAGAAGGAAGTAAAAAAAAAATGTTTTCTTTTCATAAATTTCCACAGGAACCTAACTATTATTTTTTCCAACTTTGAAATAGTCATGCAGCTTCCAGAAAAGGCTCCTCTGAGGCTTTAAGAAAATAAAACTTAGGCTTTGCCCTTGGCAGGTCAGATAAAGGGTAAAGTACAGCCAGTTACTTGCTACTAACTTGGGAGAAAAGAGGGAGGGCTTTTGTTTCTCTCTCTCTCTTTTTCATCAGCTGCCTTGCTGCCTCATCCAGATTTCTTTTAATTACTTGTCTTCCTTTCTTCAAGACCCTTATGCACAGCGTGATGGTGTAACAGCAGCTGCCTAGCCTTTTGTGTTGGCCCAAATATTCTTACAGGACAAACTCAGAATATGGGAAGAAAAGATAACCTAAATAGAACCATCACCATCCCGTCTGCAAATCAGCCATTCTACTTATTTCTTCCCTTTTATCCCACAGATAATGACACACTTAAACATGCAGTTTCCTTTTTGATGCAATCACAGGGATATATTACAGAAATAAAGAAAACTCCAAAGAAAGAAAAATAGGATATTAGTCATTCCAAATTTTAGTAAGCTTTCAGATAACTTTTTCTAAGCTATTATGTTTGTGGTAGGAAATAAGATCAAGGATAAAAAGAGAACTTAAAAAAAAAACAGCCAATTTCCATCATATGGGCCTTAAACTGATGAATGGGGTACATGATAAATTATAAATGTACTTGCTTGAAATTTTAAAATCATTATCCTAGCAATCTATATATTGTGAATTTTACCAATAATGCTGAAACAGATTTTCAGTATTATACTAAGGATAAAATATCCATATAACTCTTCAAGACATAACACTTAGTTTGTACATTAATCACTAAAACTCAAATAATCTCATACTAGTAAACAGTTCACTGTCTATGGGGTATGGCATAATCTTTCTCTTCTACACAGGGTAACAAAGACCAATGTATTTAGCATCTGGGCACATAACACAAATGGGTAAGGATACCAGTCTACAACAGTATGAATTATTTACTTGTGGCAAATTGGAGAATTATTGTTTTTAAATGTCAAAGCTCAAAAACATTGTGTGGATCAAATAAAACTTTGAGCCACTGATTTGAGGTTTGTTCTGAAATTATTTTATCCATTCATTCACAAGGAATTATTGAGCCCCTACGTGGGACTCCATACAGTATACATGGCACACTGCTAGGTACTTGGGAATTTTTTAGAAAGTCCTGATGATCACTTTCAGTGGAATCTCATTTTCAACTGCACTATTCTTTTCAGTTCCTATGACCTCAAGGTCTTTCATATGGTCAGGTCTCACTTCCCCCTGCAGGTTTCCTTTGAACACTTATTTACAACCGTAATTAAATGGAAGTTCACGCAATGTCCTCCTTGTTTAGCATTTGTCTTCCCTACTATTCTCAAAGCCTCTGGAAAGCAAGGGCCATGACTGTCCCATTCATTTCTATAGGTCCTCTGCACACAGTATCAAACACTTAATACAATCTCAATTAATAATCCCTTCCAAGGAGTCAAAGAGAGAGCAGACAAGTAGAATGGTGACTGACAAGTTTGGCTGGGGGCCCTGTTACTGCAACAGGTGTAGGAAGGTCAAGGAGGGCTTGCTAGAACAATGATCTCCAAACTTTTTGATGGCACATCCCTCTCAGTATGAAAACCGGGCATCGCACCTCCAAGTATGTATGGATGCATGGATGCATGTATATATGCATAAGTTAAATGCATTAAATACAAGTATTGTTGCACTAAAATACATACTGTGAAATACTAAAATAGAACCTAATATGGTGTGAGGTACAGATAAAATACTATTTTTGAGGGGTCAGTGTGATTCAATCTGCTTTGTTTTTTAAAATCTTGGTTAAATAGTTCATGGTATAGCCATTTGAAAGAGCAGATCTAAGTCAGTTTACTTCCATATGTGGTTTTAATGGTTATTTCTAGCTGAGAAAAATTCATTGTTCTAAAAGGAAGAACTACATCATTAGCTGCACTTACTAAATCATGATATACATTTTTAAATCCATCTACCAACTATGCAAAAGTTTTCCTTGAAATTCTTCTAGTATATTTCTATCTGCCTTGATGTCTTGGAAAGTGTTACTGTTTTTTTTTTATTTTTTTAATTTGGTCTAAACCCTACTATAACTATCTCAAAGATTTTAAAATAAGGCAAAAAGGATCTTGTATTTAAGTCTGAATTAGTATGCAGAAATAGTTATTTTTTATTTTTATTTTAGAGAGGGACAGAGATAGAATGTGACCAGGGCAGAAGGGCAGAGGGAGAGAGAAAGAGAATCGCAAACAGCCCGACACAGGGCTCGATCCCACAATCGTGAGATCATGACCTGAGCCAAAATCAAGAGTCGGATACTTAACCAACTGAGCCACCCACGCACACCAGAAATAGTTTTTTTTAAGTAAATAAAATAAATAAAAGACGCACTAATATCTATCTTGCTGAGGACACAATAATGGAAATATTTCCAAAGAGTCCCTCCAAAAATGCTCTATCACGTACTTTTTCCCTTTGCTGATTGCAGTTACTTTCTCACTCATTCAAATGTTACCCTTCCCTCAGAAGGACAGGTTGTGCTTAGTTTTTCAAATATATCTGCTAGGTAAGAACCTGCTAAATATGTACAGACAGACACTTCTCTTCACATGGAGTATTAGCAAATGGGGAACATTTGTGGGGTTTTTTTTGGTAAAAGGATATAAAGGTCTTTAGTCTGCAAACTTGTTTAAGTACTGTGCCATTATATAATCTACAAATATGGTGCTTATGATGATTTGTCACCCAGTATTACCAGAATTCCATTACATTATCTAACATATGTAATCATCACAATTATCTAACAATGTAATCCCGGTCTTTTTTAACCAGCCATGCCTAAAATTCCATGGGCAGAAAGGAGACCAGTGATTCTACCAACACTTCGAAGACTTCTGGGTAAGACTCATTCTTCTCCTCATCTCTTCCATTGGATGCTCTATTTAACACTTTCAGTATCCTGGGCTTTAAGCACCTGCGAGCATAAATTTGATCAACAAAATCCATGACCTCCAGCAGCACCCAGTTTAGCCAGGGACAGACATGAATGCGTCCAGAACCATCTGAGACTTGAGGAGGATTTGCTTAGTTCTCTTTGTTGGGGTAGGGCTCTTTCCAGGAGCAGAGACATTGAGAGCCAGGTGACGTAGTGACTATTCTAATCCTATGGGGGAAGACCTCTCCTTATCTTCCAGGCAATGAAATGGCAACACACAACTGTCACTGGTCACTTGGGTAAATTCCTTTACCTAACATTTTTTTTTCATTAGTTTTAGCTCAGTTCAACAATCGAAGTGTAAGCATGGGTTCTGTGCTGAGCGAAAAGCTGGGGATTAAAATGAGTAAAATAATTCCTGGACTCAGGAAATCAGTCAGTTGGGTAGAGAAGCAAGGTAACAGTCAATTGCAAAATATGGTGCTGACAGATCTAACCACAAGGTGCTTCAGGAGCCCAGAGGAGAGAAATGCAGCTGGAAAGAAAAGTTTACTGGAAGACTGGTAGTTGAGCGGTGTCTTAAAGGAGCCCAAGTAACACTAAAAGTATTTTTTTCTGTTTAAAACAAAAACTGTACAATGTATAGCCATTTCTTACCTCAACACTCACACTGCTTCAGTATTTTATTACTGAAATATATAACTAACTTCATGGTTGGGTAAATTTTAGACATTTTTGCATAAATATAGATATTAAAACAGCCGTCTTCAAAGCTACTTCATTTCAGGTAGTCAAACTATTGAATTAGCTAGTGGCTAGTACTCCAGATACAGACCTGGTTCTTCTGAGGAAAGACACTACTTCCTTGACAATTTTCTATGACAAAAAGGCAATGACAAACTCAAACAGGGAACAGGAATACTAATTTGGAAAACGACTGCCAAATGTTGTAGCACCATCAGGGACCTTAAGTCTGAAGCTAAATGAGCTCAAAGTCATAAACACTCCACTCCATAGAGCCCTCAAAGTGGCCATGACCATGAGTTGAGAATGTGCTCATCAGAATTGGCCTAGAAGTTGTCAATCATCACAGAAGAGACTCAATGTATACAATAATCAGAAAGAAGAAAAATAAATTAAGGAACAGATATATTAGTGATCATTTTACAGCAATAATTTTATACCTATTTCAATTCTTTAAAAGTTTTATTTATTTATTTTGAGAGAGAGCGTGAGCAGCGGAGGGGCAGAGAGAGAGGGAGAGAGAATCCCAAGCAGGCTCCGCACTGTCAGTGCTGAGCCCGATGTGGGGCTCAACATGAGGCTCAAACTCATGAACCTGATTTCATGACCTGAGTCCAAACCATGAGTCAGATGTTTAACCAACTGAGCCACCCAGGTGCCTCTTCCAATTTTTTAAAGAGGGAAAACAAGGGGCGCCTGGGTGGCTCAGTCAGTTAAGTGTCCGAGTCTTGATTTTGGCTCATGTCATAATCTCATGGTTCCTGAGACAGGGTTTGTGCAGCCAGCATGGAGTTGGGCTGAGATTCTCTCCCCCCCCCCCCCCCCCACTCTCTGCCCCTTTCCTGTTCGTGTTTTCTCTCTCTCATTCTCTCTAAAAATAAATTATTTTTTTTAAAAAAGGAGGGAAAATTAGCTTTACAGAAAATGCTACACTGCCAACCCTGAGATCAGCTTACTCTTTAAGGGAGCTACACCTTTCCTTTTTTTTTTTTTTTAATATTTATTCATTTTTGAAAGAGCGTGTGAGCAGGGGAGGGGCAGAGAGAGGGGGACCGAAGACGGAAGGGGGCTCTGTGCTGATAGCAGTGAGCCAGATATGGGGCTCGAACTCAGAAACTGTGAGATCATGACCTGAGCTGAAGTCAGATGCTCAACCAACTGACCAACCCAGATGCCTGGGAGCTACACCTTTTCCTAATGAACAGAAAGAACATATCTTCATCATTACCTTTGGCAAAAAGACAACTACACACACATACACACACCAGCAGAATTGAAGGTCCTCGTTTCCTGAGTAGTTATGTGTCGTTTCAAAAAATTTTAATGTCGGGGCGCCCGGGTGGCTCAGTCGATTAAGCATCCAACTTTGGCTCAGGTCATGATCTCACAGTTCGTGAGTTCAAGCCCCGCAGTGGACTCTGTGCTGACAGCTCAGAACCTGGAGCCTGCCTCAGATTCTGTCTGTCTGTCTGTCTCTCTCTCTCTCTGCCCCTTCCCTGCTCATTCTCTGTCTCTCAAAAATAAACGTTAAAAAAAAATTTTTTTTTAAATTTAATGTCTGACAGTTAAGCAAGCAGGTTGAATTTATAGTGTAGCTGTTAATGTATTACTGCCATAATTTAACATAACTACCAAAACATAAACATCAAGGTCAATCATCCTGAAGTTTTCTTCCCAGAACATAGTTAAACCTCCAAACAAGCAGACTGGCTTGACTTTGTTCTCTTGTTCAATTTAAGTTTTGCACCACTTCACTCATCTCACTAGAAGATGAACAAGGAAAATGCCTCTACCATTCACCGAGTCAATTTGATTACTATCCCTTATCCATAAATGGCCAAGTCCAAACTGCCTTAGAATCAATCATTAGCAGACCTTCAGATTACTTCCAACACATTATCTGATCCCTGTCACATCCTTCAAGATCTGACTCAAATTCACTGCCTCCTTATTAATCCTACACTGTGACATCTCCTATAGAAGAATTTCACATCTCTTTCACAAAAGCTACTTGCCGTGTGTATCTTCCCCTAACATTATGTACTTTTTTTTAAAACAATCACTCCAAAATGAACCTGTTTCTCTAACAGAACACTGGGGTTGGAAAGGACTTTAGATGTCATCTAATTCTTACTACACAACAGACAAATCTTCTCTACAGTTCTGATTACTATTTGAATACCACCATTGATAAGAAAATGGTTCTTAAATACACTATTCCACTCATAAAAAGTCAAATTATTAGGAAATCCATCCTTAAGTTTTTATTGCACCATCCAAACACAAAATAATAGTTATGTTAGCTACTATTACTTTACTTAGGACAGGTTTATCTTCTCTACCAGATTATAATTTGAGTAATTTTATATTAGTTTATTTTTAATTATAAGGCCATTGTTAATTATTTAAAATCTACATACAAGAGGTGCCTGGCTAGCTCAGTTGGTAGAGCGTGCAACTCTTGATTTCAGGTTCCACATTGGGTGTACAGATTACTTAAAAATAAAATCTTAAAAAAAAAAATTAAAAATTAAAATCTACAGACAAGTTGTAAATAAAACAAAAGTGATTCTAAAATCTAATAGCAACAAACAAGTCTGTGTTTGGGGTTAATTCTTTAGTATTTTTTTCTATGTATTATATAAAACGCAACTCAGCACAGCATATACAACATGTATGCATACTATGTTTCATTGTGAGCACTGTTCTACATTTTTTTGAAAACAGGCTTTTAATATTTGTACAACATACAATCTCATGACTAGGTCATAATTCATGTAGCCATTTCCCTGTTGTGGAACATACCTGTAGTTTCCCATTTCTCTCCATTCCACAGGAACACCTGACGTGATGTGATAAATCATTCACAGAATCACTAGGTAACTTAACTACTGGTAGATTTCTAAAACTGACTGTGGGATCAAAGAATACGAATATTTTTAGCACTAATGATACACATACCAGGTGTGTTCTCACTTGCTTGCTTTACTCCCGTTTCAGAGTTTCTGCTTCACAGGACATTCTGAATAGGTTGATAAGTCAAATGACCTCTGTGTTCCACAACCACATCTGATGGGACCATGGGTAAGTGCCAACCAAGACTTCACCATCAGAGTCTCTCTCCAAGGCATCAGTAGTTGGGACTTTGTTTCTGCTGGGCACTGGGCCTAGAAAGTGGTATAATCGAGACTTGGGGTGGCCCTGCTTTCTGCCATCCAGAGATGCAGAAGAGGTCATCTGAGGGAGATAAAGTGTAAGTATGTTGGCTCCAGGCTCCTCTGAGGCCTGGATAAGTGTACTGTGCCTTGTTTCTATACAACCCTCTTTTAAGTTAGAGTGGATTCTTCTATCCTTTGTAACAAAATGTTCCCTAAGATAATGCATATTACCAAATTATTTTCCAAAAAGTTATATCAATTTACACTTTCATCTGAAGTGACACTGTCATGTGAAATAAATAAGGGTGCCAATCCAAAATACAACCATTCAGGAAATTTGTGCCAGTGCAATAAAGGAATATTTATTTTGTGTATTTCTTTGATTGCCAGTTATATAAAAGTTTCTTTTCATGTATTAGTTATTTGTGTTTCTTTCTTTTGGAAATATCTGTTCATGTTCTTTGACAATTACTCACTACCTATGGGCTTCTTAAAGATAGTAAAACCTAGTAATTCTCTCTCCATCTCTTTGGAATCTTATTTCTCTACCTCCTCAGCTATTGCAGTATTTAAGTCTCCTAGGTTGTTTTGTTTTTGTTTTGTTTTTGCTTAGGTTAAATTTTCTAGTAAAAGAAAACTGAGCATAAAAGCTACGAATATAGGATTGAAGCCAAAATGGATTGGGGTTTTAACCCCAGTTTATCATTTAATTATTAGCAAACTTGAAAATAGTATTTATCTCATAACAAGTTTTATTTGTTCAACGGGGATAAATTCCATTTATCTCAAGTGTGTGCTAAAGATTAAATGAGATGATGGGGCACCTGGATGGTTCAGTTGGTTAAGTGTCCAACTCTTGATTTTGCCTCAAGTCATGACCTTACAGTTCATGGGTTCAAGCCCTGTTTCGGGATTTGAGCTGACAGCATGGAGCCTGCTTGGGATTCTCTCTCTCTGCCCTTCCCCCGCTTGTGTTCTCCCTCTCTCAAAATAAATAAACTTAAAAAAAAAAAAGATTAAATGAGATGATGAATACACTTTGCATTGTTTGACACACACAGAAAAGCACTAAAAGTTGGAACAATGCAATAACAGTAATTGTACTGTAAATGCATTTAAACTTGCTTGAACTAATGTGCTTTGCAGACATAGAAAACAGCTATGTAGAAGCAGCACAAACACAGGTTCCATAGCTTAAGTTGTTTGAGCAATTTGATCCCAATGCTCATGTGCCCTGTCGTAGGAGTGAGATAGAGATCATGAACCTGCTGAGCCCTCATATTTCATGCAGAATGGCCCTCAAATGCAAGCAAAGTAATTACTTCATCTCCTACCCAGAGCAAAGCAGTAGCAATCTCTTCCAAACCTGGGAACAAATAAAACACACACTAGGTTAAACTCAATGAAAGAGTTGATCTCCAAAGCAATGCCTTCCTAAGCAAATTCTCAAGGACTTTTTTTTTTTTTTTCTCTGTGCAAGTTTTACTCTGTGCTGACTTTAGTGTCTAAATATCAAGAGTAAGATGTGACAACTATATTGTGATGACGATGATAAGAGGAGAAAAATTCTGCCCACCTCGGATGAAGAAGATGATGAAGATAAAGATGCAAAAGAACAATTTAGGCTGTCTTGGATATTATTCCTTCCAGTGTTTCCATCACTTAAACTGTCATACATTTCTAGACTACAAAACTGAAGATCTACTCTCAGAATATCTAAAACTATTCAAAGTTTTTCATTCTTTACAGGATAGAGTAAAAACTTCTACGCAAGCCAAGACCTCCACTCTCAAATCCCAACCCTACCTCAGCTCACATTCTGCACTCAGCTTCCTAGGCCTATCTGCCTCCCTGCTTTTGCTGCCTCAGACCAGAATTCCCAGCCCACTCCACCTGCACGGTCAATTATCTGCTCCTCTGTCCCCGGTATACCTCCTCCATCACCAACCACAATGAATGCAATAGATTGGTTAACAGATTATTGACTGAGCACCTGTGAGCACAGACCATGTCTAATCAAGTTCTTCATCCAGAATCTAGCAAGGGCAAGTGAACACGCAAAAAGCGTTCTTTTGGAGGTAATGGGTATGTTTATGGCACAGATTGTGGCAACGATTTCACAACTGTATACTTATCTCCAAACCTCAAGTTGTATATATGTAAGGCTCTCTCTATGTCAATTGTACCTCAATAAAGTCTTTTTTATTTTTTTAATTTCTGTAAATGTTTAATTTTGAGAGACAGAGACACAGACAGAGTGCAAGTGGAGGAGGGCAGAGAGAGAGAGGGAGGCATAGAATCTGAAGCAGGCTCCAGGCTCTGAGCTCTCCAGGACAGAGCCTAACGCAGAACTTGAACCCACAAACCGTGAGATCATGACCTGAGCCAAAGTCAGACGCTCAACTGACTGACCACCCAGGCATCACTCAGTAAAGCCTTTTTTAAACAACAAAAGTGTTTGCTGAATAAATGAATGTGAGAGATGAATGAATGAATATATGTGAGGGGTAAGAATGATGGGAGAGATCAAAGAGAAATGTACCCTATAGAGAGAAGTACTCCTGGGCTTTCACTGCTAAACAGAAGCAAATATTCCAACATTGATGGGATTATTACCAATGCCTCTTAGAGAATATCACAACTATCACCATCATCTTTAGCACTAAATGGGGTTTTCAATATTACCTCCTTTAATATTCATGATAACTCCCTAAGTTCTAACAAATGGGGGAAGGGGTTTCAAGAAGCTAAGTAACTTGCCTAGAAACTTCCACGTAGCCAGCATGAGAGATGGCAGAAAATCTAGGCTGCTTGTGCTCTAAACCACTGTACTGAATGCCTTCCCATGCTAACAAAGTAAACTCTGACTTTGGAAAAGACAACATGCAGTGTGCTTTTGGAGCACTATGTGACCATGATATGATCCTGATAGGCTTTCCTCAATTTTCTCCTGAATGAAGGGGGGATAACACACCCCCACTCCACTGAATTGTTCTGGATTTTTAAAAAAAAATTTTTTTTTAATGTTTATTTATTCTTGAGAGAGAGAGACAGAGCATGAGTGGGCGAGAGGCAGAGAGAGAGAGAGAGAGAGAGAGGGAGACACAGAATCCCCAGCAGGCTCCAGGCTCTGAGCTATCAGCACAGAGCCTGAAGTGAGGCTCCAACTCATGAATCCTGAGATCACGACCCAAGCAGAAGTCGGACATTTAACTGACTGAGCCACCCAGGCGCCCCATGCTGGCTTCTTATCATTTGTGTCTCAGCTTCATGAGACCTCCCCAGATAAACATTTCCTGATAAACCAATCTGAAGTTTGCTGCACTAAAATCCCTCAACACATCAAGGTTTTGTCTTCACATTCTCGTCACTAGTTGAAATTAACATTGTTCATTTATTTATTATCTATCTCTCCCCTCTACTATTTTCCACTAAAGTCCTTGCCCTTTGTGTTCTGTGCCCTATCCTCCACACTTGCAATACTGCCTAGCAGAGAGTAAGTGCTCAATAAATGTTTGATAAGTGAATGCAAAGTTAAAAATGATGACAGTAACACAAAGAAAGAAAGAATCAATAGGCAGCAGGATGGTTCTGGGCAAGGGGAAGCAAGTGGCTGGGGTGGTGGGAAGCTGAGAAAAGGAAGACCAGGTAAGTAATCCCAGGTTCTATGGCTCCAGCAATGTTCAAAGAGGATGCATTAGCCCACATCAGAAATATACTATCCAGACGACAAGTGTGCCCTCGAGTGGAACTATATTTGTCATTCAGGCTGTCCTTTCCCCACCTGCTCTGGGCTCCACAATCACTAAGCAACATTCCGATCCTTACTTTCCTTCTGCTACAGATATGGATGTGAGGAAGCAAACATGCAAACTAAAAAACACAAACATCTAGTTGGCTTGGAAGTTACAGTTCTCATTTAAATGCCTAAACTTCTTAAAAAGCTGTATCTGTTTCTTATGACCTTGGTTACTAAGGAATCATCTTTCAAAGCTTCTCTTCCTCTGGGCATACTGAAAATTGCACCTGTGAGATGTTAGGGTGACACCCCAATGTTCTGCTCCTCATAAGGCTAACAATGTAGGAAGTCAGCTGATTTTACCCCGTATCTTTGCATTCAACATGTAACGCTCAACATTAGCTGTTTCTGCAACCGAGTTTTGTGACCCTGGATATGTGGCTTAATGTTTATGGGCCTCAGATTCTTCTCTATAAAATGAGAGCTGTAAAACAAGATGATCATGACAGATCCTCAAAATAGGTGGCAAGATGTGAAAATTATGTGAAAGTATGTGAAAATACACATCTAGCAATATATACTAGGGATCAAAAAATCCAATATATTCCATCTGTTTGCCTTATGGAAATACACCTTGTCTCATGACTTTATTAATCTGAACACAGGACCAGAAAATTGGTATGAATGAATGAATGAATAAATAAATAAAAACACAGGATTTAAACAGAGAAGGAGGAAGCAAAGGAAGGAAGGAAAGAAAACAACTCCTTAGAAGGGAAGTCAGTAACTGAACACATTTGTTACAAAAGAACAATTAGCCTCAGAGTGGGGGTTATTTGTAAAATATGGAACTTTTCTAAGAGTAAGGTATTGCTACACACCCTCAACACAGCTCCATCAAAGCCATTCCCAGATCTGAAGTGGTCACACAAAACCATTCCAAGGATGGGCTGCTGCCTCCATAGACCCATTCATTCCCAATTCATACAAAGTTTGCCTTTTTACTCTACAGAAGCACAGAAGCTGTTACAAGCACAGAAGAGGAAGCATCTCAGAAGCAGAGCAGCTGATAATCAAAACTATGGCACACTCAGAGAAAAATCCTGCCAAATGCAACCACTTTTGAGCCGTGGCTTTTGGGTGACCTTACATCATTCACATACCCACTTCCGAGGCTTCCCATCCTGTAGTTCTATATCTAACACAAACACAAAATTTTACTGGTGCATAATATCAATTCATTCTATGCATTTCTTAAGACCATGACAGTATGGGATTGTTGGAGAGGATAAAAGAGGAAAAATTTCAGTACATCTATTTTTAAATGTCATGTAACATGCAAACAGCTTCAACACTGAAAACATGTGAACACAGCATCAGTAGTGACAGCCTCTGCAGTTTCTCTTCCACTTCAAATCCCTAGTGTTCCATCAGCTGAGGCAGCTCAAGGCCCAAATGCGCCAAAACGGCCCAAAAGAATTCACTTCAAAGAATGGATTCTAAACCTGTACTTCAAAAGCAAAGAGACTCAGCTGAGAAGTTAGAAAGAATGCGGCAATAAAATAAAGGAGGAAAAAATGTAAGCATCTAAGTGCTATTTATTAGCTCTGTAGTCTACCTGTCCAAATAGAAGTGAAGTCAGGCAGCATCCCAGCATATATTATGGAAGCAGCAGAAAGACGTGCCTGCCCCTGAACCAGAAGTGAGTTGATTTGCTGTCTATTCAGACCATTATGGGTTTGAATCAGAACAAGCACTTTATTCAGAGTTTCCGATTCGTCATCCATTTAATACTTTTATAAGAAGTAACTGCAAATGGGGTTAACAAACGTTATAAACTTGCCATTTAGTGAAACCTTAAGCTATACTGAAGGACTGAAAAGCATCCCACCACCAGAGTTTGAAAAGTTGGAAGGCAGCTCAGAAATCAGGGAAACCTCACACCTCTTCCCACCCTCAGGCAAGGACGGTGAGAACCAGAAGGCAAGGCTTGGCAGCAGACCCAAGAAGGGAGTACAGTCTGAACTCATTACCACAAGACTGTGGACACCATTTATGAATGGAAGCAAACACCTCAGCCCCGCTGATAAGAAACAGCAGGTCCAAACACCACCGCCCTGTGAGCGACCTCGCGATCTGGGGTCGTGCACCCCTGCCCCTTCGGGTGTGCTGGTAGGAATCTCAAGTTCTCTGGGAGTGTCCCAGCCACCAGCCCCTCTTCAGTAATTTAGAAAGTGCAGCCCTAAGTTTCTTGTCAGTGGCTGGCAGAAGAGAGTTTTCAACACATTTGAACACACTCGTGGCTTTATTAATTATTACTCAAAAAACCCAGTAAGGGGTGATAGTAACACATATGTTTATAAGTGAAAATAAATGACCCAAGTGCCTGCCAACACCCATAAAACGCTGGGATAAATTCTGACATGAATCCCCACTTAAAGAAAACCAGTCTTAGAACTTTAACTCAGTAACAATAAAAATGGTGAAGAAGTTCACAAACACTAGAGAACTTGAGAAGTGCACAGATTTATCCAGCCCATCGCACCGGTTGAGGTAACCACACCCCAGGCACATGGAGGCTCAAACCCTTCACACTCATTTACTCAAAGCCTCTTCTAGGTTTTTAAGGTAAAGTAACTAAAACAACATGAACACCCTAAAAACAGACACTTTTATATTATTTCATCCCCCCCCAACTTACATTGCTTGTAGGTGTTTTTATGGGTGAAAATTTCACCCCAATAATACAAGATTAGCTTAAAATTTCTTGCACGTGCTCCTAAGGAAAATTTCAGGCAGACAGGCATCTGTTAATTATTGAAAAAGATGCTTTTTAGAGCTAGTATGTATCTCATTTAATTTTTCATAGTAAAAACAATACTACTGTATATAGATCAGTAAATGCAAAAGAATGTAAGAATTTTAAAGTCAACTACACTTAATACCAAGAACCCATAACTAGCAGTCAGGCCTAAAATCCTGTTCTTGAAGTAAGACCAGGAGTCCTTGACCAACACAAGGTTATCTAATTTTATACTATCATTTAAAAAAGAAAACCAAACAAGATTCGGTCTGATAGCAATGACCTTTCCTAGCTCTCTGGGCAGCCAGTGACCCACTGACATGAATGTCTAAGATGACAGCAAAACAGCACAATTAGAAGGACTCATGCTGCATAAGCAAAAAGCTTTTCTTTGCAACCCTTCCTATATCAAATAAAAATGGCAGACCTAGCCAGACTCGCAGAGCCCTGGTGCTATGGATTAAATGACAGAAAAACACAAAAGGAGTATCTAGAGTACAGACAGCACTCTTTTTGTTTCTCACTTTTATATTTTAGGGCACTGTTTTGGGGAAGGGGATACAATGCTGCTTTACAAAGGACAGAGAACTCCCTTGTTTGAGCTACCAACCTCTTATAGCCACACAGAAAAATGTCAGTCATCCATTTGTTAGCACCAAAATCTCCTTCGACTGCTTACAATATGCACCACACATTTTAAGGGGATGTTGAACCAGAAAAACAAAGGAAGCCCTTGAAAAAGAAACCGATCTCCGAGCTTTGCCCCTGCCCTTATCACAGTGCCTGCATGCCTGCCGTTAAAGCACTGTCACATTGTTTCCACATGCTCAGGCCCTTGAAACTTGTGTAAAAGCATTGCAAAATAAAACTGCATCAACATGGCATTTCAAAACATGAGCTAGTAATGGTAGGGCAGTCATGTAGGTTAGAATAATTATTAATTAAATCGTAACCTACAAACGCCCCTGACCTGAGACATTTTCTCATTTGAGGAACAGGCATAGAACACGTTGTAGCCATGGGCGTATTTCAAAAAGAATATCGGTGTAATTCACTCTTAGAAACCGCTAAAAATGATTGTCTCTTTGCCACTTTCAGGGGTCATAACATAATTTCACAGGCACAAAATATTTTAACTGATTAAAAAATAATTCATTTTCCCACCAACCGGATATTGTGTAGGCATAATTGAGCTGCTTAAATTCAATACAACAGAAGTGTGTAACGCTGGAGATTTGTTCCAGAAGAGCTTACAGCTCCCTTTCCTTGGACCACATGGAGATACTGCCCCACACCAAACGTAGTACAAACTGGATACACAGTACTAGGGTTACTTACCTTATAAAAGCTGAATTTTTTCCTCTTGATTAGAAGTCACAAATGGTTTAAGTGAAACTCCCTTCATTTGTTCTTCCAGCGAGCCAAATCTAGCTTCCCATTAACCCAGTCCATTGCAGATAATTTCACACAGCACACGCTTCCCAGTTCCCAGCCCAGCAAGGATAATCACATTCCAGCGGGGAGTGAACAGATGGTGGATTCCATGGTAACCAGCCCTCCTAAGGCGATTGGTAGAAGTGTGTGACTACAGCTTATTGGGTAACAATCACTGTCTTTGTGCTCCAGCCTTGCAAATCCTAAAGGAAGCAACATATAGCCACTCACATGCGCCAGGGCTTGCCTAGCAGGTGTTTGGCTATTTAAACAAGGCGATGCAGGCCAATTAAAAGCTTTTCCGAGAATCTACTCCTGGTGATTCAAAGTCCTAACATTTCAGATAGTGCCCACTGCTCATTCAGGGAGAAAGGTCACAAGAGGCTTAACTTGACAAATAGAAAATAACACTTGAAACTTAACTTGAAAATTCAAGATAAAGCATTCTAGAAATCTATGCTGTGGCAGCAAATCATTTTCTGATTTGCAATCCACGTGAGAAGTAAAACTGGTTTGTATTTAGATTTTTTTTTTATTTTTTTTTTCAACGTTTATTTATTTTTGGGACAGAGAGCGACAGAGCATGAACGGGGGAGGGGCAGAGAGAGAGGGAGACACAGAATCAGAAACAGGCTCCAGGCTCTGAGCCATCAGCCCAGAGCCTGACGCGGGGCTCGAACTCATGGGCCTCGAGATCGTGACCTGGCTGAAGTCGGACGCTTAACCGACTGCACCACCCAGGCGCCCCTGTATTTAGATTTTTTTAAACAAATAGGACTTTTAAAATCTGTAAAACTACCTTAGTTTGAAAATAAGTTTTCAAAACCAGTTGTTTTAAAAATGTGCATGCAATCATTTTTTAAAAACTTGTATTCATTCATTTTTACTATGTGGATTTCAGGTTGGAGGGATGGCTATTGAATTTAAATGTTCCATTAGAGCCTTACCCAGTTATGGGATGGAAATCTCTTCATTATGTACTCTCTACAGGTTTGTTTCTGCAGCCACAAAAGTTAAATGCTGATTCAGCAGGAAAAGAGCTTTCCGTGAACGGGTGGTACTCAACGAATTAGAGAATAAGTCCTTGAAGGAGTAAAATGGCTGAAAACCAAATGCTATTTCACACCAAAACCAACTATGAGGTAATGCACAAATCTAAAACAGATAAACTCAAATCACTCCAAAAATCTATCAGAAATAAATTTTTAAAAGGTCAAATAATTAGGATAAGCCTAAGGTGAAAACAAAACAAAACTTGTAAGCTGTGACTAGATGTAGATATATTAATTACCTCCACAGTTATCTCCTATCTTAAATTTACGAGTTCTCTTCCAGGCATGAATATAAATGACACAAATATTGAAAAGAACCAAACAAAATTATTTGCAGATGATATGATTCTACCTGGAGAAAAATCAGAGAAATCAAGTAGGGTATTATTTATAGTACCAGAAGTTCAGTGAAATAGCCAAATATATCAATATAATACCTTTATAAGAGCAAAAAACTATCAGAATACCAATGAAAGGGGATTTCCTGACAATGGCAATGAAAAGTATACAATTCTCAGGAATATTATCAAGAAGTATGTGAGAACTACTTGGGTGGGGGGAAGAATGAACTCTTATCAGAAGGAGTAAAGGAAAACCTAGTATGTTGCTGAATACAAAGATCTATTTTAAAGATGCCCAAATTACCACATAACCTAGTAGTAAAATTTCCAACATACTTTAGAAAATAAGTTTAACAAAGTAACTCTGACGGTTACTTGGATTTAAAAAGATGAAAATACCAAAGAAAATTCTATATGAGAAGAGTAATAATGGGCAAAATAACTATATCAAGTTTTAAAACATGTTATGAATATAATCTACTGATATGGCCCATATGTATAACTTCAGGAAAAACCTCTTTCCCATGGAGTTTCCTACTGAACATCTCTGCTTTGATGTTTAACAACTATCTCAAACATAAGCTCCCAGACCTGCTCCTCTTGCATCATTCCTTGTTTTTGGAAATGGCAACTTCACTATTCCAAACTCAGGCTAAATGTCTGGGAGCCCATCTCTGACCCTTCTCTGACAACTTCACATCCAACCTGACAGCTCATGCCATGGGCTATTTCTTCCAATCTGGCCACTTCTTACCACCTGGTCTCTTTAATAACTTCCTAATTAAACTCTGCTTCCATCTCACCTCCTACAGGGCTATAAAACCTAAATGGATAATGCCAACTCTCTTCTCAAAACTGACTTTCCTGTTCACTAAAAACGTCCCATTCTAGAGGCACCTGGATGGCTCAGTCAGTCAAGCGTCCAACTTCAGCTCAGGTCACGATCTCATGGTTCGTGGGTTCAAGCCCTGCATTGGGCTCTGCGCTGACAGCTCAGATCCTGGAGCCTGCTTTGGACTCTGTGTCTCCATTGCTCTCTGCCCCTCCCCTGCTCATTCTCTGTTTCCCTGTCTCTCAAAAATAAACAAACATTAAAAAAAAAAAAAAGGTCCCATTCTATGCGATGGCTTAAAAAGCCCTTAATAACCTGGGACCCAACCCCTTTACTCACCGAAATCCTCTCTTCTACAACCCTTTCCTGCCTTCCCCAAGCTCTTCAGGCAGTCTGACAGTTTGTCCTCTCCTCTGCACTTTCTCAGTAATTGGGACTGTGATGGTGTTTACCACAGGCTAGTTATCTGTATGCATCTCCCCTGCCACCAGACTGTGAGCCAGCCCCTCAAAGCCAGGGACTGCCACTCTGGACTCTATGCTCCTAATGCCAGGCAAAGGTCCTTGTGTATAGTGAGCACTTATTAAATCTACAATGAATAACAGCTTGCTGCAGAATTTTTTAGTCTAGTGCAAATTTAGAGGCAACCTAAGAATCTAATAACAGATGAATGATTACACAAGAATGCGTACAACTTGATAGAATATCATGCAGTTATTAAAAATATGGTCACAAAACCTATGTGGCATAAGGAGAATGTTGATGGCATTTTAATAACAATATACTATTGGGACACCTGGGTGGCTCAGTCAGTTAATCAGCCAACTCTATTTTGGATCAGGACATGATCTCACAGATCATGGGATTGAGCCCCTTGTCAGGCTCTGCACTGACAGTGCAAAGCCTGCTTGGGATTCTCTCTCTCTCTCTCTCTCTCTCTCTCTCTCTGTGCCCCTCCCCGACTCATGTGTGTACTCTGTGTGTGTGTGTCTCTCTCTCTCAAAATAAATAAACATTTAAAAAAGTATATACTCTTTGCTGAGCCCCTAGTAGGTATCAGGTATTGTAATAAGCAGTTCACAATATTTTATTTAAACCTCACAGGGATTATAAAGTAGACCTTACTATCCTCATTTTTTAGGTGTGGAAACAAAGACTCAGAAATTCGGTTCTGTGCCCTCTGTCTCACAGCTAAGATCTGAACTTCATTTGAGACCAAAGCTTGGCTCTAAGTCATTATTGCTACATTATCTTCTGGAAGTAAAGGGGAAAAAATAAATACATAACTAAATACTCACTATGAACAACTACATAAAAAAGAAAAGATACTTAGGAACTAAAGCCTAGGGTTACCTACTTCAAAATTCTAAGAGCAGTTGTGAGGAAGAAATATTGGTGATATTTTCCTTTCCTCTGTTTTCCAAAATTCTTGATGTCAAAAATGATTACTCTCTAAAAATAATATTTACTCCTTCTACACATATTTTTCAATGGTGATTCTACTCTGTTCTTAGGTGGATCTACCAAGTAGCAACACACAATAAAAAAATCTAGGAAGAACTTGACTCACAGTTTCTAGAGAATTGATTCCATGGGCATTTACTAAGAAAGAAGAAAAAAACGGCAGATCCCAGAAAGGCACATAAGCGGCAGTGTCCTCTTCAGAGCCACGTGCACCTCTGGGGGTTCTGACATTGTCTACGTGATGGCACCTCCAGCCGCACTGTCCACCAATCTAGTAACAGGGCCTCCAAACGTAAGCATGTGACAAAGAGCCAACAATCCCGTAAAGATTTTCAAGGTGAAAAAGGGTTGGAAACAGGCCGGATAATTTATCTTCTTCAAATGCTGGGTGGGCAGCAACACTGCCCAGCATCCGTCATAGTGGCCACTGTGCCGGCAAAGCAGCGATCAAATAGCCTTGTGAGTACTGTTCTGCCTCCCTTGGCTACTGAACGTACCTGGTTGCATCCATCCTTACTCAGCCTTTCTCTTTCTCTTAGCAAGAAGTTTTATCCAAGAAGATGCTGTAAGTCAGAGCTTCCCAAACTCTTATTTTTTTTTTCAATATATGAAGTTTATTGTCAAATTGGTTTCCATACAACACCCAGTGCTCATCCCAACAGGTGCCCTCCTCAACACCCATCACCCTCCCTCCCCTCCCTCCCACCCCCCCATCAACCCTCAGTTTGTTCTCAGTTTTTAAGAGTCTCTTATGCTTTGGCTCTCTTCACTCTAACGTCTTTTTTTTTTTTTTTTTTTGAATCATGGAGTCCTTAGCCACTTCTCAATAACTTTTTTTTTTTCTTAATGTTTATTTATTTTTGAGAGAGACAGAGACAGAATGTGAGTGGGTTAGGGGCAGAGACAGGGAGACACAGAATTCGAAGCAGGCTCCAGGCTCCGAGCTGTCAGCACAAGCCCGACACGGAGCTCGAACTCATAAACTGTGAGATCATGACCTGAGCTGAAGTCGGACGCTCAACAAACTGAGCCACCCAGGCGCCCCTCTCAGTAACATTTTCATGGCATTCCAGGCCAAGAGAAATCTCTAACAGGCTCATTTATTTTATTTTATTTTATTTTATTTTATTTTATTTTAAGTTCACTTATTTTGAGAGCAAGTGTGCACACATGCACACACACAACTTGGGGAGGGGCAGAGAGAGAGGGAGACAGAAAACCCCAGGCAGGCTCTGCATTGTCAGCACAGAGCCCAATGCAGGGCTTGAACTCGCCAACCGTGAGATCATGACCCAAGCTGAAGCCAAGAGTCAGATCCTCAACAGACTGAGCCACCCAGGTGCCCCTAACAGGCACCTTATTAAGTAATTAGGTATAAACAACTTTGTAACTATTTTTGACCCAGCAACTTACCACCATTTGAAAATGTAACATAAAACAGTTGCAAGAAAAATTAATATTTTTATTCCACTCTGAAATCATTACCATTACTGACTAATGGCATGTAGGTACTGGATGGGTTTTGGTCCTACAAAACTTCTCACACCACAGGATCATATTAGACCTTGCCATCCTCATTTCTGTTCCACACTGATTTTTACCAGATACTTGCTTATTATCACAATAACCCGCCGAAACCCCAGCTCTGCAAAAAACTATGATGTCATCAAAAGAAACACAGTACAGTGTAATTCTAAAACAGAACCACCTAGAGCTAATTGTTCCCACAGTGTTTAATAGATGTCCCTGTGTTTCCCTTGAAATTTTAAAATACCCTCCAGGTAGCACCCACTGAGCTGGTGGCACTGCCCCAGAGCACCTCAGCCTAGGCACATATTTTGTCAATGATGTCTTTAAGCCCTTAGTTCTTGCAGTGCCAGATGATGAAAAGACTCCCTAACTAGAAATTCAGAAGCCTGGACTTACTGCTTAGCCAGTGGTATGACATGGGCAGGTTGTTTTGCCCTCCCTATCACGTGTGCTTCAGTCTCAAAATAAGGGAGCTAATGTAGATCATCTCCCAAGTTCTCTTCTGCTCTCAAACACTAAGAATGAATGTTAGAGGAAGGAAGGTTCTTCCTCATTCTTACTGGTTTCAGGGGGAACAGAGAAAGGGCTAGAGCAGCCAGGACAAGTATTTATTTTCCAGAAGGAAATTCATACTAAAATTTAGGTGTGCTATGATGAAAGGTTGGAGCATGAGATGTTACTAGGCTACCAGGTGAGGTGGTGGTTACATCCCCCGTAGGGCACACTGTTGAGTGACGTTGACACCAGCACTGCTCTTTCCGTGTGCTGTTTCTACTCTTACCCAAACTCCTTCTGGACAAATGGTTTGCATTATGAGGTGACTGGATATTGTCAGGCTGGGAGTGACTATGAAACAGACTCAAATTACCTATCCTGATTGGAGATCAAACTCATCATGTCAGCTTAAGAAGGACCAGACTAAACAACAGGGCTGACCAGGCACGGACACTGAAACACAAAATACAATATTTGTAAACAGGTGATATTTTCTCAGACATTTACTGAGAATTTTGTATTCTTAACATTCTATAAGATTTGTTTTTAAATTTACCTTTTCTCTTTTGCAACTAGTTTTAAAGACATGATTTAGAAAAATGTATTTGCAGGGTAAAGAGTGCTTTATAGGCAAAAGAAAACACAATGAAATAAGTGGAACTTTTCTGCCCAGTTTGCAGGGGGTTAAGATGATACAGTAACGAGTCTAGCCTGACATGATGGAGGCAATTTTTTTTTAACTGCCCATCATTCCTCTCTTGTGGTTAGCATTTCAGAGAAGTATTTCCCTTTCTGGGACATGCCCAGGTACCACACTATAAAGAAAACAAAAGTTGAGGAGGGTTAGTCTATGTTAGGGAGGCTTGTATACTAGCCATCTTTCATCAAAGTCCAACCATTAGGACTTGACCTCAGATCTACCAATGCCCCATGGATTTTTTTTAAGTAGGCTCCATACCCAATGTGGGGCTTGAACTGATAACCCTGAGATCAAGAGTTGCATGTTCTACCAACTGAGCCAGCCAAGAACCCCTAAGGGATGTTTTTGATTAAAACTGGAAGGATGATGTCTTAGTCCAGTGTGAATAACAGGATCCAATTCTTCCCATCATTAGAGTATCTGTTACTGTCTTCGTCAGGGTAATAAACCCTCTCCTTACAGATCTTTAACACTGACTCTAAAACAGAGGTGGGAGGAAATTATACAAGCATCTGGGTCCTAGTCTGTTGCCATTCACATTCTTCCTTCTTACATTTTTTTTTTTTTTCAGGAAGTGACTCATCTAAATTGGAATCTAGATGTTTTAATTCTTCTTTATTTGTTTAAGAAAATTCCTGAAATACATGAAAGCTGAAGACTCTTTGCAGGGAGTACAATATATACAACATAATATACATTTATGGTAATGTATTAATTAGTAAATGTATTTAAGTTAAATGTTTATGAGACAGTGTGACAAGTGGAAAAAGGGTTAAAAACAAAGACTTATGTAAACAAGACATTGGGCTCCACAATTTGCAAAGTTCCAACCTAAACTCTATAGACAAAAATGAGAGACACTGGTTCCTTTCTCTTGAGGAATCTTCAGCACATTTGAGAAACAAAGACCTTTACCTCTGGTGCAGGGGCAGGAGCTGGTGAGGAGCTAACAAGATAAAACAGTGATAGATAGATGGATGGTACTAGGAAAATACTATGGTACTAGGCAAAGATACGCAAATATTCTGTAAAAATGATCAAAATATCAACATTATGAACATTTAAAAAAATTTTTTTAAACGTTTATTCATTTTTGAGAGACAGAGAGCACAAGCAGGGGTGGGGCAGAGAGAGAGGGAGACACAGAATCCGAACCAGGCTCCAGGCTCTGAGCTGTCCACACAGAGCCTGACGTGGGGCTTGAACTCACGGCGAGATCATGACCTGAGCCGAAGTCAGACGCCCAAACAACTGAGCCACCCGGTGCCCCTAAACATTCTTTTAGAGGCTGAGATTGAGCCAGAATGGAAAGGACAACTCAGGTTTGCGCTCGTAAAACTCAATGTTCAACAGTTATTACAGTTCAAAAAATAAATATCCTGAAAGACCAACACATGCAAACCCTTACTACCTTATTTTTGTTTTAACTGGAGTTAGGAGCATACAGTGTAGTATTGGTTTCAGTAGAATTTAGTGATTCATTACTTATATAGAACACCTAGTGCTCATCCCACAAAGTACTCTCCTTAATGCCCATCACCCATTTAGCTCATCCACCCACCCACCTCCCCTCCAGCAACCCAAGTTTGTTCTCTATAGTTAGGAGTCTCTTACGGTTTGCCTCCCTCTCTGTTTTTATCTTACTTTACTTTTCCTTCCCTTCTCCTAATGTTCATCTGTTTTGTTTCTTAAACTCCACAAGTTAAATCATATGGTATTTGTCTTTCTCTGACTTATTTCGCTTAGCATAATACACTCTAATTGCATCCACATTGTTGTAAATGACAAGATTTTGTTCTTTTTGATGGCTGAGTAATACTCCATTGTATACCACATCTTCTTTATCCACTCATCAGTCAGTGGACATTTTGGCTCTTTCCATACATTGGCTATTATTGATAGCACTGCTATAAACATTGGGGTGCATATGCCTCTTTGAATCAGCACTCCTGTATCCTTGTGGATAAATACCTAGTAGTGCAACTGCTGGATTGTAGGGTAGTTCTATTTTTAGTTTTTTGAGGAACCTCCATACTGTTTTTTAGAGTAGCTGCATCAGTTTGCATTCCCACCAGTGGTGCAAAAGAGTTTCCCTTTCTCTGCATCTTTGCCAACATCTGTTGTTTCCTGAGCTGTTAATTTTAGCCATTCTGACAGGTGTGAGGTGGTATCTCATTATGGTTTTAATTTGTATTTCTCTGATGATGAGTGATGTGAAGCATCTTTTCATGTGTCTGTTAGCCATGGATGTCTTCTTTGGAAAAGTGTCTATTCATGTCTTCTGCCCATTTCTTCACTGGATTGTTTTTTGGGTGTTGAGTTTGATAAATTCTTTATAGATTTTAGATACTAACCTGATGTCATTTGTAAATATCTCCTCCCATTCCACTGGTTGTCTTTTAGTGTTAACTGTTTTGTTCACTGTGCAGCAGCTTTTTATCTTGATGAGGTCCCTGTAGTTCACTTGTGCTTTTGTTTCCCTTGCCTCTGGATATATGCCTACTAAGTTGCTGTGGCCTAGGTCAAAGAGATTGCTGCCTGTATTTTCCTCTAGGATTCTGATGGCTTCCTGTCTTAAATTTAGGACTTTCATCCATTTTGAATTTATTTTTGCATATGGTGTTCCAGTTTTTTTCTTCTGCATGTAGCTGTCCAGTTTTCCCAACATCATTTGATGGAGAGACTTTTTTCCATTGGATATTCTTTCCTGTTTTGTCAAGGATTAGTTGGCTATACATTTCTCCATCAAGGATATTAGCCATGGGTCTTTCATATATGGTCTTTATGATGTTGAAGTATGTTCCTTCCATACCTACTTTCTTGAAGGTTTTTATGAAGAAAGAATGATGTATGTAGTCAAATGTTTTTTCTGCATCTATTGAGAGGATCATATATTTCTTATCCTTTCCTTTATTAATGTGGTATATCATGTTGACTTATTTGTGGATATTGAACCATCCCTGCAGCCCAGGAATAAATCTTACTTGATCATAGTGAATATTTCTTTTAAAATATTATTGGATTCAATTTGCTAGTATCTTGTTGAGTATTTTTGCATCCATGTTCATCAGGGAAATTGGTCTGTAACTCTCCTTTTTAGGGGGTCTTTGTCTGGTTTTGGGATCAAGGTAATACTGGCTTCATAGAATGAATTTGGAAGTTTTCCTTTCATTTCTATTTTTTGGAACAGTTTCAAAAGAATACCTTTAAATGTTTGGTAGAATTCCCCTGGGAAGTCATGCTCCCAGGCTCTGGACTCCTGTTTGTTGGGAGATTTTTGATTACTGATTCAATTTCTTTACTGGTTATGGATCTGTTCAAAGCTTCTATTTCTTCCTGTTTCAGTTTTGGTAGTTTACATATTTCTAGGAATTTGTTCATCTCTTCCAGAGTGCCCAATTTGTATTTCTATGGTATTGGTTGTGATCTCTCCTCTTTCATTCATGATTTTATTTATTTGGGTCCTTTTTCTTTCTGGTAAGTCTGGCTGGGGGTTATCAATTTTATTAATTCCTTCAAAGAAGCAACTCCTAGTTTTGTTTATCTGTTCCACTATTTTTTGATATTGATATCATTGATTTCTGCTCTAATCTTTACTATTTCCCATTTTCTTCTGGTTTTGGGCTTTATATGCTGTTCTTTTGCCAGCTCCTTTAGGTGTAAGGTTGGATTATATATTTGAAATATTTCTTCTTTCTTTAGGAAGGCCAGGATTGCTATGTATTTCCCTCTTATGACCACCTTTGCTGCATCCCAAAGGTTTTGGACTGTCATGCTTTCATTTTCATTGGCTGCCGTGTACTTTTTTATTTCCTCTTTAATTTCTTTTTTTTTAATGTTTATTTTTGAGAGAAAGCATGAGCGGGGAAGGGGCAGAGAGTGGCAGGGGTAGTAGTATTGGGACAGCAGAGAGCCCAATGTGGGGCTCAAACTCACAAACCACAAGATCATGACCTGAGCTGAAGCTGGATGCTTAACTTACTGAGCCACCCAGGTGCCTTGGTGTCTTTAATTTCTTGGTTAACCCATTCATTCTTTAGTAGGATGTTCTTTAACCTCCAAGTATTTGTGGTCTTTTTTTCCTGTGGTGATTTCAAGTTTCATAGCGTTGTGGTCTGAAAATATGCACAGTATGATCTTAATCTTTTTGTACTTGTTGAGGGCTGATTTGTGACCCACTATGTCATCTATTCTGGAAAATGTTTCATGTGCACTGGAGAAGAATGTGTATTCTGCTGCTTTTGGATGAAATGTTCTGAATATATCTGTTAAGTGTCCATCTGGTCTAGTGTGACATTCAAAGCCATTGTTTCCTTGTTGATTTTTCTGCTTAGATGATGTGTCCATTGCTGTAAGTGGGGTGATAAAGTCCCCTACTATTATTACCAATGAGTTTATGTTTGTTATTAATTGATTTATATATTTGGATGCTCACAACTTGGGGGCACCGCTACTACTTAGATCAAATTTACACAAAACTGTTGAGCTTAAGTTCTACAGGGTTTTCTTTGTTAGGAGAGAAAGCAAATTCAGCAAAAATAATCAACTGAACCCTTACTATTGAAACCTGGGGATTATTTATGGCCTCTCATCTGGTCTTATAAAATCAACTCTCTCTACCTAACCTTACATTTCTACTCCAAGTCCAAACCCCAGAAAGAGGAAAGTCTTGAAAAGAGTAGCCAGGCTGTGTGGGCAAGAATCCTTTAAGACTAGGACTGAGGTGTACTCCATTGTGAACATTTGAAGGTGACCGTATCTGCTCTGTGTATGGCAGGGTATGTGTGCGGCAAGAGGGACATAATGGTGTATTCTGAAAATTTTCATCTTCCCTATAAATTATATATAAATGCCCTGGGTTCTTTTCTGAGGTAACCAGAGGATAATCAGTTGAATATGGGGACAAATCATGGTTAGTTAATGCTGTGAATATAGATTGCCAAACTCTTGGCAGGATGGGAAATACTTATAGAATTTTTTGTCCTACAGCTTTTTGGGGGGTGACTTCTCAGCTATAACCTGGGATTTGAGGCATGCATCTAAGAAACAGGCATAATATTTGGTACCTTCCTTTCAAGAAGATCAAGATTACATAGGTGAACTCTCTTTGAATACTTGGATAACTATATAGCTGTAAGAAGTTTTAAACATGTTTAAAAGTGTGGTGGTGGGACATAAATGCACGTAAAACAACTGTTTACTCTGTGAGCCAAGGATAGCAAAGGATGACTTCCTGTCATGAAAAACCACCAATGAAATTTCTTTTAAAATAAAAAACAAAAACAAAAGCAAAAAAACCCTCTTAGCTCCATTCATATTTTTGTCAAGCTGTCTAATCTTGTTCCTGTCTTTCTTGTTCATACTTCTCAAAAGGTGGGAACTCTACAGTCATGGCCTCCACTTCCTCAGCTCACCTCTGTCTGACCAACATACACCAGACTCTGCTCCCTCCAAGACTAGCAGAGACATCCCAGGTGCCATACCCACAGGTCACTGTTCAGTTCTTGTATCCCTGGACTTCCCTGGGTGCATCTGACTGTGCTGACCTCATTCTTCTTTGGCATTCCTTCTTCCTGTATTGCCTCACAATCAACTCTCCCGGTTCTGCGGGGGTCTCTCCAGCAACTCCTTTCCTCTTCTCATCAGCATCTCCTTCCCCACTTTTTCCCTCCTCAGCCACATCCAATCCGTCAGGTAAGACCCATAAATGTTCACTAAATAAATATTCATAAACACATCACAAGTAAATGTGTTTAGACATTATACAACAATTCATTGGCAAAACATGAAGTTATCAGTTCAAACATGGAACCCCATTAACAGATTAAAAGCTTTTAATCTTTATATGTGAGAAAACAAGGTAAATGATATCTTACTGAACAGATAGCTGGAGGTAGGTCCAAGAAAAGACCTTACCATTCCTCGTAAGCTAGTCTGCCCAACAGGTGTGTAGGAATTTAAATACTTCCCTGTCAAGTTCTGATGTCAAACCTCATTCCTGTTTCAGGTCCTCCGCACTTGCCCTTCCCTCTGTTTAGAGCATTTCCCCAAATTTTCCTCTTGCTTCCATAACACACTTCATTAGAGTCTGTGCTTAGATGCCATTTCTTCAAGTATCTCTTTGCTTCCTCACAACCCCTTGAGACTTCCTACCTATTCCAGCACCTTGGTCCTTTTGTCGTTTAATAGCACTTATTCCTGCCCAACATTAAATTTTTTCCCCCACTCATTTTATTGTCTGCCTCCCACCCTGGAAGGTAAATTCCATGAATAAGGGAATTTTGTTTTATTTACTAAGGAATCCCCAGTATCTGGCCCAAAGTAGGTGCTCACTAAATCTTTGTTAAAAAATGAACAGAAGAAAAACCAGTAGGGAATGAATAAAGACAATGTAAGTGTGGGCTCCACCACTGTTACCTACCCAGGTAGTGACCACAGTGCCAGGTCACAGACACATCTGAGTGAATGGGCACGGAAATACATGATAAGTTTCTGAAGCAAGTCAAGCAGCAAGTACACTTGCTAGTCTTGAGGAACAAGCAGGCAGGAAGTCTATGGCCCAGGACTAATGAACTTGACTCATCAGGATACCACACTTTCTCCAGGACAAAAGAGTAAGTCTCAAAGGGAAGATGGTGGGCAGTCCAGGAGATAAGGGATCTTATAGAGGTCACGGATATTCTAGATGCTTTCTGGGGGAAAAGTGAACAAGAGATGTCTGACTTAGCAAAAATGTAAATCAAGGGAAAATTTTTTAAACTTTCTTTTTGGCACTCTTCTCTATTCCTTTGCTCTTCTACAGGGTGGGTGGACAGTGACGCGTGACTTTACGCTAGCTCTCCATTTTCCCTATTTATGATCCAGATTTTACCTCATGACCTAAACCTGGCAGTCATGTAAATCCTAACACTATTCCAATGTGATCACACAATGGTGTTTTCCTCTTGAAAACAGAAGTACAGTCAGCCAACCTGGGAGCCCAAAATAGCTAGTCAGTTCATAAGCCCCAGTTATATTCTCTTCACTTGTCTCCACCTTCACTGATTTGTCACTCACTGGACAGCAGGGATGTCTGTGTTTACAGCAGCACCAGCTTTATACCTTTTCTAATGCTAGAAAAAATGCAGACTCCCATGCTCAAAGTTGTTTTGTTTTGTTTTGTTTCATTTTGAGAGAGAGAGAGAGAGAGAGAGTGGGTGAGTGGAAGCAGGGGAGAGGAATGGGGAGGGGAGGGGGAGAGGGAGAGACAGAAGGAGTGAGGGACGGAGGGAGAGTAGGAGAGAGGGAGAGAAGAAAAGAAGGAGAGGAGAGAAGGGGAGAGGGAGGGAAGTCATGATCTCACAGTTTGTGGGTTCAAGCCCCGCGTCAGGCTCTGTGATGACAGCTCAGAGCCTGGAGCTTGCTTTGGATTCTGTCTCTCTCTCTCGCTGCCCCTCCCCTGCTTGCACTGTCTCTCTCTCAAAAATAAACATTGAATTTTTTAAATAAAAAATTAAAAATAAATTATAGAAATGGGCTTGTAGGTGGCTCAGTAGGTTGGGCGTCAAACTCCTGGATTTGGCTCAGGTGGTGATCTTGTGCAGATCAAGCCCTCTGTCAGGATCTGCACGGATGGCTCAGAGCCTGCTTGTAGTAATTCTCTCTTTCTCTCTCTCTCTCTCTCTCTCTCTCTCTCTCTCTCTCTCTTCCCCTCCCCCTCTCACACTCTGTCTCCCTCTCTCTCAAAATAAATTAATTTAAAAAAATGTTTAAAAATTTTTAAAAAAATTAGAAATAAAATTAAAATCACCTATAAAACAATCCGGTAGATATAATCGTGGTTAACGTTTTGATGCATTTCCTTTAAAACTTTTGCATAATATGTATCAGGTTTGGCATTATTCTAAACATTGTGCTCTTTAAGTAATTTTATGAAATCGTGGCACCTAGGTGGCTCAGTCAGTTGAGCATCTGACTTTGCTTCAGGTCATGATCTTGCAGTTCAGTTCGTGAGTTTAAGCTCCACGTCGGGCTTGCTGCTGTCAGTGCACAGCCTGCTTCAGATCCTCTGGCCCCCTCTTTCTACCCCTCCCCCGTTTGTGTTCTCTCAAAAATAAACATTAAAAAAATAAATTTTATGAATTTATTTCTAAAGAAGAGTTTGCTTCAGTTTTTTCTCAATTATGCCAGGGTAGATGGGGTTTAAAAGATGATTTTGATATGTAATTAAGCTATTTAACATTTTATAGGGGTTGGTAATGCTCAAGGACATAATTTCTCTAAGAGTCCAATAAATATGAGCACAGCCATTTCAAATTTCTTCACATAAACAAAACTTTCCACCCAACAAGAGTTGGCTCCTGATTCAAAGGAGACTTATTTTCAGCTGATGTACCATTTTCTCCTGCAGGTTGAGCTGATTTACTGTTCAGAGTCACTATCTGCCTTTCTAATAAGGTTTCTAATAGCCTCTTAAATGCTGTTCACTTTGGAGGATTTTCAACTATTAGCTGAATAATGCCTCATGCTAGATGAAACTCATGAATTTTAAGAAGCAATTGGGGTGCCACAATTTGGTTCTTTCTTTAAAAACTGGCGATATAGTGTTCAACAGAACTGTAATGCCAGAAAACACACACACATTGCCCTCATAAGATTCCCCTCTCCCCCATGCCACCCCACCCCAAATTGCCTTTGCTAGGGAGAGGATCAATGTCATTTTTGGTTTAACTCATGTAAAACCACAGGATTTATGGTTTTAAAGCATCATGTCTGGGAGCAATACAGCCCACACTTACTTAACACCCAACATGATTTATATGATCACCAAGGAAACCCTGAGACCTTCCTAATCATATATAGTTTCACAAACACAAGAAATTTAAGTGTTTTCATTTCAGTAGGGTGTACACATTTTCTGAAATGAACTAGAAGATCAAAATTCCTTACCAAAGAAAGAAAATAAAAAGCTGTTAGATTTCTCAAGGGAAGAAACTTCCCTACTTAGTACCATGTCATCCAATCAATTCTATTTAAGAAACATTTACCAGGAATGTTATGTCACATGCAGATAATAAAAAGGGGTTCAAAAGCTATTCCTTGCCCTCAGAGACGTCACAGTCTAACATACTGGTTCTTAAAATGTGGCTCCTGGGCCAGCAGCATCATGGTATTCTCTGTTAGAAAACTTTTAACTGCCAACTCAATTTCTTTAGTAGACTGAAGGGCTAGTCAAATTTCTATTTCTTCATGGTTTATTCAGTTTGTCTTCCAAAGAAATGTGTCTGTTTTATCTAAGTTGTTCATAGTAACCACTTATTATCCTTTTAGTGTCTGTAACAATCCTGATACTAGAATTGTCTCATTCTTGATCAGTCTCAACAGGGACTTATCAATCTTACTATTACTTCAAGGAAGCATTTTATTTTCTCTATTGTCTGTTCTCTAGTGCATATTTTTCACTTTTATATTTTTTATGCCTTTCTATTTACTTTTGGTTTAATTTCCTCATTTTCTAAATTCTTTAGGTAGAAGCTCAGATCATTGATTCTAAAACTTCTTTTCTAATGTAAGCATATAAAGCTGCATATGTTTTTCCAGTTTTATAGTTTTTTAATGGCAGAAGAGTATTACAATACTAATTCTTTCACGGAACTCCTTCTTAGTGCTTACTTAAAAATCAAATTAAGAACCAATGTGGGTGGGGGCTGTGCTAAATTGGTGATAGGCAGACATTGTTGGGATGAGCACAGGGTGTTATATATAAGTGATAAATCACTGGGTTCTAATCCCAAAACCAATACTACACTATGTGCTAACTAACTTGAATTTAAATTAAAAACAACAACAACAACAACAAAATAGGGGCACCTGCATGGCTCAGTCAGTTAAGCAACCGATTCTTTATTTTGGCTAAGGTTATGATCTCATGGTTAGTGGGAAAGAGCCCCAAGTTGGGCTGTGCACTGACAGCATGGAGCCTGCTTGGGATACTCTCTCTTCCTCTCTCTCTGCCACTCCCCTCTTGCTCATACACATGCTCTTGCTGTCTCTCAAAATAAATAAGTAAACTTAAAAAAAAAAAAAAAAAGAACCAAAGAAATAAACCAAATGAGGGGGGAATAGGTCCCCACTATGGTGAACACGTAAGTTTATTGAGCTCATACAGAACTCATCAGAGAGTACAGCTGAAGAACTGTGTTTTCAGTGAATAATTCCTCTGATACTTGCTTTCAATCCAGTGAGAAGAGCTATAATCCAAACGTCCATAATTTTCAGTGTAAAGAAATTCATGGGAAAAGTGCAGCTAGGCAGATTTTCCCTCAAAAACTCACATACACACTACTTGCACCCAGCAATGCAAACCACTTCCTTTTCCTTCCCCTGCAGGGATGTAAACCCCAACAGCTGTCATTCCATTAATAAAAACCTTTCCAGGACTGGTAAATTCTCAACTCTTTCCTACGATATGTACAGAGCACTATACTAGGTGAGATGCGATGAAATACAAAGCATAGGGGCGCCTGGGTGGCTCAGTCGGTTGAGCGACCGACTTCGGCTCGGGTCATGATCTCGCGGTCCATGAGTTCGAGCCCCGCGTCAGGCTCTGTGCTGACAGCTCAGAGCCTGGAGCCTGTTTCGGATTCTGTGTCTCCCTCTCTCTGACCCTCCCCCATTCATTCTCTGTCTCAAAAATAAATAAACGTTAAAAAAAAAATTAAAAAAAAAAAAGAATCTCTACAGGAGTATGATAAAAAAAAAAAAAGAAATACAAAGCATAATCCATGCTCGAGACAATTTGAGGAAAACAACAAAAAGAATTTGGGGTGGTTTGGATTCTGCAAATGTCAAATGTCAGAATTCTCAGTCAAAACTGTACCACAAAATTGCCAATGAGATACAATGAGCAAAGGACAGTTTTTTCGGTAAATGGTGCTAAGTCCAACTGATATCTACATGGCACAAAAAATAAATCTTGACCCTTACCACACATCTTTTACAAACATCCATTTCAGAGCAATCATAGACCTAAATGTGAAAGGTAAAACAATTATAAACAAATAAACAATATGCTTCTATAAATACTGTAGGAAATCATCTTTACTACCTTCAGATAGGCAAAGGCTTTTAAAAAGAACACAGAATGGGGCGCCTGGGTGGCTCAGTCGGTTAAGCGTCCGACTTCAGCTCAGGTCACGATCTCGCGGTCTGTGAGTTCGAGCCCCGCGTCGGGCTCTGGACTGATGGCTCAGAGCCTGGAGCCTGCTTCCGATTCTGTGTCTCCCTCTCTCTCTGCCCCTCCCCCATTCATGCTCTGTCTCTCTCTTCTCAAAAATAAATAAAAACGTTAAAAAAAATTTTTTTTAAAAAAAAGAACACAGAAGCCTAACTTTAAAGGATAGAACTGAAATTGAGCATTGCTCATGAAAGGACACCAGTAAGTATAAAAAAGAAAGCATTACAGGAAAAATAAGTATTTATAAGTGAGTGCTCAAAGAACTAGTATTCAGAATACATAAAGAATGCAGACCAAAAAAAAAAAAAAAAAAAAAAAACAACCCAATTTTTTTTTTTAATGGGCAAAAATCTTGATTGGGAACTTCACCAAAGAAGGTCTCCAATAAGCATATAAAAATGATTAACCATCAGAGATATGTGAATTAAAATCACAAAATGATACCACTGGACACCTGTCACGTGGCTAAAATTTTTTAAAACCTACGGAGAATACTGGCAAAGAAGTGGAACACCCAGAATATTCACACACTACAACCAGTATGGAAAAATTTTAGGCTAACATCTCCTAAAGTTTAACGGATGCCTACCCCATGACCCAATAATTCCACCAAAAGACACGTACAAAATGTTCATAGCACCATTCATCATACTAGTCAATGCCCGTCAATGGCAAAATGGAAATAAACTACTAATCACAATGAACAAAATTACTGCTACAGTGTGCAATGGATTGGCCACAAGCTTTGGAAATGAATGATCTTGGACATGAATTTCAGTTTACCATGTAGGACTAAATATGCAGATATGAGTACAAAGCCTCAAAAATCTGCTTTCTCCATCTGAAAAACAGGGTCATAACCATCTTATAAGACAATTCTGAGGATTAGAAATAATTTGCCTATAAAGCAAAGCACTATGTCTAATAGGTAGTTCAGTAAACAGTAAGACTGGGATTTAGGCAACAGCACTTCTATCACTCAGGATCAATACCAGTCTTTTTTATAAACTCTTTTCCTGTAAAGATAATGTTCCACCTGACCTGCCAAACCAATTTGTAGCATTGCCAACTCAGTCATCGGTGAAACTATACAAGAACCAGGTCATGGCATTTTATTATTCAGCTACTTTATAAACCCACATGTAATTGCAGCTGTCAGTTCTAATGCCAGAGGATCAAATGAGTTGGAAAGATTAAACAAATGGGCAGGAGAAATGCCAACAAGTGTATAAACTGGATAGGAGTCCAACTGGTTCAGTTACAAAGTTGATCCTTAGAGAACACTAAGTGCACTGTATGCACTCTGAAGAGAAGCACGTGCAGGTTACAATGCCCAAAAAACAAAAGAATGAAAATGGGGACAAAAGTCCCTTATTATTACTATGGTTGTGAGCGTAATCCTGAGTCTCCTTTAGTGTTAAAAATAAGTCTATTCATACTTGTCGTTAGAGAATAAAACATATAGTCCTATAGTAAATCTCACTTTGACTTCTTTTTAGTATAAAATATGTGTATACGTGTGTGTGTATAAGATCTGGTATTTCGTAGCAACCAGATCCTAAATTTTAAAGTTTTAATAAATATTAGGAGAAATGGCTATTTCTAAGTATAACACATAGTCAGTAATATTTTACTCATTTATAAAGAAAAGTCAGGATATTAACTTGTATTGCCATCTAAACTAGTAAGGGGAAGGCAGAGGCAGGGCAAAGAAAAAAAATCTTCTGAAATCTTGAAATCAAATTAAAACATTTTTTTTCATTTTATTTATTTTTAGAGAGAGAGAGAGCACAAGTGGGAGACAAGGTAAGAGGGTAAGAGGGAGAGAGGGAGAGAGAGAGAGAAAGAGGGAGAGAAACTCAAGCAGGCTCCATGCTCAGCACAAAGCCCGACACAGGGCTTGATCCTATGACACTGTGATCATAACATGAGCCGAAATAAAGAGTTGGATGCTTAACTGACTGAGCCACCCAGGTACTGCTTGAAATCAAATTTTCTGATCCAAAATAACTCCTTGAAGAGTAAGGCTCCAAACTTTTATATTTTGACTTTACATTCATACACCCTAGCTAGTTCTAGTCTATTAAAATTAATTATTATGCCTATCAAGTTTTAAAAGTAAGATATAGTTAAGAAATTATGAGTATTTCAAAGTACTCTAAACTCAGTTCTATTCATTCCACAAGAAAGGTCAGTAGTCCATCTTGGTGCAAGTCAGTGACATAGGGGCTCTATACAATGGGAATGAAGAACAAGAAGCTTTTTCTTTCTTCTGTGGCTGAATTACAGGGAGAATCCCAGTCCATTTCTAACCTAGTAAAACAAAGAAAAACTTTGGCCAAAGCCTTGTGAATCTGTTTTTTTCCCCAGGCACCATATTTTTATAGCCCATGCTTGATTTATTTTGTTGCATGGATCTAGTTTTCCATTTACATGAGGTTGTACGTAGAAGAACCAACCTTAGTTAGGGGAGTCCTCTTTCAGTTTTCTTCAATGAACCATTTATTTGCAAAAGCTCTACAAATTCCACTCCAGTTTATTTCTCTAAATAAAGCAATGCCCCCCACCTTTGAAAAACAGCAAGTGCATAGACTGCCTGACACACAGAAGTAAAAGTTTTAAAAAATGTGAGATCCATAAGTTTAAGCCAGCATTGCACCCAACACATTTGTTTAAAATCCTAATTCAGTGTTTTTCCTTAAAATTCTAAGGTCAGGCTATATGATAAATCAAGACTATAAGTACAGTGAGATTTCCCCCACCCCAGGCACTTTGCAAGATAGTCTTTAATTAAATATGATGGTGTCCTCACTTATTTATAATCCAAAATATTGAAAAAAATTTAAATATCTAACAATAGAGGACATGTTAACTAAAGTAATACTTTTTAACAGAATCATACAACTATTGAATTTTTACTAAGAATTTTTAGTAACATGAGATAATTCCATGTTACATGGGAGGGGATCCACATAAAATAGGACCCCAACTGGGGCACCTGGGTGGTGGCTCAGTCGGTTAAGCGACCAACATCGGCTCAGGTCATCATCTCACGGTTCATGAATTCAAGCCCCATGTCGGGCTCTGTGCTGACAGCTCAGAGTCCAGAGCCTGCTTCAGATTCTGTGTCTCCTTCTCTCTCTATTCCTCCCCTGCTCGTGCTCGGTCTCTCTCTCTCTCTCTCTCTCAAAAATAAATAAAGATTTTTAAAAAATTTAAAAAAATAAAAATAGGACCCCAACTCTGTAAAACAGATACAAAGAAACATACATCAAAATGTTGGCAATAGTTATACCTAGATGTTTATTTTCTTTCTTATCAAGAAAAATCTGTTTAAAATTGTTTTTCTGAACAAACACATTTACTTAAAGTGGCTTTTCAGTTAACTACAAAAGACCAGGAGAACATTATAGCCCCAATGACAGAAGGATCTAGTCAACTGGACTTCAGATCCTAGTATGTAATTTCAAGAAATCCTTAAACTTGCACATTGCCAATGTACCTCGCTAATGTTTTAGTAGTAGAGAGAATTTTATTCCCAAATAACTGATGACTAAGAGAATATTAAGTACACAAATAAGTTCTAAGAAATTGACTAAAGTATAGTTTTTATGTATTAGAAACCAAAGAAGGCAAGAAATGGAAATTAGAAATAGAAGGAAAAAAGCTTAACATAAAAAGTCTCAGATCAGAAAGGTCAACAGTTTCACTCAAAGCACAGCTTACATTCCACCACTCTGAGAGAACATTGCTATGCCATGAATCCTACAGAGAAAGGCCTTACCTCAAGGAATCACATATGGACCATAAAGTACATTATGTCCTAAAACCACACCACAAAACCATTCTAAACAAGAGCTGTGATAATTTCAGTAGTGAAAAAATGACTTATCATTTAATAGTAATCAAAAAGACAAAAACCAGTTACTTCATCTACTCACCTACTTTGTATATTCAAAACTTCACGTTTTTAACCTGAGATACCTCGGAAATAGAAATTGCAAAAATAAAATACTCACAGCCCCCCATAAAGGATCTTTTTCCAACAACATCCAGTGCTGCCTTTTATTCTTCTGATCAATCATACTTATTTCCTGCTTGTGGAGGAATTATTTGTATCTATAATTTATGGGTAAAACCTACAGGTCTGTATTTAGACACCAGACATGCACACATCCTCCATTTGACATGAAGAACTAACTAATGGGAAGTACAGAACTAGGTTTCATAACTCTTCTAGCACTGATGCAGCTTCAAAGACCTACGCAAGTACAGCATTTCAAAATTCCATGAAGGTATTTCAAAATGCAGTGAGAGAGCTCTTCAATACTATGGTGGAATGGGAAGGATGGGCCCAAGGACATGTGATTTTACTGTAGTTACAGCCTTTAGATTTAAAACAGACTATCCTTTAAAAATAGGTTTTAAAAGGTCTTAGAAATTGTTTTCATATTCATTAGAAGTCATAAGAAATGTCGAATACCGAAAGACAGTGAAAGAGTGCTTAAGCTCTCTGCCTCTCTGGAGCAAAAGACCCTTCTATTCCTTTCCTAGGTCACCTAACAATCTCAAATAACTTCATAAAAGCATCAGGATTTTAAAGGAGATAAGGGGCAGGGGAGAGTACCTAGATGGCTCAGCTGGTTGACCATCCAACTCTTCATTTCGGCTCAGGTCACAATCTCAGTTTGCAGCTTCGAGCCCCACGATGGGCTCTGTGCTGACAGCATGGAGCCTGCTTGGGATTCATTCATTCATTCATTCATTCATTCATTCTCTCTCTCTCTCCACCTCCCCTCTCTCTGCTCCTCCCCCTATTTGCTCGTGTGTACTGTCTCTGTCTCAAAATAAACTGTAACAAATAAAAAATAAATAAAGAAGGAAAGTTGCGAATGAGCAAATTTCTCATCCTTGCCACGTTTATAAGGGAAAATTACTGAAGTCCATGCTTTACTTCATAATTCACACAGATATCTCAAACACCCAGGGGCGGCGCCTGGATGGCTCAGTTGGTTAAGTGTCCGACTTCGGCTCAGGTCATGATCTCGCAGTTTGTGAGTTCAAGCCCCGCACTGGGCTCTGTGCTGACAGCTCCCAGCCTGGAGCCTGCTTCAGATTCTGTGTCTCCCTCTCTGCCCTCCCCCACTCACACTTTGTCTCTTTCTCAAAAATAAACAAACATCAGAAAAAATTTAAAAACACCTAATTGTTTACTACAACATGAGTTCAGCATTTACATAATAATCCCAATGTTAATTTCCGTTTCATGTACTATTTAGATGTTGTTGTCAGCATCAAAGTCTAACATCAAGACTAAGTTCACTTTGCAATATCACTTTTTCAAACTACTATGTGTCTGAAAGAATGGCAAACTGAAAATAGTAGATTACCTTAAAGAATTTGATAATACTTGAGGAAATTTTGATGCATAGAAAAAGCATTTAATGTAGCTTATGAATCAACAAGTGCAATCATGGAGGAAACTAGTTGGCAAAATACATTAAAATCACAAACTCTTAGAAATTTAGAAATCCTCTCATTATATGGATGAGAAAACTGAGGCCAAGGGTGCTAAGGTAGGTGTAGACATACTGACATCAGGGAGACAAGCTATAAACATTCCAGATCTTCTTACAGACTTTTTAAAGTACATTTCTGAATTAGTTCTTTCTCAAGCATGCTGTTTTCTGGTGTACTTTCAAGGAGTGGTGATTTTCAGGGCAAGTCACGTACTGGCAACAATCTCTTGCTGTCAGTGAATATTATTATCAGCTTTGAAAGCTGATCTCTATGAAGTGAAAGATAAGGAGAAATGGCATGTTCATACAGTAGTGGTGGTATCCAACTGAGGACGAATGCTTTGCAAACGTCACCGATCCAAGCCACCCTCCCCACCCAGATCAGCCAAGGGCTGGGGTGTCCTCTGCAGAGTCAGGGTAGGTTTGCACAGGAAGTGTTGGTGTATGTACTCAGTCTTGGGTGATGAAGTCAAATGAGGATGTCAGCATTTTTGGTTCCCTTCAAACTGACCACATGCCAGTGAACTATTGCCTAAAATTGCAACCGTCCTCCTCCGCTACATTACCAAGGCCGGAAGGGTCCTAATGAGTATGGTGGCTCTGGTTCTTGACCTTTTTTTTTTTTTTTTTTCAATGTTTTTAGCAGAGTAGTAAGCAAAGAAAAAAGAAAATTCGTACAAAATATTTTCTGATAATTTGACCTTGTATAATGAAGATTTTTTTTAATTAATCTTTATAATTAAGACTTCTCATTACTGTTCACTTCAGATATTGTGTGGCTATAGTTGTAGAAATGGGTTGCAAAAAATGCACTGAAATAACATTTCTCTCATAAATGTGTGGGGTTTTTTTTTCAGTTTGGCTGTTTATATTTTATAAAAACAGATTTATGTGTCTTGGCTTTAAATCAAGTGATTTTGATCAATTTAGTCATACTCTAGATGCTAATTAAATTTGAAAGTGGCTTTAGAAGCCATGATTATCAACGAATGTGTTATAAAGTTAAAATTAGTACCCTACCTCCAAAAAATATTATGGGGCTAAAAATAAATCTTTAGAAAAGCAAAAAGAGCTATTTATTTGCTCCTAACACCATCATCCTATGCCATGTCTTGATAAAATTAAAATTATCATCAGTAACTACAGCTGTATACTTATGTGTCCTTCTCATAACGACCGTAACAAAGGTGTCAGGGGCCCCATTTTACAGATCGTAAAAGTGAAAAATAATGGTAAGCAGCTCCCAGCAGAACTGTGATTCAGACCCTGCGTTGTTTAACTTCAAAACCTGGTCTCTAAAATCCAAATGTCTGCTTAGTCTCCCAGAGACTTCTTGAAATTATTAAGCTGGTACAAACTAAGAAAACTTTTTACCCTGTCTGCGCTTTCTTGTATTTAACTCCAAGCTCAAAACCTAAAACTGTTCATACCTGGTAAACTTCCCCTTCCTACTTCATGTGACCTTTTCATAACCAAATTCCCCAAAACTTTTTTTTTAATCTACTTGGAAGCCAATATTTGACCAATGATCCTACAAAAGTAGGGTCATTTTGAATAATTCACCCCATAGCCCACCCAAGCAATAGTCAGTTTTATCTTAGTTTGATTATTGGTCACGAAAATGGGAAGAGCACATTTGTCACTTTCTCAAGGTCACTTTGAGCTAGAAATATAATCCTGGTTTAAGGTCTGGTTGCTAAACCACGCTTCCTCTGCAATAGCGAGCTACCATTGGTAGACTGGTTGCTAAGAAACGAAAAACAACAAGAAGTATGAGATATTTCAAATATATATATATATTTTTTTTTGCTGATCTCTTTCCTCTACTTGTCCCTCCTCTATATTTTTCCCATTTCATTTTTATTTTATATTGTGATTATGGGAAGAAACTCCAACTGCTTTGGCAAATAAGGAAAAAGCTTATTCCTATTTCAAACATGAAGCAAAGTTTCATTTCCTTTTATTAAAATATGGTATATAGCCTCAAAAAGTATGACATTTTCAAAAAGCATCATGTTAAATCCATTTCTTCTATTTAAATTTTATTGGTACAGACCATTATCTTTTGACTTATAACTTTAAGACAGTTCACTAAGAAACACGTAGCTACCAACACATATGGGAATTGGCACGGTAGAGGATCTGGTCTGAACTCGCACCGCCAACTGAATTTCTGTGGTGATGGATATGTTCTGTATTTGTGCTATATAATAAGGTAGCCACGTGAGCACTTGAAACAAGTAACCAGGGAATTAAGTTAACATCATTTTAGTGCATTTAAATTTTAATTTTAAAAGCAACCAGTGGCTGATGGACAGCTTAGGCCTAAGGTCTGGATATCTTTTTTTTTTAACTTTTTATTTTGAATTATTATGGACTCACAGGAAATTGCAAAAATAGTACAGAGAGGTCCAGTTTCCCCTAATGATTACATCATATTATACTACTATAGTACAATATCAAAACCAGGAAACCGACTTTGGCACAATATGTGTGTTTAGTTCTGTGCCACTTTATCACTGGTATAGATCTGCATCAGCACAACCACAATCACGACACTCAAGGATTCTGCCATCACTAAGAGCTCCTTCATGTTAGCCATTCCTAGTCATCACCAACACCTTTCTCTTCACTGTTCCTAACCTCTGGCAGCCACTATTCTGTTCCCTATTCCTATCATGTAGTCATCTACAGCACACTGTATATAGTGGAAACACACTGTGTGTGACTGACGTTGGCTTGTTTCATTCAGCATAATGGTCTTAGGACCCTCTCGGGTTTTTCCATGTATCAATAGGCTGTTCCCTTGTACTGCTGTGTAGAATTCCATAGTGCAGTTGTACTAAAGTCAGTTCAGCCATTCACATGTTAATGACCATTAAATTGCTTACAGTTTTTAGCAACGACAAATAAAATTGCTATGAACATTCTTGTACGGTCTTAGTGTGGATCTAAGTTTTCATTTCTCTGGGATAAATGCTCAGAAGTACAACTGCTAGATTGTATGATGAGTGTCCACACGTGCCTATCTTCATTTATCATCTGAATATCTTCATGTTGTTTGCCCATTTTCTAGTGAGATTGTTAGGGTTTTCATTTTCCTGTTCAGTTTTGAGAGGTCTTTATATATATCCTAGATAGAGTTCTTTGTCAAACATTGGGTTCTCAAATATTTTTTCCAGCTATAGCTTGTCTTTTTGCCATTTTAACAGTTACACAGCCAAAAGTTTTAAACTGATGAAATCCTACTTATCCATTTTTTGCTTTTATGATTTATGCTTTTGGGATCATGGTTAAGAACTTTTTGGTAAGTCCTAGGTCTAGAAGATTTTCTCCTAGGTTTTCTTTTAAAAGTTTTATAGTTATGGGGCAGCTGGGTGGCTCAGTTGGTTGAGTGTCAGACTTCGGCTCAGGCCATGATCTCACAGTTCGTGAGTTTGAGCCCCATGTCGGGCTCTATGCTGACAGCTCAGAGACTGGAGCCTGCTTCGGATTCTGTGTCTCCTTCTCCTTCTGCCCCTCCCCACTCACGCTCTGTCTCTCTCTCTCTCAAAAATAGACACACATTGTTTAAAAAAATTTTTAAATAGTTTACAGTTTTATGTCTTACGTTTAAATTAATGACTTATTTTGAGTTAATTCACATATATAGTCTAAGGTTTAGGTTGAAGTTATTTTTTTTTCCATAGATATCCAATTGCTCTAATATTATTTGTTTAAAAGACACACTGTATTACTTTTGCACCTTTGGCAAAAGCCCCCTACTTGTGTGGGGCTAATTCTGGGTTTTCAATTCTGTCGCACTGACCTATTTGTTTCTTACTCTGACAATACCAGTCTTGATTACTGTAGCTACATAATGTCTTAGAGTGATTCTCCCTGCATTATGCTTCCTTCTCAAACTGTTTTGTTTTTTAATTTTAATTTTTTAGCTGTTTTGGTTACTTTGCCTTTCCATGTAAATTTTTAGGATAATCTTATCTACACCCATAAAAAATCTTGCTAGAATTTTAACAGGAACTGTATTAAACCTATATACAGCAATTGGGAGAACTGTCATCTTTATTAAGAGTCTTCCAATCCACGAACACAATATGTCTTAGATTTTTACTTCTTTCTTTTATTTCTGTCATCAGCACTTTGTAGTTTTCATGGGTATATCTTTTAAAAACAACCCAAACAATGACCCAGAAATAGCTTATAAATGCTACCAAAATAAAAAGTGATAGGCCAAACAGGTTTTGGAAATCAAAGAGATCTGGAGTAACTAAAATTAAAAATCAGGAATCGCATAAACACATTTATTTGGGGCAAATAAGCAGATTTTGCTGAAAGGCTGGCTTCACATAATTTACAAAGAAATAAAAAGGCACCACAGGGAATTTTGCAAGTAAAACTGTAAAAAGGACAGATTGGAAACTTAAAGGATAGAGTTACATACCCTCTAGTTATATGCAGCACTTTTTCCCTTTTTTGATTATATTTCTTCTATGTATCAAACCTGTGCATTACATGTGCATGTTATCATCTTCTAAACTGTTGGTCATGAGCATCATGCCAGGGAAGTTTGACAATGGCATCTAGAAGGATTCTTCTAAACACATGTATCATGTCATCTTATCCATACTATCCATAATTTCCCTCCTGAATAGGTCACTCCACCAGACTTGGTAGGGTATGAGGAGAGTAAGGAAGAAAAACATAAAGAGACGAATCAAGGAAAGAACAAAAAAGGAGGAAGTACATTACTAGTCAACTTGACAACTACTTACATGCAGGAGAGTGAAAAACTAAAAGTAAGGGAAAGTAATGCTGCCCCATTTTTACAAATGATCAAATTAGAGAAAAAATATTCAACTTATGTTTAACAATATCTTATCAGTATTATTAAGATAATGTACAACCCAAACCAGAGGTGTGTGGGTGGCTCAGTGGGTTAAGCGAATCCAACTCTCGATTTCGGCTCAGGTCATGATCTCACGGTTGTGAGATTGAGCCTGGTGTTGGGTTCTGTACTGAGCATGGAGACTGCTTGGGATTCCCTCTCACACTCTCTCTCTGCCTTCTCCACTCGCTCACTCAATCTCTCTTTCAAAATAAATAAACATTAAAAAAAAAAAGATTATAACCCAAACCAAAAGCATTCAATCAAATGTTCAATTCTAAGTAAAAATAGGAACTAAAGGTCAAAGATTTAATACCAGTCAGATTCTATTAATTTTAAAATATGCCTGTAAGCCGTATTTAAACTCTGTTGAATCACTATTGTAATAAAGCACTAAGTCTGATTTTTTTTTTTTTTTTGATGGAGTTCCAATGTGGATAGAGAAAAATTTACTAACATAAGTGCTTTACACATTCAGGAAGCCACTTATGAGCCTGTATGAGCAAACTTCATACATAATTTGGGTGAATAAGCAGGACCAGAGGGAGTTTCTGCCATCGGTCTTGTCCTCTCTTACCAATCTGGAAACAGCTGCAAAAGCTCCAAATGGTAGAAAATCTTGGGAATTCTTTCCCCCCCACTATTCACTTCTGCCTTTACCACAATCATTTCTACAATGCAGTGAGTTTGCCTTTCATTGTTCACAACTCCTGAATAGCATTTAGTCCTGACTCTAGGGAGGAAAGTCTATAGAAAGGGGTTATTTCTCTACCTTTGGTAATATATAAGACAACCTTTACCAAAAATAACTAGCTCAATTTTCAGACCAATTAAAATATATAAATGCATTCAGACATCCCTGTCACATGCAAATCTTGGCATAACCCAAGTGCTAAAGACTATATTCTGTTAATGAGTTTAATTCCATGGAAAAAAAAATGACTTTTGTCAACCAGTGAAATACAACATTTAAAATCTCCACAGGGGTGCCTGGGTGGTTTAGTCAGTTGAACGTCCGACTCTTGGTTTCGGCTCAGGTTGTGATCTCAGTTTGTGGGTTCAGGCCCCGCATCAGGCTCTACGCTGACAGAAGCAGAGCCTGCTTGGGATTTTCTCTCTCCCTCTCTCTATGCCCCTTCCTGACTTGCACTCTATCTCAAAATAAACATTAAAAAAAATATAGTTTCCACAAACACATTGAATTCTACTCCTGTTAAAACTTAAATTTAAAAAAAAAAAGAAAAATCTGATGAGGTTTTCCCACTGCTTTGATTAAAACACACATACACAAGTAAAATTTTTAAATAATAATAAAAAAATTAAATTTCCGCAAATGTTGAGAGGCTAGTTATATGTAAATGTTTCTCTTAGCCTCCTTCCAAAGCTTGAAACTTTCTCCAACTAACAATTACTTTTCACCAACTTATAACTTAAGCCAAGAGTGCCTTTCCAATACTACAAACAAACAAACAAACAAACAAACAAAATATATCCCTAACAGACTGGGGCGGGTTGATGACAGCCTCAAATTCTTTGCCACTATTTTCATACCAAGAGGTAGGGTCATTTATCACCTCTTTGAATGACTCCATCCAACAGAAAAGAACAGAAATGACATTGCACCAGCTCTGAGCTAAATCTTTAAGAGGTCTGGCAACTTCTGCTTCCTTCTTTTTGGAGTCCAGCTGCCACATTATGAGAAAGTCCAAAGAGCCACATGCATGAGAAAGGCCTCCATGGAAGAGAATGAAGGTCCAGCTGACAACTCCAGCTAAGATCACAGCTGACAGTCAACAGTCAACACCAAGTTGCCAGCCCTGTAAGCGAGCGACCTTGGAAATAAATCTTCCAGCTCTAATCACGCTGTCCCAGCAAACAGCACACGGGCCAGAAAGGAGCCATCCTTACCAAACCCCAGCCAGATCCCAAAGCTGTGAGCAAGAAAATAGTTGTTGCTTTAAGCCATGAAATTTGACGGTGATTTGTTAGGCAGCAATAGATAACAAAATTTGGTACCAGAAGTGGGACTGTAACAAAAACCTAAAATCTATGCCAGCTTGAGTCTCAGTGATGGGCAGAATCAAGAAGGGTCTCTAGGAGACAGTTAATAAAGATCTGAAAAACATGAAGAAATGCTGCTGGTGGCTAAAGAAAGGGAGGGAGTCTACATCCTGCACTGACAGAATAACTAGCAAACCCAAAGCATGCAATAGCACGGAAACAGAAAGGGCACCTAACAGATTCATGCATCAGACTATGGAGAATTTCAGCAAGAATGCTGAAAGTACTAAGTGGTTCATGTTAGCTGCCTATGATAAAATACAGGAGTAGTGAGATGAACTAAAAAGGAACCGTTTGGTTCCTTTTCAAGAAGAATTTAGAGGAAATATAGAGGAGCCAAACTTGATGGGTTCAAAATAAAACCATTCCTCATTTCAGCATCTTAGCACAAAGTAAGCTCAAAGTGAGACATGGCTCAAGGCCAAAATCAAATCCTGTGTTGCCAGTAAGATGTGGCCTCAACCTTTTTTGAGCTATCAAAGATGTTAGGTGCTTGGTTCCTCATAGACTATGTTAGGCCAGTGGTTCTAAAACTCTGTGTGCACCAGACTCAGCTGGGGTTGAGGCATGGGTGTTAAAACCCAGACTGCTGCACCCAATTTTCAGGTCTGGAATGGGGTCTGACCTCTGTAGTCTCCAGGTGATATTAATGCTACAGAGACCACACTTTGCAAATCACAGAGCTAGACCAAAAGGCTTTGAAGAATTTTCAGTGTGATTCTAAGAACCATCTCTCCTAGACAGTAGAGCTCATAAGACTCTTAAAGATATTTTCATATAACCCCTGACTTAAAGGCAGTTCAAGGTAGACCCCTGTCTCAAAGAGATTTGTGGGAATGGTTTGTAATGTTGTGAACCCAAAGAGATCTGTGAGAATACACATAAAAACTCCGAAAAACATATCAACGGAAAGAGCATTGGTGTGGACTAAAGAGACATTTCAAAATGAAAAATACCAGGGCCCTTATTCAGACAGGAAGAGGCTACAAATATAAGTCATTTCTTATGGAAAAGTAAGATTCAGAGGACATAACCAAGAGCCTAGAGGGCAGAGACCAGAGCCACGAAGAACCATCCCAGTTAGAAACTTTTCACGAAACCATTGACATTTACCTAGCTGGATTTTAGAACCGCTGTGGACCAGGGAGGGCTAGGTGTCTCCCATTTCCCTGTTCTGTGTTTTCAAAAAAAAAAAAAATAACAGCATTACTGAGATATAATTCACCTACCATATGATTTACCCAAGGTTTGCAACTCAGGTTTTTAGGATATTCACAGATACAAGCAAGTTACTTTTAAAAAATTCCATTACCGGGGTGCCTGGGTGGCTCAGTCGGTTAAGCATCCGACTTTGGCTCAGGTCATGATCTCGCGGTCCGTGAGTTCGAGCCCCGCGTCGGGCTCTGTGCTGACAGCTCAGGGCCTGGAGCCTGTTTCAGATTCTGTGTCTCCCTCTCTCTGCCCCTCCCCCGTTCATGCTCTGTCTCTCTCTGTCTCAAAAATAAATAAAAGTTAAAAAAAAAATTAAAAAAAAATTCCATTACCTCAAAAGAAACCTGTACTCTTTAGTTATCATCCCCATATACCCATCCCACCCATATACTCAGCTCTAAGAAGCTGCTAATCTACTTTGTCTTTATAGATTTGTCCATTCTGGACATTTCATATTGATGGAATCATACACTATGTGGTCTCCGTGACCCACTTCTTGCACCTAGCACATTTTCAAGGTTCATCCACGTTGCAATATGTATCAGTACTTCATTCCATTGTACGGATACACTACATTTCATGTATCTGTTCATCAGTTGATAGATATTTGAGTTGTTTCCACCTTTTGGCTATTATAACCTTATGTGATATTCCTGTACAAGTTTTGGGTGGACATATGTTTTCTCTTGGATATACACTTAGGAAAGGTCAAATGCTAACTATGTTTAACCTTTTGTGGAACTGCCAGACTGTTTCCAAAGCAATGGCATCATTTTACATCTCCACCAGCAGTGTATCATTGTGACTTCTCCACAGCCTCTGATGCCTCTTTGAAGGGGAGCGTCTGTGGCAATTTTCCTGTCCCTGCCTTGCCATTGCATGTTGGGTCAGGGGAGGAGAGCAAATAATTTGTGCCTTTAGTTCACAGGTATTTGGTTGAGAACAGCTGCACCAAAAGAGCCTCATCTGTACCTGGACCTGACATGAATGAGCTCCTGGACTCAAGCTAACATAGCAATAGAGCAAGACTTGTGGGAGTCTTGGGTGTGGGCGAGTGCAGTGTGCACGTGTGTGAGTGGCCAGAGTGCGCCCTGTAGTAAACTGCTGTTCTGGTGATCACCTCCAATGAACCACCCTTGTAGGTATCCACTCCTTGTGGAGTTCTTTCCCACATGGACTCTGGGCTGGGCCGATTACTGCTTGAACCATCAGACAATGACAAAAATGATGCAGTGCCAGTTGTAGGCCTAGCCCTTAACTGCTTGGGCAGCATCCTCTTCTTCCATTTGGAACCCAGATACCACAAGGCAACCTAAGCCGCCACTGGGTCCCAGCTGATCTCCCCAACCAAGACTCGGAGGACCACAGCCATCCCAGCATCCAGATGATACCGCAAAAAAACAGAACCTCCTGGACAACTCAGTGAGTCACGAGATAAATTGCTGTTTTAGACTATCTGGTTTTGGAGTGGTTTGTTACACTGCCATAAATAACCCCAACAAGTCCCTTTTAGTGGCATTTTAAGCTTCACTTCTCTCTAGGCATGACAGACAAATTATAAAGAAATATACTGTGCAGTAAACTTTTTTTTCCCCTCTAAAAGCTTAATCTATTGTACTTAGGATCAATTCAGCAATCATTGAAGCATATGAAATACACCTTCTAAGTCTCAGGAGAATTTCCTTAGAGTCTATCTTAGAGTGTAAGTGACTAATAGTGACAAGAACTTAAAAGTTTCCGTTTTCAGTAAAAAACAATAAGCAGCTGCACAAGCCATCAAAGAGGACTGGCCACGGATGGGAATCTCAGCATCAGCTGACATCTCCTGGTGCTCAGCAAGGCACACGAGGATCACAGACAAATGTGAGGAAAGTCCCTGAGTATCAGATAAATTCACAACAGGCATTCGGAAGGCAGGCGAGGGATAGACAAGTGCCAAGCAGTCTGTGGTCATGGCCACAATTCCTCAAGGCACAGTCACGGGGTTAAGATGGCAGGTCTTTTGAAGCCAGTTGTTATGGCAACCAGAAAGGATTTTTAACATCAGTGACACCAGTACGAGTTTCTAAACTCTTATGCTATGTTTTCTCTTATGCTGACACGGCTGCTGTCCTTTTGCTTAGCTCCTCTTTCTTTATTCTTATTTTTAATGTTTGAGAGAGAAACAGAAAGTGTGTACGTGACTGGGGGAAGGGCAGAGAGAGAGGAAGACAGAATCCCAAGCAGGCCCTGCACTGTCAGCACAGAGCCCAATGCGGGGCTCCATCTCATGGCCATGAGATCATGACCTGAACCAAAATGAAGAGTCTGACACAACTGAGCTACCCAGGCACCCCTGCTCCTCTGGATTTAACGGGCTCTCACATGTCTGCTCCAGTCACCCCTGACTTTCAGTTCATCTTATAGATGATGGCATGCAAGGATCCTGGAGGCTTTCTGCATCTCGAGAATACGGACAATAATAAATTCCTTACAGCATAGAATTATTCTAATTTCCACAGAACAATGCATTAAAAAGTTCCAGACATATAATAAACTCCCAGTATATTACACTATCAATATACTATATGTGCTAACTTTGTTCAATTACATCTGCCCTAAAAACAATGACTTTCAAGGAAAAAAATGTAAATAGAGTATCAACTCATTAACCTATTAATAGACACCTCGTTTAAACAAACTGTAGTACAGCTATACAGTGAGATGCTAACGTAGAAGAAATAATAGGGGTGCCTGGGTGGCTCAGTTGATTAAGCATCAGATTTTGGCTCAGATCATGATCTCCCAGTCCGAGAGTTCGAGCTCCACATCAGGCTCTGCACTGACAGCTCAGAGCCTGGAGTCTACTTTGGATTCTGTGTCTCCCTCTCTCTCTGCCCCTCTCCCCTTGTGCTCTGTCTCTCTCAAAAATAAATAAAAGTTTAAAAAATGTTTTTAGGGGCGCCTGGGTGGCGCAGTCGGTTAAGCGTCCGACTTCAGCCAGGTCACGATCTCGCGGTCCGTGAGTTCGAGCCCCGCGTCGGGCTCTGGGCTGATGGCTCAGAGCCTGGAGCCTGTTTCCGGTTCTGTGTCTCCCTCTCTCTCTGCCCCTCGCCCATTCATGCTCTCTCTCTGTCCCAAAAATAAATAAACGTTGAAAAAAAAATTTTTTTAAATGTTTTTAAAAAGAAATAATAAAGGAAGAGGGCTTTGAAAATTTGATGTGGAAAATTTCTAATACATAAATATGAAAAAACCAAGTTTAAAGAACATACAATCCCATTTTTAAAAAATGTTTATTTATTTTTGAGAGAGAGAGAGAGACAGACAGACAGCGTGCAAGTCGGGGAGAGGCAGAGAGAGAAGCAGACGCAGAATCTGAAACAGGCTCCAGGCTCTGAGCTGTCAACACAGAGACCAACACGGGGCTTCAACTTGGAAACAGCAAGATCATGACCTGAGCTGAAGCTGGACACTCAACTGACTGAGCCACCAAGGCATCCCCATATAAGTCCACTTTAAAAATAAGTATATACTTGGGGTGCCTGGGTGGCTCAGTTGGTTAAGTGTCTGACTTTGGCTCAGGTCATGATCTGATAGCTCATGAGTTCAAACCTTGCATCGGGCTCTGTGCTGACAGCTCAGAGCCTGGAGCCTGCTTTGGATTCTGTGTCTTCCTCTCTCTCTGCCTCTCCCGTGCTCACACATGTGCTCTTTGTCAAAAATAAACAAACATTAAAAAAAAAAAAAAAGCATATACTCTGTAGATGCATAGAAAAAAAATCTGGTAAAAACCACCAGATTCCATGGACACCACAATTTGGGTGGGAATTTCAGTTTCTACAGAATACATTGCTATAATACTTGGTTTTTTAATAATAAGCACATGAGTCTTATAAACAGAAAAACATAAATGTAAAGACCACAGATCCTTCTTTAAAAATATCATGCTTTTACCTGAATTCGTTCACAAGGTTTTCAGCGTTCATTCTTCTTTAGCACTCAGAGCAGCTCAAGTCTGTTTTTAGAACAGTGTCAGAAGCTGCTATATGAGCTGTTTCCTGTATGGGGCAGCTATTTTTAATTAATGAACATTTTGTTGTAAGAGTTCACTGGAAATAAAACCACCAGTCTGCAAGTCAGACTAAAGAAAAGCTTACTCTGTAGAAAGATTTCAGTTATAAAAACATACTCTAAAAGGTATTTGACAGTATGTAATATTTACTTTATTAATAAAAACTTTATTTCCATAGTGATACTAAGATCCATCTCATTTAAAACTTCCTCAAGGAAATCTAAATTCTATTTCATTACTCCTAAAAAAAAAAAGAAAATACAGCATCCTTCCTATCACAGGCACTCAAATATGAGTTGTGGGGAACATCAGAGGTGAGACAGAAAAGAGATGAATTACAAAAACAGAATAATGGTTTCCAAACATTTATTGAGCAACAATGTGAAAATGCTGTTCTATTCTGACTTGAAGAATTAAAATTGGGGTTACTCCATCTGTAAGTATATTAGTAACATAATCATCCCTTCTAATTAATTAGATTCCCCCCAAGTTTATGAGACAATATGGCTCAAGAGACAGCTACTATAGAAACAAGTTATATTTATCTACCCAGTTCCTCAACCCACGGGTTCACAGCACTACAAGGAGATCTCTCGGAGAGCCAACAGCAGGAACAGTAGGTAAGAACTCAATGGTTAGGGAGCAGCACCAGAGTTCGAAAGGCCCCACCCAAGCCATTCCCCGCCAGAACAAAAATAGGATTTTCCTGCAGATCTAAGAGAAGGTTCTAAGAAGGCCCCTCCTCCCTGCACTGTGTGCAGTAAAGTGTCTGGTCACAAAAACAAGGGTTGATTGTTCTCTTGCCAAACTGTACTCCTCCTGACAGGTGGCAATCCACCCATTTATACTAAACTCTACCCATACTCTTTCCACTCACCACTTCCCTAAATTCCTTGCATTTGTAGACTGTTACACAATTTTAAAAGTACCTTCTTATCCATTAATTTAACTCAAGCAGGTTATAGGATTTCTACCTAATACATTGAACAAAAAAATGCTGGCATTTAAAACACACTCTGAGAATGGGATGGTAAAGGCTCTAATGTCCTAAGAAGGCCTTGCTTACAGCACATCCTGCAGAGGGTTGTGATGGTTAATTCTATGTGTCCACTTGGAGGGTGTTTTTGGATAAGATTAACATTTAAATCAGTGAATACTGGGGCGCCTGGGTGGCGCAGTCGGTTAAGCGTCCGACTTCAGCCAGGTCACGATCTCGCGGTCCGTGAGTTCGAGCCCCGCGTCAGGCTCTGGGCTGATGGCTCGGAGCCTGGAGCCTGTTTCCGATTCTGTGTCTCCCTCTCTCTCTGCCCCTCCCCCGTTCATGCTCTGTCTCTCTCTGTCCCAAAAATAAATAAACGTTGAAAAAAAAAATTAAAAAAAAAAAATAATAAATCAGTGAATACTGCCAATCAACACCACAATGAGATACCACCTCACATCTCTCAGAATGGTTAGAATTAACAACTCAGGAAAGAACAGATGTTGGTGAAGATGTGGAGAAAGGGGAACCCTTTTACACTGTTGGTGGGAATGCAAACTGGTGCAGCCACTCTGGAAAACGGTATGGAGGTTCCTCAAAAAATTAAAACTAGAGCTACCCTAAGACCCAGCAATTGCCCTACTAGGGATGTTGTATCCGAAGGATACAAAAATGCTGAAGGGGCACATATATACATACATACATACCACGTGTGGTTATGCTTCATCCTAACTTCCCCCACCACATCAGCCTTCTCTCATCTTGTCCAATGTGGCCTGCCATCACTGAGCAGCGCCACCCACAGGGCATCGCTGTACATCCACTCACAGAGCTACTTCTCCAGGCTCTACTTCTGGCCCCTCCCACCCATCTTCCCATGAAGATGGTACCCACAGCCTACCCTGACAGTTGCCATGTTGGCACTTACTTTTCTGCCACCAAACCAACATTGTGAAATATTTCTTGCATATAAGCTTTTAAAACATATACTTTCTAGCACTTTCTATCGTCTTTACCTCTTCCTCATCATCTCTCATTTCCACAACATATCTTGCCCTAGGGTCACTTTAGCACTCCAGCTTTTGATCCCTATCACAAATTGAACTTGTTGACAGAATAGGTATTATACACACTTCACAGATGACGACACAGAGGTAGAAAGAGATGAAGTGACTTGTATAAGTTCAGATTATAAATTAACAACAAAATTACAATTAGGACCCATTTTCTATTAACTTAGTTTAATTTCTGTTATACACGGAGGCTATTCATAAGCATAAGATCTGGAGTCAGGTTATGCTTGCTCTACTATTTATCAAACTATGACCCTCAGGTCTATGAAGCTATTAGTTTATTAAGCTATTAGTGGCTTGATTTCCGCATCTGTAAAAACTAGAGTAGTATTGACTTTCAACGGGATTTTAAGGAGATTTCCTAAGCTAAAATGGGTAAAACACTTTGAACACTGTCTGACACATAGGAAACTCTTAGTAAACTTTATCCACTCTCCTTATTGTTTATAATTTAATCAGCCTTTCTACGATTATGGTACAAATGACCTACTTACACTTATCCTTTTTCTTTAATCATTCGTAAACTCTTAAATTTCAGCTGGATGAGGCCAAATACATTTAAAAGCCGCTGATGAATCCACTGTTTATTCACCTAGCATGGTTTACTGCACTGCATGTCAATAAGTACTTCAAAGAAACTGGACACAGAAAGGAAAAATCACAACTCAGATAACATTTCTACCTGTTGAGCTGGCTAGTTATTGGCTACATGAAATAGCCAGTCAGTACAGCACTTAATTTTGTCCCTTATGAGGTCACTTTATAGAATGTTGACCACAGTATTTTTTTATTTTTATTTTTTATTTTTTTTCAGCATATGAAGTTTATTGTCAAATTGGTTTCCATACAACACCCAGTGCTCATCCCAAAAGATGTCTTCTTCAATACCCATCACCTACCCTCCCCGCCCTCCCACCCCCCATCAATCCTCAGTTTGTTCTCAGTTTTTAAGAGTCTCTTATGCTTTGGCTCTCTCCCACTCTAACCTCTTTTTTTTTCCTTCCCCTCCCCCATGGGTTTCTGTTAAGTTTCTCAGGATCCCCATAAGAGTGAAAACATATGGTATCTGTCCTTCTCTGTATGGCTTATTTCACTTAGCATAACACTCTCCAGTTCCATCCACGTTGCTACAAAGGGCCATATTTCATTCTTTCTCATTGCCACGTAGTACTCCATTGTGTATATAAACCACAATTTCTTTATCCACTCATCAGTTGATGGACATTTAGGCTCTTTCCATAATTTGGCTATTGTTGAGAGTACTGCTATAAACATTGGGGTACAAGTGCCCCTATGCATCAGGACTCCTGTATCCCTTGGGTAAATTCCTAGCAGTGCTACTGCTGGGTCATAGGGTAGGTCTATTTTTAATTTTTTGAGGAACCTCCACACTGTTTTCCAGAGTGGCTGCACCAATTTGCATTCCCACCAACAGCGCAAGAGAGTTCCCGGACCAAACACAGTATTGATATGGCTACATTCTCAACTCAAACGGCAAATACACTGCGTGATCCTATTCTTCTGCCATTTTGACCTTGGGCCTCTACCCAACACATTCAATTACTCTGCCCATGTGGATTAATGCTTCTGTGAAGACGTGGGCAGGTGGTCAGAATATCTGAGCTTTCATTTAAATTCTCACACAACCTTTTCAGACCTCAGTATTGACAATAATGATACCACCACCAACCCCCTCCCCCACTACTTCACAGGTTTTTCAGAAAAACAAAAAACAAAGCAAAACAAAAAAACAGTCAAGACAAACCATAAAAAACAGGCATTTAACTCAGGCTTCCAAGTCTGCTGCACAGAGGGGGAAAAATCGTGTGTGGGGACGGCATCAATGTTTCTCCAAATGAAGGCATCTTACCATCTTATTAGTATTTAATCCACAATAAGAATACTTCTGACACGGATGCTTTTTATTTCATATTGTAAAAGGCTTTGTTAGGAAGATTTCTCACAATAAGGCAGACCCGAATTGACGTTTTTACCCTCCTCTGCTAGCTCTGTGACTTTGAGCAAGCTAGCTAACATTTTAGATTCCTGGGTCTCGTTTGCTTGTTTGCTTTTTGGTACTGGTGGTCTTATTGAACGAAGAAGACAATTTTACCTTTTCTCTCGCAGGGTTATGAGGAGCAAGTGAGGTCACACACACCAAGTTATGAGCAAGGCAGCAGCAGTCAACACTGCTGCCCTACTCCTCCAGCAGTGAGAAGGCAGTCGGTTTCACTCGCGCCTGGATTTCCAAAGCTGTCTAAGTGGATTTGCTAACTGATGGGAGTTAACACAAGAACTGATCCAAGAACTACAAGAAGTAAGTTTAAAACCTACCCACAGAAAAAATACAGGGTGAGTAAAAGTTTTAGCAACACTTGTTAGTTGCAATTCACAGTACCTATGTTGCATTTTCTTTCTGCTCTCACAGCCTTAAATATAGCCCTGGCACAAGTAAGTATAGGGAGAGCTGATAAAAATGACAATGCCTGGGGCACCTAAGTGGTTCAGTTGGTTGAGCACCTGACTCTTGATTTTGGGTCAGGTCATGATACCAGGGTCATGGGATCGAGCCTTGTATCAGGCTCCATGCTGAGTGTGAAACCTGCTTAAGATCCTCTCTCTCTTTCCCTCTGCCCCTCTCCCCAACTAATGTTCTCTCCCTCTAAAAACAAAACAAAACAAAACAAACAAAAAAAACAGAAAAAGAAAAAGGAAATGTCAATGCCCCATCTGCCTCACCAAGATCTAGGACCCAAACTCACATATTTCAAGAGGTACAATCTGTAGGAGTGCTCACAATACTGACTCCATCTTTGGCCCTCCATCTTGTTCATGTTTGCTCAATGACCTCTCTTCGGGCTACGTGTCCCAGGTCCCTTGGACATTGACATACATACCTTAGGGATACCTGCCAAGGCCAGAATGAGTTTAGGCTTATTTTGGCTTCCCAGGAATCTGTTGAAGATAACACAGACTTCCTTCTTTCCTGACGCACAGGAGGTGCCACAAGATTTAAAGGGTATGTGCAAGCCCTTTGAGGCGCGTGTCAACTTTTGGTCTCACTACAGTGCGCTTCTGCATGTCCCCTCGCTTCATAAAGTCTGTGGACGAAGGTCTGGATTTTGCTGAGAATAACTCTGAAGCTGCTGTGGATTGTCCTTGCCCTATCTCCCCCCGTGTCAGTAAGGTACCCTGAATACAACTCTGTAAAAGATACGCAGTGTCTTTCTTTGTTTCCTGGTCTCCAAGTGCCCTGTCTGTTTGAGAGATACTTCACTATCTCTCCTCCACCTTCTAACACCTTCTCATTTTAAATTTGGCCCTGGATGTTTGCAATCTGCCAAAAAAGAATGTTTTCTTATCATCTTTTTCTCTAAGGCGTAAGATTTTTCAAAATGTGGTTTCATCCCATTAGCAAGCCCAGCAGAAAATAGAGTATGTAAGCACACAGAAAGGCTAAGTTTTATCCCAGATACACACATGCTCACACATGCACAGATAGCGTTGTACTGGGTTGTGGTTAAAAAGTTTGCTATTCAAAAGCACAGTTACTAACTGCTTTCCTTTTGAAAACAGGTAACTGACAATAACACTGCTTTTTAAAAGGTCATTACTATTATAAAAGACAGTTTAAAAGGCTGGACTGTTGGGGCACGTGGGTGGCTCAGTCGGTTAAGCATCCGACTCTTGATCTCAACCCAGGTCATGATTTCACAATTTGTGAGACTGAGCCCTGTGTTGGACTGCAGTGCCTGCTTAGGATTCTCTTTCTCCCTCTCTCTGCCCCTCCCCCTGCCTCCCTTTCTCTCTCTCTGTCTCAAAATAAATAAATAAACTTAAAAAGAAATTTAAAAATAAAAGCCTTGACTATTAAAAAGAAAGTTTTTCCTCCTACTGAACTTCAGTCCAAATGATCATTAAAATGCCCAAATAACTGATATATCTCCAAGTCAAGACACATATATGAACGAATCAGTAGGGAGAGGACAGGTACAAAGGAAAAAAATATTTTATTAATTCCAGTCATGGTGCTAGATTATATGCCAGGCACACCTCTAGAATTCCCCCTTTAATCCACCTAATCCTGTAAGTATCACAATGTGGTAGCTAGATTTCATAGTTCTTCATTTTAATTCATAACCTAATGAAGGTCATTTTCTTGCAGTCACAGGACTGACAAGGTTGGACATTACACCTCTTGACCAGCAGTGCCTGATTTAGGCAGAATAGGGTCCACATTCAGGATTATGGATAAAGGTACAATTTAGAACATCCTTCAGTCTCTTAGTTTTCTCCTTAAATAGACTGCACTCAAAACAATAGCTTAATTGGCACAGAACTGGAACTCAAAGAGCAAGAACAGCCAGTGACTTGCTCTAAGATGTTGGGAAAGCCAATTTCTATGGACCTCTATTTGTATGGCAGAACTTTGCAGTTTCTGATAGCTAAGATTTTAATGATTCATGCCTTTAAGAGGACACATTCTAAGTAACAAATTCCATCACCAGAAACTTTATCAGAATTAACATAAGGACATAATTTAAATAAATAGCAGAAAAACAAACTCTAGGGTGCAAATTCTTTTCCCGTAGCACCCTGACTGCCTATACCCTCTCCCACCTCCACAAGAATGGCTGACCTGGCCTCCTAACCTTATAGGACTGCCTAGAATTCTTGCCTGTCCTGCCACCTAGTGGCAGCAAGGATTCACATGACCAGAGCAAATGATGACTCTTGTGTTCAAAGGCTGTTAAGGCTGTTCCCTCAGCCACCTGCTGAGAATGACTGTCCCCTTGGGACTCTGGCCTTCAGATGCCTCCTACCTCACAAAAAAAACTGGTCTTCATTAGGACAACCTTAATTTCCAGAGGAGCCATCAATTGAGAAGCCACTGTATTTGCTAAATATTTGTTTAAATGGTAAAACATACAGATGAGATTTTAAAGAGACTCAAAGACTCATACAAGTAGAAAATGATCTCTTCAAAGATATCATCCATCTCTTGGGGGCACCTGGGTGGCTCAGTTGGTTAAGCGTCCAACTTCAGCTTAAGTCATGGTCTCATGATCTCATGGTTCATGAGTTTGAGCCCCACATTAGGCTTTCTGCTGTCAGTGCAGAGCCCACATAGGATCCTCTGCCTGCCCCCACTCCATCCCTCCCCGCCCCCACACTCTCTATCTCTCTCAAAAATAAGTAAACATTACAAAAATAAAAAATAAATGAAAAATAAAAGAAATTATCCATCTACTGGATTCAAGGGCACTGTGCTACACAACTCTGGGGGTCTGAAGGAGCATTCACAACCTAGCATATATGAAGGGCACGCCATGGACTATTCGCATATGCCCAAGGGCCCTGATAAGACTCCAAAACTTGCTATACAAAACTTGTCAGAACTCCCCCTTGCTTCTTTCTTTGCATCAGGAGACTCCTGGCCTTATATGCAAAACTAGGCTCCAGAAATGCTTACTTATTTAAAAAAAATCTTCAAACAAACCTTTAACAATCCTTATTAGTAAGGGGTCAAATGGCTGGTAGCTTCTACAGCTCTCTGTTGGTTCCACTTTATATTCAAAATAGAAAAACTCTCTGTGGGGAATGGGCAAGTAGGTGAAAGGGATTAAGAGGTACCAACTTCCAGTTATAAACAAAGTCGTGGGGATGAAAAGTACAGCATAGGGAATATAGTCAATAATATTGTAACAATTTTATATGGTGACAGATGGTAGCTGCACTTACGATGAGCACAGCCTAATGTACAGAGTTGCTGAATCACTATGTTGTATACCTGAAATTACAGTAACATTGTGTCTCAACTGTAACACCAATAACAAGAGTTAAAACAGTAAGAAAAGCTCTCTGTGAATGGTTTCCTGACGCTTAGCCAAAAAGGAATAAAGCAGCATAGGGGTAGTTAACACATTTCCTTTCTTTTAATCAAGTTGCCCCTTCCCAGAAGTGAGGAAATAGCAGTTAATCAATCCCCTTTGTGTGTGTATGATTTTTTTTTTTTTTATTGTTTCAGTGATAGGCAGAGAAGTTCAGAAAAAAGAGGAGAATCTGTATTAAGAATGTACCATGTGGAGCACCTAGGTGGCTCATTCGGTCAAGCCTCCCACTTCGGTTCAGGTCATTATCTCACAGCTTGTGAGTTTGAGCCCCAGTTGTGCTCCGTGCTGACAGCTCGGAGAGTGGAGCCTGCTTCAGTTTCTGGGTCTCCCTGGCTCTCTGCTCCTCCCCCACTCGTGCTCTCTTTCTCCCTCTTTCTCAAAAATAAATAAGCATTAAAAAAAATTTTTTTAAAAAGAAGCTACCATGTGACAGACACCAAGCTAAGGCTTTCATACACACACACACACACACACACACACACACACACACACACACAGGTTATCTTTCCCAAGAAAAATTAGAGCAATGGTAGCACACTCAGAAGTCAATCCCCACTTTGTCAGTTACTGGGAGTACAACCTTGAAAACATATATAAATTCTCTGAAGCCTAGTTTCCTCCAATGTCATATGGGAACAATACGTTCTATAATGTGCACTAACAGCTATGCACCGTGCCTGGCGTGTGTTGATTGCATTCTCTCCCTTATCACACTGGCTATATTTTCTTGAAACTACTGGAGTCATGGGGGGCGGGGGGGGGGGGGGGGGGGCAGCTTCAGAGAACTAGAGTCCCAAGTATTTCTGCACTTACAAACTGTCTCCAGCCTTTTGTCTATTTAAAAAAAATATATTTGCTGAGGCGTCTGGGTGGCTCAGTCGGTTAAGCATTCAACTTCAGCTCGGGTCATAATCTCACAGTTTGTGGGTTCAAGCCCCATGTCAGCCTCTGTGCTGACAGCTCAGAGCCTGGAGCCTGCTTCAGATTCTGTATCTCCCTCTGTCTCTGCCCCCTGCCCCGACTCATGCTCTCTCTCAAAATACAAATAAATGTTAAAAACAAATTGTTTTAAATAGTTGGAAACTTATTATTTTGAAAATTAAGTTTCATTTTGAATGTAAGTATAAGGTAGCTTCCTCACAGATGAAAAATAAATAAGCAGAAAAAGAAATAATGCATCATTGAATTTGACAATTACCAGAAAAAGGCAAACCATGGAGTAAGCTGTAACGGCATTTAAGGCTGCCACATGGAGAATGGAAAAGTGAATTTTCTAGCAACTTTCCTATGACTGATATGCAGTGTTTACTTGTTATTAACCACCTGACATTATGCAGAAACCAAACCAAATTTATAAGAAAAAGGTCATACTTAAAACCTTTAAAAAGACAGAAAATAATAGTCACAGGGCAGAAGGCATAAACTGGGAACAAGCAGATACTTGCATTTAAAAAATATACAGCATTCTTAAAATTCCCCCAGGAAGGTTTTTGTTTGCTTTACAGCATCTCTCAGTACTCTGTGCAAATATGTGAATTCCACTTCTGCTAGATGTGTAAATTCACAGCAAATAAATAATGTACCTGGCAAAAAGACATCAAAAGAAATAAATGAATCAAGGGAAATATTACTACTAAACTCATCAAGTAAAAGCCTCTTAAGCTCTGAGGCAGTTTTCATTATCTTGTTAGCTTCTAAGACTGAAGAAATCATTTGAAAACTTTTATTACAAGCCCGGAGATACAGAAGGAGACATGAAAACCTACATCTGACAAGGTCTTAATTAAATGCATCAGTAAATTTTGTATTTACATCAGTTTTAGTTGCTTGAATAGTGCTTATGTTCCCCCCCCCCCCCATACGTTCCTGATTCAAAACAGGACTGACTTTCCAAAGGAAAAATATTTTCCCTAACTGGAATATTCTATTATCACACAAAAGCTTAGAAAAATCAGTATTAACTTTGAACACGATGAATAATTTTTGGACCCTCAGACACAGGAACAAGTAACACACATCATACATAATTACTACAAATACAACTTCATAACAAATTCACTAGTAATCTACTGGAGAAAATGAGTTACTTGTATTCTTTATCTCAGTTAAAAGCATTTTAAAATACCCAGCTATTCAATATAAACAATATATAGAAAGCCCATGAATTTTTAAGAGACCTAGGCTGAAATAGTCAATCTGCAATACAGTAATTGTGATCTTGGACATGCTATTTCATTTCTCTAAGTCAGTTTCACTGTCTATAAAATGATAATATCTATTTCACAGGATTATCATTAACATCATGAAATATATACAGAGGAAACCATAAGGTCTACAGTACCTCGTAGAATCTAAATAGATCCTCAAATAACCAACCTTTCTTTGCCTTAGTTTTTCAGCATCTTTCTCAAAACCAATCCTCCCAATTTTTTTTTTTCATACAACCCATTAAAACTTCTGACTCTGCACCCCAGGACATGACCATTTATAAATTACACATGTACTACTGTACTAATGTATTAAAAAATACAAAAAGTAGAACTTTTAATAAGAGGCTCTAAAGATAAAATGAAAACCTGTTTATTTTTCTTTAATTTTTTAAAGTTTATTTATTCACTTTGAGAGAGAGAGAGAGAATGTGTGTGTGTGTGTGTGTGTGTGTGTGTGTGTGTGTGTGTGTGTGTGTACAAGTGGGGGAGGAGCAGAGAGAGAGGGAGAGAGAATCCCAAGCAGGCTCTGCATCATCAGCACAGAACTACCAACCGGTGAGATTGTGACCTAAGCCAAAGTCGGATGTTTAACCAACTGAGCCACCCAGGAGCCCTGAAAAGCAGTGTTGGCTTCATATTACTTAATATCTCAAAGCATGGTAAAGCTTAAGTCAAAATTCATACTTCACACTGGATGTACATCCAGACTTCAGAGAATCTTTGTGATAATTCTGATTTTATTTTTTTGGTCACCTGCTTGTCCTGTCCGGTTAAACAGTCACTGTTTTTGCCTCATCATGTGACTCAGAACTACTAGAAATGTAAACTCTACTATTTACTTGTTTATTTGGGTTTTATTTTTAGGCTTATCTTCAAACTGTGGTTTCCTTAAGAGTATTTTTACATTCATGCACCATTTCGTGAGAGTTTAAAGCTAGACAATATATTCTGTAAATCCACTGAACCAACCACACGCAAACTACAAAGTTCAGGATGCCTGGGTGGCTCAGTCGTTAAGCATCTGACTTCAGCTCAGGTCATGATCTCACAGTTCATGAGTTTGAGTCCCACATCCCATGAGCACAAGCCCTGCTTGGGATGAACTCCAGCCCCTCTCTCTGCCCCTCTTGGGATTCTCTCTTTCTCTCTGCCCCTCTCTCATGTAAGCCCTCCCCCCACCCCCCACCCCCCCCGCCCCTCTCCCTCAAAAAAAAAAAAAAAAAAGTTCAGCAAAATACTAAAAGCAAAAAACAAACAAACAAAAAATCCCTGCCATGCCTTTTGAGTCACAGAATTGCCTTTCTCTTTTCAGGAAGCCTTACCTACCACATGGATATGAATATGTGACATTCAGACGAGGAAGCCACTATCAACATATACAATAACTAAGATGACATTTCACCATACATTGTAAATGCTGGTAAAGATTTTTAAAAAAGAAATCAAAGTTTGAATATTTTCTCCTAACACCTGGATTGTCTTACATATCCCCAAGTATACACACACTTTACACCCCACTTGGCCTTAAACTTTTAATACAGCCTCCTCCAGTCTATGTTCTGCATGGCCTCAAACTGTTACCTTTCTAAATTATAAGTCTGATCATGTTACCCACTCCCTTCTCAGATATCCTCCATGGCACAACAACTCCTTACAGGGTAAATCCAAACCCTTTAGCCTTGCATACAAAGTCTATGATATGGAGAAGGATATTTATGAGGGAGCATAAGGCACGCTGAGGACAAAGTTCAAGTTAGCACCCCCCTCCCAGGACTGTGCTATGTGTGATATTCCTTGGACATTTCCAGCTGCCCGAGAACAGGAAAGGACAAAGAAAACAAATAGTTAAACTGATAAGAGTCTTCACCAGTTTAAAAGAAAAAGGCAATCCCATCAATAGCCTAAAGTCCAGGAACTCCTTACTGTCTTAATGTTGATGCTTTGCTAGAGGGAAGAACAACCTTAGCTTGACAACAGCTAGGCCTCTAGTAATCTGTGAGTCTTTAGCCTATGAAAATCTCTTTGAAAACTTCCTTTTTGACTTTACCTCCCCCAACTCCATGGTATATAACCAGTCATTCTTCACAACCCCAGTGCAGCTCTTTCCGCCCACTTCCAAGAATTCTTTCTTGGCCATCAGCTCTGAACTCCCCCATCACCCCAAAATTTCATATCATCTATACACAGCTTTTCCTCTTACCAATGCCCACACTAAGGCTTATTCTAGAGCCCCACCAAATTGTTAGATGTTTCTAACACGTGGTCTTGCATAGTTTCACCCATTCAGCAAGCATTTACTGGCTATCTATTATATGCCAGGCATTGGGGAAGATAAAGACCCAGTCATTGCCCAGATTTCCAGCACAATAATCAAAGAAATAAGATTCCAGCATAATGTGAAAAGTACTCTAATGGAGATTTATGCAAAGTATTATGAAAGCCTGGGGTTGGGATGCTTCTTAGCTCCTTCTGTCAGGTAGGTGTTATCTCCTTCACCCAGAGTATACTAACCTCCCTTATTCCTTGTTCAATAACCTCTTACTAATCCTTCAAAATCAAATTCCAATGTCCATTTTTACTTCATAAACTGGCCTGGAAAGATTTTGTGACTTCTTCCCAGTAGCTGCTATATCACTGAGTCAAATTGTTATAAACAACACTTACTGCTGTGTTATTATGACATTTTCAATGCAACTTTTGTGGAAAGGTAAATCTTCAAATGTTAAAAAAATAGCTGGCAAAGCTGCAAAATAATGATTCCATCTAATGACAACCAGCAAACTTTTAAAGTTAAGATTAGCCATTCAAGAAATGTATTTGCTCCACAGGGGTTTTATTTATCCCCATTTTTAATGGAAACACAATATTCACAGAGGACAGTGCACCCACCACGCTGAATGAATTTTCATACGATGGACACAGTCCAGTAACCCGCACCCAACCTTAGGTCTTTCTGAGTCCCAGTAACAACCTGAACATCTATAGTCCGACACTATAGGAGCAATAATCTAGTTTTTAACTGGACCTTTTTTCAAAAATAAGAACTTTTTTAAATATCAAATTGAGAATTTCAAAGAACAGAAAAATTACAGCAGGAAAATATTTTAGGAATAAATAAGACACTAAATTCAATCAGCTGTACAATCTAATCTGAGACACTCTATTTCAAAACTATCTATTTTCCTTGAAAAGACTTTTAGATTTTTAAATGCATGCTTACTTCTTCCAAGCTTTATTTTTGTTGAAGGACATAAAATTTTTAAATTAAGACAAAGGCTTAAAAAAAACTTTTGAATTTTGTTTGTGATCCTTATAATAGCAAGAGTCAAACATCCCCCCAAAACCACAATTTACAAACCAAATCTCTTTCAAAAGGCTATCAGCAGGGGCGCCTGGGTGGCGCAGTCGGTTAAGCGTCCGACTTCAGCCAGGTCACGATCTCGCGGTCCGTGAGTTCGAGCCCCGCGTCAGGCTCTGGGCGGATGGCTCAGAGCCTGGAGCCTGTTTCCGATTCTGTGTCTCCCTCTCTCTCTGCCCCTTCCCCGTTCATGCTCTGTCTCTCTCTGTCCCAAAAATAAATAAACGTTGAAAAAAATTAAAAAAAAAAAAAAAAAAAAAAAGGCTATCAGCTGGCTCAGCTCTTCCTGCATTTAAATCCTTGAAAATGTGATTTTAAATGAAATGTTGACTGGAGAGATTTTTGAAGGTGTCATCATTCCTGTTGATAATTTCCCCCCTACTAATATCCAATTATATGAAGAAAGGACCAGCAATTCCAGAACAAGACCTGGCTTCTCCAATGAGTCATTTAGAAAACTTTGCAAATCCCTCAAACTCTATAAACCTGTTTCCTTATCTGTAAAAATAGAGATTACATTATCGAATAGATGAATATTTCCAAAACAAAAAAGCTCCTTCCAAATTCAGTTATACTTGTGAAGTATTGCTGTTAAATCTAGAAATAATGAACATAAAGTCAGAGCCACATTTTAGAGCCCTAACCCTACCAATCTTTGTTCATTGACCTTAATGGAGTCGTTAAATCTCTCTGGGCTTCACTGGTAAGAACAAACAGCAGACCAAATCACTGGCTATGATCATTGTCTGGGTTATGGAACACTTGAAATTCACAACGCTCTTCGCAGAACATGTTCCTGTGGATAGAATATTGATTTACCAGCTAAGTTCAGTTCTATCACACACACAGGGGACTCTTACCCCCGGAAAATTCAACCATGTTATACCTATTAGAAGAAAGAAAATCATAGCCACAAGCAAACAAGGCCACAAAAAAGTGAGCTATTTGCATTTTTCCCATTAATTTGCATTCATATGTATCTATACAGATTTCACCGTGAATTCAGTTAGCACTCTCAGGCAGACAAATGGCAAGAAGTGACAAAGGTTAAAAGAAACATTGCGCTAAAATTTTTTTAATGAAGAAATTCTACTCATTACATCTAATTAACAAAAAGGAAAGCAACCCTGTCCTTATTGAATTTAATTATTAATCATTTAATTATTCAATTTTAACACAGAACTCTTCACCCCGGCTCCTGAGAGCAGAGCTGGAGGATTGAAGCACTGCCACTCTGCAGGGTCCCTCTAAGCCCTAGGACTCTGTTTCCACTGAAATGTTCATTCTGTCTATATATGCTACATACCGTTCTGGGCACAAATGTAGCAATATTTTTATTATTTTTTTAATGCTTATTTATTTTTGAGTGAGAGACATAGAGGACAAGCAGGGGAGGGACAGAGAGAGGGAGACACAGAATCTGAAACAGGCTCCAGGCTCCAAGCTGTCAGCACAGAGCCCGACACAAGGCTCGAACTAACAAACTGTGAGATCATGACCTGAGCCGAAGTCAGACGCTTAACTGACTAAGCCACCCAAGTGCCCAGTGTAGTATTTTTAATAGTACCTAATAAGCTGTTTTTAATGAAACAGCCCAGCCTACATACATGTACATGTACTCACACATAAACACATCCCCACAAAACACAACCCTGGAGGGCTCAGTCCACTGTAGACATCCTTGAAGCACACTGAATGCTCTAACAGTACATTTTATTCCGTATTTGACAAACCAAGCACAGGCCATGTTTTCTTACAGAAGACTCTTGCAATTAGATATTAGAAATTTCCTCCCATACTCTACAAACACTACAGTATATTTATGATGTATACTTAGAGCATGCATTGGATAGACTTGCTTCAAAATGAGGACAGTTGTAAATGGTACGAAAAATAATCTCATTACTACAATTCTTCCTCTTACGAGGACCAGGACACAACTTTTAGGCATGATTATTTTAGGTCTAACGGTCATAAATTACGTTAATGGACAAAAAAAAATCCTAGGTACACTTAGGCTAAAATACAACATGCTTCACAATGCTTCTCCTTCATATAACTCTGATTTCTAGTTAAAAGAACAACAAGAAACTAGACAATGTTGAAATAGAATACTTTGAGACACTGTTTTTCTTGGTAGAAATTATGTTTTCCTGTAAGTAACTTTTTAGTGACATAATGTAGAATATATGAAAAGTTGAGAATTGAAGCCCCATTTTGCTTTCTAAAATCTGAAGATTTGGAGATGCTTTAATCCCTTCAAGCAAATGCCTAATCATTACAGAAGTCAGAACAGGTTATACCACTTCGTGTTTCCCCATTTCCATTTTGTCCCAAATACCACCCTTTGAATGCAGAAACATTGAACATTTAACCCAAAAGAAACCCAGCTCATTAGCTGACTGCAAACCTTTGTGTGCCAAATACAAAAAGAGAGGTGGAAATCTCAGACCATCCAAATGAGAAAATGCCAGATTATATTTTCAGACACCATTTTAAAGGACCGCATCCTTTTATGGAAAAAGCACTGGACCTCTTTAGAATATATGGCACTCTAGTTTTCCTTCACATTTATCAATTCTTTCAGTATTTGGTTAGTTCCTTCTGGATTAAGTACATTCAAGGTCAAAAGAGTAGGACCCAAACTTTATGAGGTTCGGGTTGAAACCGACACAAAATTCAATTAATGGAAATAATATCAATCTCATAAATAAGGTTATAAATAAATCTTCCCACCAGTTCCTTTGACTTGTGAACCACCTTTTGAGGTTTAGCAGAATAAATTCTCCTAAAAGTAGCAATTCCAGGAAACCAGGAAGGGGGGGAGGGGCATTATTCTTTTACTATACTATTCTCATCCAAGTCACTAAATAGCATTTATTCAGGTGCCATGAAAACAGGAAAAGAAAAATACATAAAAGATGGCCTCTCTCCAACTGTCCCCCAACAAGACATTCACAATTCCTGTTCTCCTGAAGCCAGCAATAGTTGTAGGTCATGAGTATACTTTGATCACACTCAAAAGTATATTACAATGAAAATATTGACATAATGCATCTCTTCAATTTCATCCAATTTTAGACAGCTTTTGATAATAGCTATAAGAGAGCTATAACATTTGCCAATGATTTAATTCAAATTATATTTAAACACTTAACATAGTATTCTAGCAAAAATACCAGCTAGAAATGAGTCCCAAACTATTAATAATACTAATGCTCACAGAGCATTTACATGGGAAAACTATGATCTGTAAATGGAAAAGTACCCATCCATTAAAATTATCAATTTCTTTGCTTTCTCAATCGTTGGGCGACTACTTTAGCAATCACAATAATTCCTTTTCCTTTTTAAGTACTCACAAAGAGAACAACACAATCACAAAATCTCCTTCTCTAGGAGTCTGTGACTATCAGCTGTTATTTGTTCCCAATATAACTTTATGAATCAGAGGGCAAATGTTTTCATACTGAAAAGTTCTTTTAAAAAAAAAACTTTTTTTTTAACATTTATTTATTTTTGAGACAGAGAGAGACAGAGCATGAATGGGGGAGGGTCAGAGAGAGGGAGACACAGAATCTGAAACAGGCTCCAGGCTCTGAGCTGTCAGCACAGAGCCCGACCCGGGGCTCGAACTCACAGAGCACGAGATCATGACCTGAGGTGAAGTTGGCCGCTTAACCGACTGAGCCACCCAGGCGCCCCTCATACTGAAAAGTTCTTAAAATGACAAAGGAAAATGACAAAGGAAACTTGTTTTCTTATTTGGATGCAGAAATTTTACTAGATCATGCTGCCTCCTAGAGGCAAAGTACATAAAAATACTACATTCATCACAATTGTCCACTTTCAACAAACATCACATGGCCTCAAGTTCATGTGTTGACAGCAACCAAACAGAACATGACCTGCTTATTTTTATTTCAAGTGATTATTTCTCATTTCTGTGTAAATATTTACTTGCATTTTTTAAAAGTGGAAATGGTTAGGTAAAAATGTCTACTGCAAATGACCCAACCCTGAAATGATCAAGCAAATGACATGCAGATTCACACAAATCCACAAATATGGAGTATTAATAAATGCAAATACTGAAAATGTATCCTGTAAGTTTAAATACAACGACCTGACAGCTCATCTTTAAATATCTAAAAGGATTACATTGTTACATTTAATAGAGCCATACACCTGAAAAAACTGCACTATAAACTTTTATCTGAAAGTATGTGCTATTAAACAAAATGCACAGCAAACATATTGAGAATTAACACAGGTGGGAGCAACTATTGCTGCAAAACCCTGGTTCACGATGTTACTGTTAAACAATCTGTAGACAACACTAAATGAATAAAATGTCTAATTCAAGGAAGTCAAGAACAATGCAATCTCCCTCACTGCTTTTTGGCCACATGCTGCTTCATTGTGTTCATGTAATAAAAGATCTGGCAAGTGGGAAGTTTCAATGCATTCACACGAGGAAATTCTGTAGCAGAGTTACCCTGGGGATAAACACACTCTATAGCACAAAGAGCCATTCTAAGTAGGTCAAAACACCCCCAAACGATATTTAGAATCACCAGAACCTTCATAAAAGACTTTAACACTGTCGCATCATCCAAAAGGGAAGAAAAATACAAAAAAATCACAGGATACACTGTTAGAAACAAGAACATTAAAGATTATAAAAAGAGCGACTGTTTAAAGATTTAAATTTTCTAAGATTCTAAGTTGAAGTCTAGTCAATTTACCAGCAAAACGTGTGGTCAAAAGCATGCTTATTATCCTGTTGAATTAAATAAAAGAAAATAAAACCTAATACCTAATGACTAGAATAGAAATACGGACACATGGAAACCAAAACTTGTTTAAAACAATCATTTGGTATAGACTCAGAGGCTGGCATATACCACATTGATACTTTTTCTTTTTTAATGTTTGTTTATTTTTGAGAGAGAGGAGAAGAGAGACAGAGCATGAGTGGGGGTGGGGGGCAGAGAGCGAGGGGGAGACACAGAATCGAAACAGGCTCCAGGCTCTGAGCTGTCGCTTGAACTCACAGACAGTGAGATCATGACCTGAACTGAAGTCAGACGCACAACCGACTCAAGCCACCCAGGTGCCCCTAAAATAAAAACTTTTTTAAAAAAAAGACTAAGGACTAATGAAAAAGCAAAAGTCAAAGATTCTATTAGTAACAACCAGGGCTTAGGGGCATCTTGTGAAGGATGCTAGAAGAGCAAATAGTACATATCGAAAACTCTAATTTCTCCTGGACTCTTACACCAATATTGCAAAGCACTTGCTGCCGTTTTCCTCATTTTTTCAACAATTTCTGGCTGGCTGGGCACTCTATATAGTGAAAAAGAAAACTTTAAAAGCTCTAGCATCTTCTTCTCCCATGACTCAACAGAAATCCAAGGTCTTAAAGCTCAAAAGACCACGGTATCCTAAAGATGACTGGCCTAAAAATGCTAAATCCTCACAAGTGACTACTCTTTCTGTTCTTATGTCTAGATGCGACAACCCCAGTGTATTTATGCTAAAATAAACAAAAAAAATTTGGATTTTGGTGACAAGTATGTTAAAAAGAAGTAAATTTATTCTAAAGATAGAATGGTTTCTCATAGAATTCAAATGCAGAATCCAAATTCACTCGCAAGAAAGACTAGAACTGAGAATTGGAAGACCACCAAGAATCATGGGAATGTCTGCTTGTCACCTCTGTTATTCATTAATAGTTATTTCATTAACTATTCCTTCTGTGCTCACAACCTCCCCTGGGCTACTGCACATCAGCCCCATTTTCACATATTAACATGATTCTCTTAGTTCAAGTTCCACATTCCTAGAAAAATATTTTTTTAAGTTTTTATTTAAATTTCCAGTTACTTAACATACAGGGTAATATTAGTCCTAGAAGAATATTCTGATGGGCCCAGGTAAGGTCTGCCTATTTGTATTTTTTTTTAAAATATTTTTATTTATTTTTGTGACAGAGAGAGAGCATGAGCAGGGGGGGGAGAGAGAGAGGGAGACACAGAATCTGAAGCAGGCTCCAGGCTCTGAGCTGTCAGCACAGAGTCCGATGCGGAGCTCGAACCCACAGACTATGAGATCATGACCTGAGCTGAAGTTGGACGCTTAACCGACTGAGCCACCCAGGCGCCCCAAGGTCTGCCTATTTGTGATCAAATCATCCGTGCCCAATCAAATGGATACCTGAAAGCCCATCCACCGGTGATAAATTCTTTTTGCTTTTGAGTGTCTGAAACTGAAAATGTCTAAAATGTTTTTATTTCACCTTTATTTTTGAAAGATATTTTTAATGATATAGAATTCTAGGTTTATCATTTTCTTTTTGTTCTTTCTTTCTTTTTTTTTTTTTTTTGAGTTCTTTAAAAATGTTGTTCCTTTGTTTTCTCACTTGCATTGCTTCAGATGAAATCTGCTGTCAAAGACCTCTACATGTATGGTATCTTTTACCTCTGGTTGCTTTTATTTCTTTTAATATATATATTTTTTAAATTTAATGTTTGGGGCGCCTGGGTGGCTCAGTCGGTTAAGTGTCCGAATTCGGCTCAGGTCATGATCTCACGGTCCCTGAGTTGGAGCCCTGCATCGGGCTCTGTGCTGACAGCTCAGAGCCTGGAGCCTGTTTCAGATTCTGTGTCTCCCTCTCTCTCTGACCCTCCCCCCATTCATGCTCTGTCTCTGTCTCAAAAATAAATAAACATTAAAAAAAAATTTTTTTAATTTAATGTTTATTTATTTTTGAGAGAGAGAGAGAGAGAAAGAGACAGAGAGAAAGAGAACAAATGGGGGAGGGCAGAGAGAGAGGGAGACACAGAATCCAAAGCAGGCTCCAGGCTCCAAGCTGTCAGCACAGACCCCAATGTGGGGCTCAAACTCACAAACTGCAAGATTGTGACCTGAGACAAATTTGGATGCTCAACCAAGCCACCCAGGAGCTCCACCTCTGGTTGCTTTTAAGATGTTCTTTTATCATGGATTTTGAGCAATGTAATTACGATACGCCTCTGTGTAACTTTCTTAGTGTTTGTGCTTGGAGCTTACTAAAATTTTTAGATTTACAGATTTATTGTTTCCATCACTTTCGAATTTTTTTGGCTATTTCTTCAAAAACTCTTTTCTGTCTCCCACCCCTTTCTTCTACCCTTCAGGGACTCCAAGTACACTGTATCAGTCTGTGTAAAGTTGCCCATGGTTCACTTACTCTCCCTTCACTTTTTCTCACTCTTGTCCCCCACCCCCATGTTTTATTTCAGATAATTTCTATTAAGCTTAAAGTTCCTTAGTCTTTTTTCTGCAATGTCTAACCTGCCATTATTCCCAGCCAGTGTGTTTTTCATCTCATAGTTTCCGTCTTCAGAAGTTCTATTTTGGTCTTTTTTTCATCCTTCACATCTGTATTTTTTTAAACATATGGAATATAGTTACAATAACCCATTTTAATGCCTTCTGATCATTGTAACATCTGTTACCTCTGGATTGGTTTCAAGTGATTATCCTCCTCATTAAGGATTGTGTTCCTGTTTCTTTGCATGCCTAGTAATCTTTGATTGAATGCCAGACATTGTTAATGTTATTCTGCTGGGTACTGGATATTTTTATATTCCTATAAATATTCTTAAGTTTTGTTCCAGGATGCAGTTAGAAATCACTTGAAAACTGTGCCTCTCAGGTCTTGCTTTTATGATTTGTTAGGTAGATCCAATGCATTGCTCAGTCCAGGGCTACTTAATTCTCCACTATTAAGGCATAATCATTCTGAGTATTCTCTCCAAGGTCCCATCATGACTCAGAAAAAGTACTATTCCCTTTGAGCACTGAGCATTGTTTCTTATAATCTACATTGGGTGGTTTATTCTGGCCTTTGGGTAGTCTCCTTTTATGCAAACAATGATCAGTATTCTACAAATTCTAACCACAATGGTCTCCCTGATTTCTCAACTCAGTCCTCTGCACTCCTCCTAAGATTTCCCTTCCTGAGCTGTGAACTAGAAGCATTCTCAAGGCAATAAAACTTTTAGAGCTTGCCTCATCTATTTCCCATCTCCCAGGGATAACAATTCTCAGGATCATTGTTCTTTATTATTTTATGCCATGTCTTTTGTCTGTTTTGTTTGTTGGTTGTTTGCTTTTTTTGTTTTGGATGGGAGGGTAAATTCAGTTATCCCATCTTAGGCAGAAGCTTAAGTTCAAGCCTATCCATTTGGAAAGTGGGAGAGAAGCAGCAATTCAGAGATTGACTGGCAGATACCCCCAAATATATCTATACCACATGGATTCTACACCACATGAATTCTATAACAAAGAATACTCAAGAGTACATGAGTATTCTGTAATAAAGAATACTCAAGAGTACATGATTTATAAAATCATGCCAGTCATTTTTGACATTTACTGATTTATTTTTTAAGCAAATATTTATTAAGTGTCTAGTATGTTCCAGACTATGAGGATATACAAGTGAAGAAAATGTGGTTTCTGTCCTCCTGCAGCTTTTAATTCTGTAGAGAAGGCAGACCCTAAACAAATAATGGCTCATAGGTAGTAGGGGATGCGAATGAAAGATGACCATATAGTCACCTGAAATCCCTAGAGATCTGCAGAGCGACCTTCTATAGAATACCGATCATTGTTTGCATAAAAGGAAACTACCCAAAGGCCAGAATCAATGTGATCCAAATTAACACAGAAACCTCTCATAATGTATGTTAAAATTTTACTGCCATAAAAGCATCAGAAGAGAATAGATTCAGTCTTTACAAATCACTATGCACTACCCATGAGCTACCCAGGAATTACACAGATAAAGTCCTGAAGGAAGACAAGCACAGAGAAGTGAATACATTGTGGGGTGAGGGGCAACACTAGGATTCAAAACATCAATCCAAAGGAGAATATAAACAAAATGTGGAATTATGATTTTATGACTTCCTAATTTCATCCACAAGCTGCCTTTGACAAGAAACGTCTATGTCCAACATGACATTTAGGGCTCACTCTGCTTGCCCTAACAGCACTCTATACTCTTGATTAGTGTAGTAGTTTTAGCAATTTTCTAATAACATTTTTCAGAAATGGTGAATGTTATTGCTCAGATACATTCACTTAGATAAATATAAAGGTCCATTTTTTTTTGTTTCTATGTCTTAGGCTCAGAATATGCTTTTTTATTATGAGACAATTGAGTAGTTTAACAATCCCTGATGATTTAATTCAAGAAACTAACTAGAAAAACCCTAGAGAGCATGCTGACTCAGCATTTTATGTTATACACTGGATTAAATTAAATGATGAACTTCAAAGTGAAGACAGGCACACAGGATTACTTCGGGTTGCCTCTATTAAACCAAGCACATTAAAAAATATTTTTAAACCAATAACAAAAAGTTGCCATGAAATCCTTTACTATGGGAAAAAGTCTTGGCGTACAGACTAACTTGACAATTAAAAGAAAAAGTACTTCTCTCAAGGAACAAAGGCATTTCCTGCTCATTTCCACTCTCTGTTTTTTGAGCAACCTAAGTTTTTGCATCGCGAACTATGTGACACTAATGCTTTAATGAGGTAAAATGGAAAGACACCTGCACAGGGTACATACACTCATTCCCTCAAGTCATTCCCACATTACTCATTTACACTATGATTATGTTAAAAGGAGAAGAGAACATAGATGCTACATAGTTCTGCTCCTGGAATATGGGAGAACTACTCTTTCACTTCCCATTACCAACATGCCTCTTTCTCCTCAATGCTACCCATTGCTTATAAATATCAATTCAGCAACTGGCTGACAGGTTGGAAAATAAACAGTTTTTATAGTCCTTTCATATTTTACCTTTAGTAGGTTCTTTTTATTAGAGACAAACACTCAGAGTAATCAAGTCTACTCTGTCCCTGGTGGCAATAGTCTACTATGAAGAAAAACTGGGAATTGTTCTTGATGGAAATGAAATTAATTAATGCCATATAAATATTTTTAGAATGCAAGTCCAAAACTCCTACTAAAAAAGTAATCGAGTTCATTCATTCAACAAATATTTATTCAACATCATATAGCAGATGTTATACTAGGTATCGGATGTGCAGTAGTAAATACAACAGACGCAATCCTGGCTTCCTGGATCTTACTCTTCAGAGAACAAGGGAGATGATACGCATATAAACAAACAAATAGATAAAAAATAAAATAAAATAAAGCAAGCGTCCTACATCATGGGAAAATGAACAGTTTTTGAAAATACTGTTTACTAGAATTTGAAATAATGAGCCAAAATCAGGCTCTTTCCCAGGAAGTTGGGCAAGCTGATTAATCAGTCTGAACGCCACTTTGCTTCTGTATAGGATGAGCACAGATTTCATCAACCAAATTAGAACACTTATCCAGGACCAATGCTAAACAGGAAGAGATGCCAGGAGAGAAACCAAGAGAGTACCAGAAAGACTAGTATTATACCAAAAAAGGAGATAACAATATCTACCTCTTAAGGTTATTGTTGAATTGTAGACAATACTTTAAAACATGTTAACACATAAAAAGGCATTTACTTGTATTCTAATTGGATATAGTTCTGTACTTTCCAGAGATCTAGAATATATCCTTCCCAATTCCTATCCCACCTTTCCCAATCTAAATTTTACCAATCCTTCAAAATTAAGCTAAAACACCATTTCGATATATTCATTTTATGAAGTCTTCTGCTAACAGCTGAATGATAAAAGGGCAATATAAGCTACAAGATCAGATTCTAGAATGAGTGGATCCAAGGGGGAAGAGGAGAAGCAAATTTTAAACCAAGTCAAATAAAATTGAATACTTGTATGGCTATATCCAATCTGTGCTCTAGTGGGAAGATCTTGTGCTCTTCAAAAACTTTCTGTTGACAGGGTGCCTGGGTGACTCAGTCAGTTAAGCATCCATGTCTTCATTTTGGCTCAGGTCATGACCTCACAGTCTCGTGGGTTCAAGCCCCACATTGGGGCTCTGTGCTGACAGTGCAGAGCCTTCTTGAGATTCTCCCTCTCTCCCTCTGCTCCTCTCCTGCTCATGCTCTGTCTTTCAAAAACAAAAACAAACAAATTTCACTGTGGAGAAGATCTGGGATGATGGCATCATAGGAAGCAGGAATCTTGTCTCCCCACCTGGACAACAATTCTGCAGAATTTCTCTGATGCTAATTATTTTGGAACTCTGGAGTTGGTTGAAGGCTTGTAACTTCCAGGGGAAGACTTGGGTGGTAAACTGCAGTCAATATAGGTCAACTTCAGCTCTTAGTGCAACAGCAGCAACCTATTCCCCAACCCCAGTCACAGGACAGGCAGTAGTTTCCATACAGCTTATAGGAATCAGGGTGGGCAAAAAGGACCCCATCCTCCAAATTTCAGGATCTATGCTCTCATTGCTGATTGCTGCTTCTGATCACAGAAGTGCAGACAAGGAAGTGGGCAGCTACTATTGTGGCAGAACTCTGATTCAAACTTTCAAAAGTCAAAACTAAAGAAAATCTTGACAGCAGCAAGAGAGAAGTAAATCATCACAAAAAAGGATCCTCATTAAGAGTATAAGCAGATTTCTCATCAGAAACTTTAGAGCCCAGAAGACTGTGGGCCAATATATCCAAAGTGCTAAAAGAAAAAAACCTCTCAAACAAGAATCCTATATCCAGCAAAACTGTCCTTCAAAAGTGAGGGAGAAATTAAGACATTCCCACACAAACAAAAGCTGGGGAGTCTGTGACACCTAGATATGCCCTGCAACAAATTCTTAAGGGAGTCCTACATGGTAAAATAAAAAGAACACTAGACAGTAACTCACAGCCATATAGAGAAATAAAGACCTCAATAAAGGTAAATACATGGCAATAATAAAAGCCAGTATTATCTTAACAATGATTTATAACTGAACTTTCTGTTTTCTACATGATTTAAGATACTGTTCCATCAAGGAAAAAAACAATTATCAATATAAAAGCTAGTATTACTTTAACTTTGGTTCATAACTCAAAATGTTGTTTTCTACATAAGAGACGAATGCATTAAAACCTAGTTTGTTTTAGGGCACATAATGCCCAGAGAGGTAATTTTTTGACATTAACAACCCAAAGGAGTGAAGATAGAGCTGTAAGAGAGATTTTTTTTTTTGTATGTTATTGAAGTTAAGCTGGCCTAATTCAAATTCATGTTATAACTTTAGGATTGAATGTAATTTCCATGTAACCACAGGGAAAATACAGAATATACATAAAAGGAAATGGGAAACACAGGTAAACATTTCACTAGAAAGAAAAAACAAATGGGGCGCCTGGGTGGCTCAGTCGGTTAAGCGTCCACCTTTGGCTCAGGTCATGATCTCACAGTCCGTGAGTTCGAGCCCCCTATCAGGTTCTGTGCTAACAGCTCAGAGCCTGGAGCCTGCTTCAGATTCTATGTCTCCCTCTCTCTCTCCCCCTCCCCTGCTCATGCTCTGTCTCTCTCTGTCCCAAAAATAAATAAAAACATTAAAAAAATTTTTTAAATAAATTAAAAAAAAGAAAAAATAAGTCAACAAAAGATGACAGTAATGCAGGAAATCAGTGACTAAAAAAGCTATAAGGCACATAGGCATATAGAAACAGCACAATGATAAGTTTCTCCTTATCAATAATTATTTTAAATTAAACTCTCCAATCAAAAGTCAGATTGGCATGGGATGTCTGGATGGCTCAGTCGATTAAGTGTCTGACTTCGGCTCAGGTCATGATCTCACGGTTCATGGGTTCAAACCCCATGTCAATCTCTATACTGACAGCTCAGAGCCTGGAGCCTGCTTCCGAGTCTGTGTTTCCCTCCCTCTCTGCCCCTCCCCCTCTCATACTCTTTCTCTCTCTCTCAGAAATAAACATTAAAAACAAAGTCACATTGGCACAATGGATAAAAAACACAATCCAACTATATGTTGTCTGAGAGAGACTTACTTAAGATCCAAAGACACAAAAAGTTTGTAAGTGAAAATATGGGGAAAAAAGATATTTCATGCAAATAGTAACCAAAAGTGAAGGGTGACTATACTAATATCAAACAAAATGGACTTTAAATCAAAAAAGGTTACAAAAAATTTTTAAAAAGGACATTATATAATAAGAGGTTCAATACAGCAAGAAGATAACAATTATAAACATTTATGTATCTAAGGACAGACCATCAAAATATATGGAACAGACACTGATAGGCTTAAAGGAGAAATAAAAAGTTCTAAAAGTTAGAGACTTGAATATTCTACTCACAATAATGGATACAGCCACCAGTCAGATGTAAGGAAATCAAAGATTTAACACAACAAACCAACTAGCCTTAATAGACATATACAGAACACTTTATCCAGCAACAGAATACATATTCTTCAACTGCACATGGGGCATTTTCTAGGACAGACCATATGTTAGGAAATGAATTAAGCCTCAAAAGATTTTTTTAATGTTTACATATTTTTGAGAGAGAGCATAGGGGAGGCAGCAGACAGAGGGAGACAGAGGATCTGAAGCAGGCTCTGTGCTGACAACAGAGAGCCCAATGTGGGGATCAAACTCACAAACTGCAAGATCATGACCTGAGCCAAAGTCAGATGCTTAACTGACTGAACCACCCAGGTGCCCTATTTCAAAAGATTTTTTTAAATATCAAAGTATATTCTCTGACCACAATAGAATGAAGTTAAGAATAAAACAAGGAAAACTGGAAAATTCATGGAATTGTGGAAATTGAACACACTTTCAAAGAACCAACAGATCAAAGAAGAAATCACAAAGGAAATCAGAAAATATTTAAATAATGAAAATGAAAGCAAAATACTAAAACTTATGGGATGCAGTAAAAACAATGCTAAGATAGAAATTTACAGCTGTAACTGCTTACATTAAAAAATAAGAATCTCAAATCAACAACCTGTAACAACATAATGAGCTAGAAGAACAAAATGAACCGAAAGCTGGAACCATAATACAGAGCAGAGCTAAATTATAGACTACAAAATAAAGACAATCAATGAAACCAAAAGTTGGTTCTTCAAAACGATGAACAAAGTTGACAAACCTTTAGCTAAATGAACAAAGAAGAAAACAGAACACTCCAAGTACTAAAATCAGAAATGAAAGTAGGGACATTACTACCAATTCTACAGAAATAAAAAGGATGAGTATTATGAACAATGCTATACCAACAAACTGAATAATCTAGATGAAATGGACAAATGCCTAACAACACAAAACCTACCAAAACTAAATCACAAAGAAAAAATCTGACCAATCCTATAATCAGTAAAGGGATTGAATCATTAGTCAAAAATCTCCCAACAAACAAAAGCCTTGGACCTGATGGCTTCACTAGAGAATTCTATCAAACATTTAAAGAAGAATACCAATCCTTCTCAAACTTTCAAAAAAAAAAAAAAATCAAAGAGGGAATAATTCCCAACTCATTCTAGGAGGCCAGCATTACTCTGATACCAAAACAAAACAGAGACATTACAAGAAAACTAACCAGCCAATACTCCAATGAGCACTGATGCAAAAATTCTCAACAAAATAGTAGCAAACAATTCAGCAACATAATGCAACAATTATTTATCATGACTATGTTAGATTTATTTCTAGAATTCAAGGATGGTCCAACATATGAAAAATTAATGTAATACCACATCAACAGAATGAAGGGGGAAAACACATGATCATCTCAATCGATGCATAAAAAGCATTTGACAAAATTCAATACCCTTCCATGACGATACTCAAAAAACTAAAAATAGAAAGAAACAATCTCAACATAATAAAAGCCTTATATGAAAAACCCATAGCAAACACCACACTCATTTGAGAAAGACTAAAAGCTATTCCTCTAAGATAAGAAAAAAAGGCAAGGAATGCCTGCTTTCACCACTTCTAATCAACATAGTACTGGAATTTCCAGCCAGAGCAATTAGGCAGGAAAAAGGAATAAAAGGCATCCAAAATGAGGGAAGAAGTAAAATTATCTGTTGGCAGATAATAATCCTATTGGCCATTTATAAAACCCTACAGATCACTCACTCACACACACACACACACACACACACACACACACACACACACTCACACATACCTGTTATAAATGAAAATTAAATTCAGCACAGTCAACACACAAAACTCAGTTGCATTTCTATAAACGATGAGTTGAAAAAAAATTATGAAAATACATTTACAATAGCAGCAAGTAGGAATACTTGTACAATGAAAACTATAAAACATTGCTGAAAAGATTTTAAAAGACATAAATTGAAACACATCCCATTCTCTTAGATTTGAAAACTTAATATTGCTAAAATGTCAATAGTACCCAAATTGATCCACAGATTCAATGCAATGCCCGTCAAAATCCCAATGACTTTTTTTTTTGTAGAAATAGAAAAACCCATCCTAAAATTCATATGGAATCTCAAAGGATTCCAAATAGCTTACACAACTTTGAAGTAGAACAAAACTAGACAACTCACACTTCCTGATTTTGAAATTTACTACAAAGCTACAATAATCGAAACAGTGTGGTATTGTCATAAAGATATATAGACCAATGTAATAGAACAGAGAGCTAAAAAATAAACCCTCACATACATGGTCGAATGTTTGACAAGGATGCCAAGACCATTCAATGGGGAAAGAATGGTCTTTCCAACAAACGGTGCTGGGAAACCTAGTTATCTACATGCAAAATAATTAAGTTGGACCTTTACCTAACACCAGATGCAAGAATTCAAATGGATCAAGAACCTAAATTTAAGACCTAAAACAAGAAAATTTTTATAAGAAAACATAGGACAAAAGATTTATGACATTGAATTTGGCAATGATTTCTTGACAGCAAAGCAAAGGCACAGGTAACAAAAGAAAAATAGACAAATGAAACTTCATGAAAATAAATTTTTGTGCATAAAAGACCTATTCAAAAGAGTACAGAAAGGCAACCTACAAAATGGGAGAAAATATTTACAAATCTGATAAGGGATTAATATCCAGCATATATACAGAATTCCCAAAACTCAATAACAACAAAAAACAACCTAATTCAATAATGGGCAACATTTGGGGCACCTGGGTGGCTCAGTCGGTTAAGTGTCCGACTTCAGCTCAGGTCATGATCTCACGGTTTGTGAGTTTGGGCCCCGAGTCAGACTCTGTGCTGACAGCTCAGAGCCTGGAGCCTGCTTCAGATTCTGTGTCTCCCTCTCTCTCTGCCCCTTCCCTGCTCACGCTCTGACTCTCTCTCTCTTTCAATAATAAATAAATGTTAAAAAAATTTTTTTTAAAAATAATGGGCAAAATTTCTCCAAAGAAGATATACAAATGGCCAATAAGCACATGAAAAGATCCTCAACATCACTAATCATTAAGGAAATGCAAATCAAAACTACAAGATACCACCTCACATCCATGTGGATTGTTACTATCCAAAAACCAACCAACAAACACAAACAAAAACAGAAAACAACTGTTAGTGAGGGTCTGGAGAAATTTGGATCCTTGTATATTTTTAGTGCAAGTGTATAATGTAGAAAATACTGTAGTAATTCCTTTAAAGAAAAAAAAAAGTGAAAGATAGAACTACCATATAATCCAGCAATTCCACTTCTGGATATACAACCGAAGAATTGAAAGCAGGGTCTTAAAGAGAGATTTATACACTTAGGCTCATGGCAGCATTATTCCTAGTAGCTTTAACATGAAAGCAAGCCTACTGTCCACTGACAGATGAACCAATAAGCAAAATGTGGTAAATACACACATGGATTATTCAGCATTAAAAAAGAAATTCTAGGGGCGCCTGGGTGGCTCAGGCAGTTAAGCGTTCCACCTCAGCTCAGGTCATGATGATCTTGTGGTTTGTGAGTTCGAGCCCCACATCAGGCTCTGTGCTGACAGCTCAGAGCCTGGAGCCTGCTTCAGATTCTGTCTCTCTCTCTCTCTCTCTCTCTCTCTCTCTCTCTGTCCTTCCCTCGTTTGCTCTCTCTCTCTCTCTCTCTCTCTCAAAAATAAACATTAAAAAAAATTGAAAAAAAATTCTACCATATGACACAACATGGAGAACATTATACTGAGTGAAATAAGTCACATTTGATTCCATTTATATGAAGTATTTAAAGCAGTCAAAACTATAGACAGAGTATAGTGGTGGTTTCCAGAGGTTGCATAGTACAGAGAGAAAATAGGAAGTTATGTTTAATGGGTGTAGAGTTTCAATTTTATAAAAGATGAAGAGTTATGGGGATGGATGGTGGTGATGGTTGCACACGATCGTATTTAATACCACTGAACTGTGCACTTAAAAATGGTGAAGTCAACAAAATTTATGTTACGTGTATTTTACCACAGTTTTTAAAAATGGAAAAAAAGTTCTGAGGATATGCTGTGCAGACAGGAAAGAAGGATATCAAAAAATCAGGAAGGGAAGGAATCTTGCTATGCAAAATATCACCTTGAACCTTTCTGATTAATGCAGGTAACTAACAATCATCAGTGTATTCAGGTTTTTTTGTTTCTTTTACTTACTGTTTAGGCCTAGGGGAAAACTTTTTTTCCCAGAAAGTAATCTTAATGATTTTACAAAAGAAAGGGAGAATTGGAATCAATTGTACCTAAGGCAATAAACTGGAATTCAAGGGAAATGTCTCATTTTCCCTATTAGACAAAGTTTACATATGCATGATCACTCTAAATATAAATTATTTTAGTGCTGAGAATATAGCAGACTAAAAGTTGTGAGTCCCATTTCATTAAAATTCAAAGAGTTTTTTAAAAACTTTATAACTTGGGGCACTTGGGTAACTCAGTTGGTTAAACGTCAGACTCTTGATATAGGCTCAGATCATGATGTCACTGTTTGTGAGATAGAGGCCCACATCAGTCTGCACTGACAGCATGAAGCCTGCTTGGGATTCTCTCTCTCCCCCCTCTCTGCTCCTCCTCAACACACATGTGCGCACTCTCTCTCTCTTTCAAAATAAATAAACAAACTTAAAAAGAAAACTTTATAACTTAAAATCATTTGGCCATATGTTAATTGTCAAAGTTGGGTGATAAAGCTGGAGGTTATACCCTTTTCAAACCTCTGCAAAGTAGGTATTTTCCATGATAAAAAGTTAAATTATTTTAATGCATTCTTTACCACAAGGTGTTAAGACACTTCCAGCTATTAAGGGTCATGTAGTTCCAGAGGGCAATGATGGGCTAGAATTCAAAGTAAGGAGAATACTCAAATGATTCACCTACCATATGGTCCTCAAAGTTCTCTACCTTTTTTGCTTCAGGATCCTAGCTTCTAAAAAGTAGTAAATCCAACCAATCCAGCCAACTGTATTACTTTCCAGTGTAACTGTACCTCACAAACTGATATACCTTCATTTGTACTGATAATTTCTGCAACATGGCATTCTTAGACAAATGAATTTGTTAACTTGTTTTGAATTAACAGTGATCTGCCCACTCATGGATGCAACAGTGATCTCTAGATTCACGAAGAAAGACAGATGAGATCTGAATATTGTCTGGTACATACTGACACTCCCAACTCCACCAGAATTATCAGGCATAACAGGCAGAGACATAAAACCTTTTCCTATAAAATTGTTCCTCAAGTCACTGCAAAATAGTGAAAAAAGAGGGCTTCCCAGAGGTGCTATTTCAGGACAGACTTATGAGTGACAAATGTAAAGGAACAAAAATGTAAAAGAACTTCAACGTCAGTGTGCTTCTAATCAATCCGTGTGGGGATCAGTCAACAACTGTTCAGGGTGTCCACATTTACATAAGCTTCCTATAAAACACATAAGTGCACACAAGAAAGGAATGTCCAGGAAGCTCTACTTTCCAACAAATTGACTTGCTTGTGAAGGATTTCCAAAGTAATGCAGTTCAGGAAAGTAAGACGCCCTGTTACTGTTATCTTTAAAACATATGCATGACCTTAATAATTTCTTCCTCGTGCATGTTTGAAAGAAAAAAGAAATTTAAGGAATAACACAATTATAAATCAAAAGAAACTAGTACACCAATAGTAAAGTCTTTGCTATAATTTTAAAATTAGAGAATCACAAATTTGTGCAATATTCTAATTTATACTGCAATCTCTGATAATGAGGATTACAGACAAAATTGGATTTACCATCTTTGCATTTTATGTTGCTACACAAACATGGCTTCACTACTTGTATATATTTTAGGTATAATATTTATGTAATATGCCACAAGCTGTCCAATAATGATGTATATCATTTTATACAAAGTACAAAAACAAAAAGAAACCTAATTACATGAAAAAAACTGACCAAAAAATATACAAGTTAAGATTAGGAGAGTACAGGCAAGATCTCAATTACCCCTTCACAAAGCTTTATCCAAAGTACAAGAGACCTAAACCTAGTGCTTTCAGACTTGCCACGCTTAAAAATAGAGCCAACCCCACACTGAGTCAAAAGGGTATCCACACGTTGGGGTCAACTTGATACAGTGTATCAGAGCTGAAGAGGTGCAAGGACACCAGGTCAGAAGGAGAGGCTACCACAGCAATGGGAGACTGGTTAAGTACAGGACTGACCAAATAAGTAAATGCATCAAAGATAACAAAGATAACAGGGGCCAGAATATCCACTTTCTGAAAGCTGCAAATATGGCAAGGGAGAAAACTGGAATGAATCCTGTGGTATCAGATTAGACCTGGCTATATCTGTGTGAATGGCTCATTGTTCTTAGATAGAGAATATGTAAAGTGTGTACATACATACATATGTATATAAATGCATATCTTCCCCTAGCTGAGAAGACCTGGGAGCAGTTGACATCCCAACAGTCATGATCTTGGTTTGTCTATACCATTCTCCACTAAGAAGAACCAGGATGTCTTGGAGCATTACTGGTTCCAGTATGGATTCCAGTACTGAGGAGAAAGGGAAGAACACGATGATCTTGGAACACCTTGTGCCAGTCAGAAGTGCTCAGAGAATTATGGGAACTTGCCGAAAAAGAACAAAAGCCAACTTGAAAGGAATGTAACAAATACAAACTTACTAGGAAATGAGGAATACACAGGAGTGCAACCAAATAAACGTAAAGTTTGTTGAGAAAGAACATATATACATAGTCTCAAAGTACTTGACCACAAAGTACTTTGTACTTAATTACAAAGAAGCAAATCTGCAGTAGAGAAGTCGGGCAGAAATCACCTTAGTAATGAGACCAAGAGCAATCAGTCAATCTTATGATTGGTAAGATTCAATTAGAAGAGAAACGGTATCAGTTTTGTGATATACCTGTCAAAGATTTTTAAATTCAACACAATCATGACAAAACCTCAGACAAACCCAGATTGAAAGCCTTTCCATGAAACAGCTGGTCTTTAATCTTTGGAAGTGTCAAGGATATTCCAAAAGCCAAGGAAAGACTAAGGTTGTATTCCAGACTGTAGGAGACAAGATAGATATGGCAGCTAAAACCATGTGGCAGTTCTGTACTGGATCCTTTTGCCATAAAGAACATTACTGGGGCAACTGGTAAAACCTGAGTGGGGCCTAAGGATTAGATGTTGTAATCAATTTAATGTCCTGATTTTGATGGTTGTATTATGAATATGTAGGTCAATGTCTTTAGTTTAAAATATATACAGGCACTAAATATTCAGGGATGATGGGGGATCAGGTAGGCAACTTATTATCAAGTCAACCAGGGAAAAAAGTTCTGTGTATTACATTTTCAGGTTTTTTTGTATATTTGATACTATTTAAATTTTTTAAAGACACAGGATTTATAATCAGTAATTCCCCTAAGCAAATTGTCTGAGTTGGATTACCTCAGTTCTTCAGTCGACAAATGGAAATAATACTGTCTACTCTTCCAAGAATATTATGAAAATTAAATTACATAAAAATACAAAATTTAATATATTGGAAGAAATTTTAATATAAAATACAGTAAAACCTTGGATTGCAACTTGTTCTGTGAGTATTCCGCAAGATGAGCAAACATTAAAAAAAATTTTTTTTTAATGCTTATTCATTTTTGAGACAGAGTGCGAGTGGGGGAGGGGCAGAGAGACAGACAGACACAGGGTCAGAAGCAGGCTCCAGGCCTCGAGTGGCCAGCAGAGCCCGATGTGGAACTCAAACTCACAAACCAAGAAATCATACCCTAAGCCAAAGTCGGATGCTTAACTGACTGAGCCACCCAGGCACCCCGACGGGCAAACATTTCTAATAAGTTTTAACTTGATAAATGAGCAGTGTCTTGCAATACAAGTAGTACATGATGCCGAATGTCACATGATCACTACTGAGCCAACAGCTCCTCTCTCTCTCTGTCTTCCTCACTGCAGGATTGTAGGCGATCAACTCCCATGTTCGGATGCTCCATCTCAGGCCATAGTGTTTGGCAGAAGTCAGTGATTTTTCAGAATGCTGGAAGGTGCCCACAACTGGCACTAGTGAATTTTTTGTCACTTCAAAGCACCAATGGACAGTCCTTTGCTTTTCCACACAAGAGTACGCTTCGAACGCTTTGCTTCATTCTAGGTCAGGCTGCTGCCTTATTGCCAGTTGCATTAAATACAGTATATGACAAGAGTTTATTGATGCTGTACTGTAGTCAACATCTGTGTGAGCATATACACAAAGGCCCCCATGCAGAAAAAGATCCCATTGAGCCAAGAGATAGCAGTGATTCTGTTAGTGATGGTGAAAGTCATGCTACACAGTAACCCTCCTCTCTCTTGTGTCCCTCACACCAGCCACAAAGGTTTTCAAAGGTAAGTGCAGCTTAATTTATTTTTCTTTATATTTTCTTTACTGTTTTGTATTTTATTACAGTATTGTAATCATTTTTACATGAATATTTTTGGGTTGTGAACTGAATCATCTGATTCTTATGGGGAAATTCTTATTTCTTATTTCTTATGGGGAAATTCAGTCTGATATACAAGTACTTTGGATTACAAGCATGTTTCTGGAATCAATTATGCTCACAAACCAAGGTTTTCCTGTACATTAATTTATAACCGTACTTTAGAAATACTCTGTCTCAGGATATGTGGCTTCAGGTTTTCCCCAGTTTCTCCTTGCATCCCCCTCATACATCCTCTCCTATAAATCAGCCTATAGGAAATGATCCCCAGTGCCCTATGCTTCACTTGCTTTCCATTCTTTCCTATTCCTTATCCTTATTCAATAGACATTCACATTTAAGACCAAGCTCAAGTACCCCTTTTTTCTATGAGCCCAGATGACTCTGCTCCATCTGTCCAGAGACAATGGCTCCCTTATTTGCACTTCCACTGTACCTTCTATATTCACTCGCCTTAATACCTCTAACATCATATAGCAGCACCATGATCTGCTTCTGTTCATTTCTCTATTAAGATGATGGTCTACTTGATGGTATGGACCTCATCATCTTAGCCACCACCTTGCTTAAACCAGGGCTTGGGACCTAGTAGGTGCTCAATAAACGAGTTCTGAATAAATGAATCTACCAAAGTGAATGAGCACATGAGGGCACAAAAGGGACCAAGGTTATAATTTGCAGCACCTAAAGATCTGGGGACAGGTCAGGTAGGTATTCACCTTTAATTTTTGGCCAGACAGTTCTCCGTGTCCTTCCCCTCTTCTTAAGTGTTTGGCTTTTGGTTTTCCACACACATACATTCATAAAAACAAACCCTGAAGATACATACCTTCCATCTCTTCTAATACGGCGGGGGGGGGGGGGAATGGATTTCTCTTTTACATGGATTTCACGAAAGCCTGCTATGTGTGTGGCATCATACTATGATTACAAGGTGAATAAATCAGACAGGGGGAGGTACAGCATTTTGGTGTGTATGTTCTAAACCTTGCCCCATCAAGTATTTACACAATCTATCTCTATTTAACAGATGAAAAACATCCCAAGTCATTCAGGGTAAGTGATTTGCTCTAGGTCACTGAGCAAGTTAATGGATGACTCAGGACTCAAATGGCTGTTTCAGTTGTACATTTAATTCTAGTCGTATAAGATTACTTCCCATACTGCAAATGGAACAGATAGTCTCTTTTAATACAACACAATAGTTCATACGGTGTGTCACCTTAAATCAGAAATCTAATGCTTAACGGTAAAGACAATAAACTTTAATTCCCGGAAAGTGAAAGCATAACTTTAGTAACCTTTGAGTCATCCAACCACACCTCAGGAAACTACTTAATGAGAAATATAAAGGTGATTCTAAAATATGAAAGTCTAGGAGCGCCTGGGTGGCTCAGTCAGTTGGGCGACCGACTTCAGCTCAGGTCATGATCTTACAGTTTGTGGGTTTGGTCCCCAAGACGGGCTCTGTGCTGACAGCTTGGAGCCTGGAGCCTCCTTCAGACTCTGTGTCTCCCTCTCTCTCTGCCCCTCCCCTGCTCACATTCTCTCTCTCTCTCAAAAATAAATAAACATTAAATTTTTTTTTTTAATCATTAATACAGGGGCGCCTAGGTGGCTCAGTCAGTTGGGCATCTGACTTCGGCTCAGGTCATTATCTCGTGGTTCGTGAATTCAAGCCCCGCGTCGGGCTCTGTGCTGACAGCTCAGAGCCTGGATCCTGATTTGGATTCCGTGTCTCCCTCTCTCTCTGCCCCTCCCCAACTTGTGCTCTCTCTCTCTCTCTCTCTCTCTCTCTCTCTCTGTCAAAAATAAACATTAAAAAAATTTTTTTTTAAATATGAAAGTCTAGTGAAGGAAGAACAAAATTTAAGGGGTCAAAGTTTTCAATTCTTCCAGTACTGAGCCAATATCCTTTTTACTTAAAAGTAAAACGTGTGGTGGTTTTACTTTTAGCCAGTGACTCCGCAGACAAAAAGTGGGTGACTACTCATAAGACAGCAGCAGCTCCACCACACAGAAGAGCCTTTAAGGATCAAAAATCTGGTCGGGCTACGAGACCTGTCTGAAAGTTGATTTTCCTTATTTTTGAATTTTCATATTCTCTTTTAACCTATACTGTATGATTCATTTTAAGAGGCTGGGGCTGTGGGGGCTCACACATATTATGGGGAGGACTTTACTTTATCCTTCTCTTCCTGGAGACATCTCCACAGCAGGAGGCTGGTGGCACACTGAAATAACTGCTACTCCCAATAATCAGCCTGTGCTTTTGTCCTCTGGGCAATGCGCCCCCCTCACTGACGCACCTCTAAATCCTCCCCGGGCTCCAGGGCCCAGATCAACGCCACTTCGTCTCTGCACTACGCCTCCTTGTCCCGCTGCTGGACTTCTGCACGTCCATGGGCTCCAGGCTTGACCACTTTCCAGCCTGTGTGACAGATACTGCTGTTCTGTGTCTCCAGCGAGGCCAGAATCGTGCCCGCACCACCTGGGCAGGAGACCGCACACGGCCAACTAGAGCTTGTTGGTTTGGCCCACGAAACAAAGTAACATTTTGTAATTAGTTGCAACCACTGAGAAATTTTTTACATAATATTCCAGCTTCTGAGCTTCTGTAGAAAAATTAGACGTTCCACTGGCAGGAGGTCCTTACAGAAGCTTCTTTTTTTTTTAATCCATGTTTAGCAAAGAAATTTTACACTCTTGGAAAGAATATGTATCTTATTCACAGCTCACAGTATAGCCTGACTCCCAGTCTAACTTATTCCTCATTTTCAGTGAAGCTTATGTTAGTTATGTAAATTCAGTCCCAAAATAATTAATGCGTAAAGACCTACTGATGAAATGCAATATGTTTTCTGCCATTTTCAGCACCCACAGAAACAAAACATTTTATTCAATAATCCTACCATGAATTAGCTACTTCCTTCAGTCCTTACCCATATAAAAAGCCATTGTACTAGGTAAGCCCCAATTTGCAACCTAATGGTTCCTAAGCAATGGTCAAAGGGTAAGAATTATGTAAGTCAAAGTTCATTTCCTAAATACCTATTTTATACCACAGAAGTAGCAAAAGAAATTGAAAAAAAACCCTTGATACAAGCTTTTACAAATATTAACCACATAAAAAACTTACCTTTAAAGAGCCATATGAAGAAGACTGTGTATTCTTTTAAAGGATTTTTCCCTTGTAAGGACTAGACAGAGCACACTGAAAACTTCACTGGGCGCCAGCTTTTTCTAATAAATCTCATTATGCCAAGTGCAGTTTCTCCTGTTCATTTAAGAACCTCTGAACCACCTTCAACCTCATTTGCTTCACTCTCTTTCATGGGCAATTCATGAACACACCCCAAAGTCTCCAACCGGGAAGTGTTAAAGAAAGCACATATTTGCATAGGAACTTATTTATCAGTGACCCTTGCTTTTCTATCTCCATTTACTATGCTTCTGTGAAAGATTTTCTAATAAGCCAACCATGTCTATATACATTATCAATCACCATCTCAAATGTTAGGCAATTGGAAGAAAGCACTTAAATCATTACAAATTTGGGACAGGGTGTCTTCTTAAAGGTAGCCAAAACTTTCTGAACTCTGAAGAAATGCTACCCATTTTTTGTTTGATCTTTGTCCTAGTTCTTACTTGGCCATAATTAAGCCCTTTTGAAGAGAGAAAATTCCTCTGTCAAAAATCATTGCCTAAGTCAGAGCTCTATGGAATTATATTGAAACATTCCAAAGTTTTTCCACTGTTTTTTCCACCTAGAAGTCAGTTTATCCACTTTAAATGGATACAGTGTATGATATTTTAGTTATATCTCAATAAAGTTGGTTTTTAAAAAGAGTAAACCTAGGGCACCTGGGTGACTCAATCAGTTGAGCATCAAACTCTTGATTTTGGCTTCAGGTCAGAATCTCACAGTTTTTGAGTTTGAGCCCCACCCACATCAGGCTCCCTACCAACAGCTCAGAGCCTGCTTGGGATTCTCTCTCTCTCTCTCTCTCTCTCTCTCTCTCCCTCTCTCTCTCTCTCTCTCTCTCTCTCTCCCCCTCTCCCTCTCCCTCTCTCTGCCCCTCCCCTGTTTGCTCGCTCTCTCTCTCTCTCAAAATAAATAAACAGGGACACCTGGGTGGCTCACTCAGTTAAGCATCTGACTTTGGCTCAGGTTATGATCTCACAGTCCATGAGCTTAGCCCTGTGTGGGGCACTTAGCTGACAGCTCAGAACCCAGAGCCTGCTTCAGATTCTATGACTCCCTCTCTCTCTGCACCCCCCCCTCTCAAAAATAAACATTAAAAAATACATTTAAAAATTTTAATAAAAAGTAAATAAGCTTAAAAAACAAAAGTCAACCTGTTAATTTTCTAATAATAAACAAAAACACAACCCCACAATTTATTACTTTAATTTGGTTTTAGGCCTTTTCAAATATGGTTCCTTTTTCAAAACTGTCATCACAATCAAATGCAGAGGCTGAACTTCAGGACTATGGTTCATTTTCATTCTGGCATTTTCAGCACTGCCAGTACTACAGCTCTCCTGAAACAGATTTTTCTGACCTCACATTCTCTTTCTCACAAGCCCTTTTCTTAGCCATAAGGCAAGACATTGAGGAATGTGACACTTTGCAAACAAGAGTGGTGCTCTGAAGATACAACTTCAGATACTGGCTGGGGACAGGGATGAGCTAAGCCACTGGGACCAAATCCTAGGGCTGACAGTTCAGTGATCTTTACGTAGGAGGGACAGAGGAATTTATCCATAAAACCAGAGCGTTACTGGCTTGTAAGCTGTTATCACCAGAAGGAATTCTGTAAGAACTGATCCAGAGATTTATGAAGATGGCCGTGGGCAGAAACAATGGTTTGAGACATGTTTGGGTGATTTATACATTTATTTCACCATAAAGCAACAGTTACAGTGCATGTAATCTCCTCCCTATCCTTACAAGTACCTACCAAAAAAAAAAAGAGAGAGAGAGAGAGAGAAAATCTACCCAAGCATCCACCTAGACGAACGAGCTACCAACCAAACCCAGGAAGCCATGTGCACATGCCTGCAAAAGAAAGGAGTAAGAGCCACTTTGTGCTAGCTCATGAGCAGACATGAGCTCTCATGCAGGCCAGGGAACACTCTAGTTCTCCTCTTCCATCTGGTCCAAAGTACTTTAGTTCTTTTGTTTAATTAAGATAAAAGGTAATTTTCTACTGTTTTATACCTCTAAATCCCACAGAAGAGGAATGTAATTTCTAGCAGCATATTAACTGAATAATACTGTGGTTGATTGTGGGCTTTACACATGGACTACCTTAGATGTGCGTCCCAGTTCTATCATTCATTAGCTAGGAAACTTTGAGGAAGCCAATCACCTTTCCAAGACCATAGTTTCCTCATCGATAGAACAAGTGAAATAGTGCACATCTCGGAAAATTGGGGGGAGGATTAAGTAATATTGTGTATATAAAGCTCTTTGCTCAACACCTGGCATGTGGCAGGCATTCAAACCCTACAAATACAACGTCCACTCCACAGCAACATGTCTTAAAACCCTCTCTGATCTCCCATGTGCTTCTTACACTCTGTGCTTGTCCCTGGGCCTATTTTGAACTCTCCCCAAAGCATTCCTTATAGCGCTAGACTTCTTGGTTCTTCTGCCCATTCCCTTGTCCAGCTCATGCTCCTGTAAAACTAACATGAAAATGACAGAACTGTTGAAGGAAGAAGGAAGAAGAAGAAACGAGAAAACAGAGACTTCGGCACCCTTTCTTGCTGGCAGAGAGCAAAGGCTGGCAACATTCATCTCCCTAGTAGACTCTGGCACTCTGCTCCACTTTGTGCACACAGATCAGCATATCCACAGAGACTGGCTTTAAGAGCACCATCTGTTCCAGGGGACCAGCTACAAATCAGGCAAGTTGCAAGTACCCTCCTCTTCAACCAGCATTGGCATTCTACTAGGAGTTATATGCCCCACCAAACAGTCCAGAAACTTCAATGATGAGATGCTAAAACAATGCTGTATACTTCCTTCTATGAGTCACAGAAGTCTTTTTCAGTACTTTAAAGTCACAATAGGGGCGATATAAAACAAGTAGGAAACAAATCCAAACATAGGCAGTTCTTTCCTTGTTCAACAACAAAAAGTGAGCACAGAAGGTACCCAAAACCACCATGAAAAGACGGTAATTGGAGATTTTTGTGTAGATAAAACATAAGCAGTGCATTTGGTTTTAAGTTTATACCTGATTTTTTTTTAATGTTTATTTATTTTTGGGGGCAACTGGGTGACTCAGTTGGTTAAGCGTCCAACTTCGGCTCAGGTCATGATCTCGCGGTTCTTGGTTCAAGCCCTGCGTTGGGCTCTGTGCTGACAGCTCGGATCCTGGCGCCTGCTTCAGATTCTGTGTCTCCCTCTCTCTCTCTGCCCCTCCCCTGCCCGCACTCTGTCTCTCTCTCTCTCTGTCTCTCTCTCTCTCTGTCTCTCTCTCAAAAATAAATAAATATTAAAAAATTTTAAATAAATAAATGTTTGTTTATTTTTGAGGAAGAGCACGAGTGGGACAGGGGCAGAGAGAGAGGGAGACACAGAATCTGAAGCAGGCACCAGACTCTGAGGTGTCAGCACAGAGTCCGATGTGGGGCTTGAACTCATGAGCAGTGAGATCACGACCTGAGCCAAAGTCAGACGCTTAACCAACTGAGCTACCCAGGCACACCAGTTTATACCTAATTTAAATACACTTGCACTAAAGCAGTGGTTCTCAGGCTGGGGCAATTTTAGCTCTTCATGGAATATTTGGCAATGTCTGAGCTACTTTCATCCGTGAGTAGAGGCTAAGATGCTGGTAAATGTCCTACAATGCACAGGACAGCCCCCACAACAAAGAATTATGAGCCCCACAGTGTTAATGGTGCAGACTGGGGAATTCTGCATTAACCAAATACTTTATGGATGGTCCTCTTAACCATAATTGAGGGGCACCTAGATGGCTTAGTCCGTTAAGTGTCCGACTTTGGTTCAGGTCATGATCTCACTGCTCATGAGTTTGAGACCCGCATCAGGCTCTGGGCCGACAGCTCAGAGCCTAGAGCCTGCTTCGGATTCTGTGTTTCCCTCTCTCTCTGCCCCTCCCCTGCTCATTCTCTCTCTTTCAAAAATAAACAAACATTAAAAAAATTCATTTAGGGGCACCTGGGTGGCTCAGTCGATTAAGCATCCAACTTCAGCTCAGGTCATGATCTCACGGTTCGTTAGTTTGAGCCCTGCATCGGGCTCTGTGCTGACCACTCAGAGCCTGCAGCCTGCTTCAGATTCAGTGTCTCCCTCTCTCTCTCTGTCCCTCCCATGCTCGCGCGCTGTCTCTCTCAAAATAAATAAACATATAAAAAACATTTAAAAAATAATTAAAAAAAAAACATCATAATTGGGGTTTACAAATTAAATCCTGTTTACCAACCACTAGCACTTGTAGAGAATTTTCACACCCTTTATCTACAGTTTGCTTTGATTTCATAAAGACCCAAGAGGTAGGCCAATGGGAACCAAAGGGAAAGGGGGTGGAAAAAAAGAGTCTGATTGTGACTTAACAGCCAGAATGCTATTTCTACGATGTCACACTATAATCCTAGTCTGGTACATGAAGGTAAAATTGAAAACAATCACAGTCAAAATTTTTAGGAAATTATACACGATTGCTTTTTACAGTGTTGAACATTAACTTTTTTGATGACAAAGACATAGTTGTGAATATCCATTACTGAAACATTGGATGGTATTGCAAATTTTTTCTATTCTTTATGTCAGATTGTCAGACAATTTCTGCTGTATTGTTTAGAAGCACACTCCTGTGGTCACTCCCCTTCTTGCCTCTAATTTGTGGCTTTTCATCTGCAATGAACAGTGGGGAAAGTAAAATCAAGCTTAACGTATTTGTTGATGAAGGTTAACATGAAAAAATTTCAGAGCTTTCAACATTACTTTAAGAGCTATAGATACCTTTTTCTTTTTCAACTTGGGGTAATGTCCTAACAGTTACTGCTGTTAAACAAGACTGATCTAGGAAGGTACAGTGTGGTCAGTACGACATATTTCCGAGCCATGTCAATAATGCAAAGGAGAACTGTACTATCTCCTAAGAAGAAAAGAACTGAGCATTTCCTGCATATTCCTACCCTCAACACTGACGTGCAACATTATGAAAAATAAGTTTCATGGTGCCAACATATCAGTAGCATAGAGGATGATAGAGGGAAATATGTGAAATAATGTGCAATAGGAAGATCGGGGGGGTCTACAAAAGGTATTTCCTTTCTGTTGAAAATGAAAAGACACTGGTCAAATATAAAACACCCAAAAAAGTAACAAGGAATTCATAGAACATCTGAAAAAACTTTGTAAGCATACCTTTGTAAACATAAAAACACATTAAAATCTTTGTAAGATTTTAGGAGCTAATAAAAACATTTGCGGGGCGCCTGGGTGGTGCAGTCGGTTGAGCGTCCGACTTCAGTCAGGTCACGATCTCGCGGTCCGTGAGTTCGAGCCCCGCGTCAGGCTCTGGGCTGATGGCTCAGAGCCTGGAGCCTGTTTCCGATTCTGTGTCTCCCTCTCTCTCTGCCCCTCCCCCGTTCATGCTCTGTCTCTCTCTGTCCCAAAAATAAATAAACGTTGAAAAAAAAAAAAAAAACATTTGCTGATTTGAAATCTGCTTGTTCTACTTAATTCTGTGGGTATCTGTGTAGAAGTTTTGATACATTAGTTTCAGCAGACATCTTCAAAAGACCTGGGTCCAATTCTAATTACCAATTAAAATGCACACACAATCATACATATATTACATATACCATATATGCACGGTCTGTATACAATTTGTAGCAGCATTTATTGAGTATTGAATATGTAAATGTACCAAACCTGACATGCATTACTTCATTTAATCCTTTACAATGTTATAATCATTTTCATTATCCTGATTATAAAGAAAGCCTTCAGGAGGTAAGGCAACTTGCCCGAAGCTGTGCAGTGGCAGAGGCAGGATTTGAACCCAGGCCTGTGTGATTACTGAGCCAGATCTCTTAACCAATTTTACCCCACTTTCAAGAAATGAAGCTATTTCTCTCAGAGCAAAAAATTTCTACCACTCATCACTGTACTGAATTTTTCTTTAATCTTGTCCACTACTCCATGACTTATACAGAATGAACAAAATTTGATCAAAACACCAAATGATGCCTCATCACATTGTATAGATTTTTGCATTAGAATAAATCTGAACCCTAATTCACAAATTAATCACATTCTAAATGTCAATATCTACAAAAATTTAACGCAGTTCCCATTTCCCTAGCATAAAGCACTGAGAAGGCAATTAATTACACCTATAAAGAAACCAGAGAGTGGCCCCCGATACACAAAAATCCTAATTGACATGAAGGAAGTGACCTTCCTATACACACTATAATTAAAGCTTTCTTCTTTGAAAAGGCCAGACTATTATAAAGGAGCAAAGAAATGAATTTAGCCTATGAATTTAAAATTATTTTCCTGTGCATGAAATTTATGGGGAAGAGAACAAAACTATTTTAAATATTCCAGCTGTAAGGAGTTTTGCATTCAAGCTATTAAGTGCTCACCTGTACCTCATTTTGTAGGTACAGGACAACCAACTTTTCTGTGGCTAAGATCTACTGCAAGCTAACACAAAGCTAATTACTATGGTTTGAGGTCTTCCTCCATCATACAAATGTAGATGGAAAGTTTTAGAATGTACTATCAAATAAAAGAGCTGGAAAGGAAAAAATCTTTCAGAGTCCTGTGAGAAACCTTAGAAAACCAAGGGAAAAGGCTCAGCTTGTTATGTAGTTCAGGTTAAACATACTATCAGATAGCTAATCCCTTTGCTTTGCCAAAGGACTTTTTCCCTTACGCCCCACCCCCAGAGTGATTTTCACAGATAGAACTTTGTCTCAAGGAAACAACTCAGAGATGTAACTTCAATAGTTATAATTAAAGTATACTTTGTATATCAAACAAATATACTTTTAAAAGTTCTAGTTGCGCACCTTTAAACTGAATCACCTCTCATCTGCACCAAGAAAACTTATTTAAAGGAACTCTATTTCGGAAAAATAAAGACAGTGAGTAGAGAAAAAAATGAAGGTAAGGTAGGGTAAAGTTTGTTTACTAACTAGATTTTTAAATATTGGGCTGGCATAAAACATGCACTTTGAAAGCTTGAGTGCTAAATTTGTACCCCCGCCCTCACCCAATTTCACAAAAACCCAGTGAGCCAGGAGCTCTTCTAGGTGCTGGAGAAATAGCAGGGAACAAGACCACTAGAGTCACTGCTCTCATTATGCTAACATAAAATCATCTTTGTGTTAAAGTCATTCAACTAATTAGGAAAAGCGATGAAGAAGCTTCTCTAACTACATAGTCTCAACTTGATGAACTGAGGCCTCATGCCAACTCGTCTCTACTTTATTCTTAAATCAGTTTGATCCCACACTCTGCCTCCACCTGTTCCGGTCAAAACTGCAGCCAACAGTGTCTTAGTTGCCGTAGCGCTGGCGCTCTGGTCAAAGGGCCCAGCCTGGCACCCTACCTCACAGGTCTGACCAATGCTCACTCCCACTACCCACCTGAACACACAACCACCACCTACATCCCTGTTTCACAAGCCCTCAGGCCTAAGCTGGGCAGTTGCCACATGTGGACCCTGACGATACCCTGTCTTTGTGAAAAAAGAACACAACCGACAAAACCAGCTGATCTCATGGAGGTTAGTTCATGTACTGGGGGCGGGGGAGGGGACGAACAGCAGAAAGTAGGAGTAGAAAACAGTTAAATAGTGCCAAGTGTTACAAAGAAAAATAAAACCCGGAAAAGAGTGGGAGAGCAGGGTTTCCAACGTTAAATAAGATGGTCAGGGAAAGGCCTCAGGGTGAAGGTGAATTTAAGTAAACATGGGAAACACATGAACTCAATACTTTTTAAACATTAAAAATGTTTTGGGGAGCCTGGTTGGCTCAGTCTGTTAAGTGTCCAACTTCGGCTCAGGTCATGATCTCGTAGTTCGTGGGTCTGAGAAGCTCCGTGCTGACAGCTCAGAGCCTGAAGCCTGCTTAGGATTCTAGGTCTACCTTTCTCTCTGCCCCTCCCCCGCTCACACTCTCTCAAAAATAAGCAGACATAAAAAAATAAAAATAATGTTTCAAGTGACTGAAAGTTCCTATCCAAGACTTTCAGGTCTACAATAAGAAGTTGTGTCACATAACACATGAGCAAAGAGAAAATATTAGAAGAAATAAATAACAGGAAGGGATTCTCTCCATCTATAATTGGGGAGTAGTATTTTCAGATAAAGGCAAATAAGCAGATATAAACTGTTAAGCTTTTCCAAAAGTCCATAATGAAGCCTATTTTCTGAATGAGCCACTATAACATTTGCAGGAACTAACTGTAAGGAACTGGCTTTGAGACCTTTTCCAGATGAAAAAGTATGAATAGTGGAACCCAGGAATCTATGCCAGAAATGGACAATTAACAAAAGATCTGCAGGAGTGAAATATTCTGAAATAAGGGCTTTTAGTGTGTCAATGATACATGTAATTGCCAATACAATTTTCCTCAGGTTTACAGAAATGGGTTACCATCAAGACCATGAGGAAGAAAAGTACCCCACGCACTCCTGCCGGCTCTGGGAAGCTCTCATGACATTATAGGATGCCCCCTGGAAGTGGGGATTACACAAATATCTTTTACTTTTCTATTTCTTTTTTCTATCTCCCCAGTGCCCACAATGTGGTTAAAGCAAATCTCCCAGGTTAACAAAAACTTGCAAGTTGGTCCTTTAGTTCCAAAACTTGGAAACGAGCATCAGTTCTCAATTGAAAATGAGCCTCTACTGGGCACCACACTGACTTCAGAACAATGATGGCCATCATTGGCAGTTTCCTCCTTGCTTCTCCGCGAATCCTTCTCTTCCCTTCTTTTCACTGTTTTCACAACCAGTGGCCTGAGCTTACCACTTTCTATAAAAGGACTAAAAAGGGGCTCTAATTAGCACCCTCGTCAGTTTCCTATTTCTTCCACAGTGGACATCTGAGTGTGACTACCCACACCCTGTGCTTTAAGGTGTTAAGAGTGGTGGGAGGAGGGAGCTTACAGAATTCTCCTTGAAAATTTAAAGTGCCTTGCTGACACATACCAATAGGATCATGATATTGATCTATTAACATTATATACACACATATACATGTGTATAATAGACATTCTATTACATAGGCATACATTATAATTCTATTTTTTTTTTTAAATTAGGTAAGAGAAATGCAGTTTTTCCTGTTTGGATAACATCTATAAATAGCAGGATTCTTGAAAATTAATACTATTCATATAACTTCAAAGTTTGGTACATAAGTATCACCCTGTTAAAGATAGGATATAATCTAGTCAAAATTTCCTAAAAAGAAAGCAGCAGAGGACTTGAATTAGGTAAGTATTCCTGGGAAGTCTGGGTGCACAGCAAAGACCAGGTAGCTATTTCTTGTTTCCATCTGCAGAATCTTTTCTAAGAGTGTTTCTGTTTCTCCATGAACATGTTTGTTTGTTTTTTCCTCCCTTCCTTACTAGCTACAGTGGGTCAGAGCATTGCTTTTGTTTTGAATACTATGGATAGAAGAGAGAAAAATGCCAGGGAAAAGTGCTTCCTCTGTTACTCAAGAGCAACAATTAGTAACTTTATGTTCAGGGATGTTAAAAACTGGCAATAAGAAATTAATGGGAGATAGAAAAGCCCAGGTGTTGAGGGCATGGATTTAAATCCTGGCTCCCCCAGCCATATGAACTTCTAACAAATGATTTAATCTGTCTGGGCTTCTGGTTCCACTTCTGGACAGTGAGGACTTGTGGTAACTGAGTTTATGCACATAAAGCACTTAGGACAGTGTCTGACCAACAAAGTAAGTGCTCAATAAATGATAGCTATTATGACTCTTATTATAATAATTATAATTAAGGGGGCTGAAGAAGTAGCCAAAGATACAAAGGAGATAACCACACAACATATGTTTTGGGTTTAGAGAAGAGGGAGAAGGCAGTGGTTAGTCAATGTTCTCAGTTATATAATCCAGGAATACATTTCATCATCTTCACTATTATTCAGAGGGAGTAAATACTGCAGTTACATTTTACAATTCAAGCCAATCTATATTTTAACATCTTACAATTTTTTAAATGTCACCAACGGAAACCATCCCAATTTCAGAGATGTTAAAATGTGAAAAAGTGTGCATTTTAGATTTGGTGAAATACATTGAGATCTGGAAAACAATACAGACAAATTTCAGGTATCAGATGTTCCACAGTCTCACCTTTTGCTATGAGAACTGGAAACTAAAATTTTGCTTCTGACCATACCTAATATCTATCACTCAGATTGTTTTATTTTTTTATTTTTATTACTTTTTTAATGTTTATTTTTGACAGAGAGAAAGACAAAGCATGAGCGGGGGAGGGGCAGAGAGAGAGGGAGACACAGAATTTGAAGCAGGCTCCAGGCTCTGAGCTGTCAGCACAGAGCCCAACGCAGGGCTCGAACTCACAGACCGCGAGACAATGACCTGAGCCGAAGTCAGATGCCCAACCACTGAGCCACCCAGGCGCCCCTCAGATTGTTTTTTATTTTTTATTTATTTTATTTTATTTTTTTAACATTTATTTATTTTTGGGACAGAGAGAGACAGAGCATGAACGGGGGAGGGGCAGAGAGAGAGGGAGACACAGAATCGGAAACAGGCTCCAGGCTCTGAGCCATCAGCCCAGAGCCTGATGCGGGGCTCGAACTCATGGACCGTGAGATAGTGACCTGACTGAAGTCGGACGCTTAACCGACTGCGCCACCCAGGCGCCCCATCAGATTGTTTTTTAAAGCAAGCCCATTACATCTGGGCAGAAAGACAACTTAAAAAAACTTTTTTTAAGGTTTTAATTTTTGGGTGGGTGGGGGGGGAGGGGAGGGGAGAGAGAGAGAGAGAGAGAGAGAGAGAGAGAGAGAGAGAAGGCACAGAGTGAGAGGGAGACAGAGAATCCCAAGCAGACTCCATGCTCAGCGTGAGCCCAACATAGGCCTCAATCTCACAACTGAGCGGCCGAAATCAAGAGTCGGTCACTCAACCAACTGAGCCACCCTGGTGCCCCTAATTTTTTTTTTTAAGTAGGCTCCACACCCAAAGTGGGGCTTGCACTCATGATCCAAAGATCAAGAGTTGCGCGCTCTTCCAGCTGAGTCAGCCAGGTGCCCCAAAAGACCACTTTTATTAGGAGTTTTGATCTCAAAAGCTAAGTCCTAAGAGTGAGAAACAACAGAAAAAGAAAAAAAAGGCCATAAAAGGAGGATAGCAAGAATGGGAGAGACAAAGCTAGAAGAGAACAAAACTTTGGACAAAAAAGCATTGTGTCTTTCCATAGAGGAGCAACCCAGGTCCTCCGAATTCCAAAGGTCTCTTAGTCCAGACATACCACAGCATCAGAAAGAATGCCGGGACTTGGGGCGCCTGGTTGGCTCAGTTGGTTAAGCGGCCGACTTCAGCTCAGGTCATGATCTCGCGGTCTGTGAGTTCGAGCCCCGCGTCGGGCTCTGTGCTAACAGCTCAGAGCCTGGACCTGTTTCGGATTCTGTGTCTCCCTCTCTCTGACCCTCCCCCCATTCATGCTCTGTCTCTCTCTGTCTCAAAAATAAATAAACGTTAAAAAAATTTAAATTAAAAAAAAAAAAAAAGAATGCCGGGACTAATCACAATTGTTAAACAAAAAGGGCACCTAGTCAATGAATTCTCAACAAGGCCGAAGTATACCACTCCCAAGCTTCCCCTAACACACCGCTGCACAAAACTACCACACGTTGCTGATAGGTGCATACAAATGATATAGACACAGAAGGAAAGCAAAGAACCACTGACAGGAGAACAGTCTCTGAGCTAGGAGCACAGGCCAGAAAGACACCCCATGTCTACAGCACAGCCACTAAGTCACCTGGCCTATCTTTGAGCATCCTCATTAATAAGGAGCTCACCATCATTAAAGGAACCCAATTCCATTCTCTGACAGCATTGCCAGAAAATTTTTCTGTTGGACCAAGATGTGCCAAGCTAGTTTGGGATTCTTCCGTTTACTTCACATTTACCGTGCCCTTGCATGGACTTCGAAGGGCCCCTGAGGAGTGATGGCAATGGATGACTCCAGTTAGGGACTGGTGGGGCAGGTACAACAGACAAACATGAAGAACTGGAGTTGGCTGGCAAGAGTTAATGAGGATTTTTTTTCTAGGAACATAGAAGACAAATAGTCAGGGAAAGCTACGGGTGGACTGGCCTCACATCCTGACCAGGAGGTCCATGGATCATGCAAGATGACCAATGGCCACTTGAGTCACCAGAGGATCAGTGTGAAGAGGAGAAGGCCAGACTTCAATTAGGAAATAGAGGTAGAGGGTGGTGGTTCTGTGATGCACTCCAGGCTTTAGGGAAGTTTGACATGAAAGTGGGCCTCAGGATGGCACAAGAGGGAAGACGGAGGAGAGAGGCCCTTTCGGCAGGGACTCGGGAGAAGAGGGCTAAGCAGGAAAGAGCTCAGCATGTTTGAGCTTGCATTCAATAGGTACAACTGTAAGCAACCAATCACAATCTTGTGAGATAGCACCAGATTAGAGGGACACATACAATAGAAGAGAAGGCCAGACTATGAGGATAGCACTTGTGTTAATCCCAACAAAACTACTGAAAGTTATTCCCTCAACACTTCCCGGACACTGCTCTAAGCCCTTAAGAACATTAACTTTTATTCTTCCAACAACTCTATGATGTAGGTAATATTAACATTCCCATTAAGGGAGCAGAGTCAAAAAGAGCTCCAAATCCACCACTTAATTACTAGAGGAGGATTCAAACTCAGTCCGTCCAACTCCAAAGCTTGTCCAACTCCAAAAGATACTATCAGCCCTTATCATGGATTCTTTTCACCTAGATTTCTAGGCCCTGCCACAATGCCTCGTCCATAGTGAACACTGATATACTTGTTAAGAGACTGAAGGATCCCTAGCTTTAGTGGGATTCTAGGAGGCAAGCTTTGTAATGAAGGATACAGAGAACTGAAAAGAGAATGGAGATACATAGATGGAGTTAATTGGTGTAGGGCTCTGAATGGACTTGGGAGTGAAATCATTTTTCCGACCTGGTATGGATTTCCTTCCTCTGAACTACAACCACTCTAATCACTGTTTTTACGTACAACACTAACTTATACCCAGGTGTTTATTTTACATCCTACTGCTCCTTCTAGGATTGAAATGACCAAAGGTCAAGGCATTCGTCTCATTCACCTTTGGACTCCCAATATCATTTATCAACATGGCATACCACCAAATGATACCATTAAATAGCATAAATTAGGGGAAAAAGGTATAGATCACTCAACTTTCTGCAGGTGAAATGAAGATCACTTTGTTTAAAAGTTTTATTTTTCAGGGTGCCTGGGAAGCAGCCAACTCTTAGTTTTGGCCCAGGTCATGATTTCACCGTTAGTGGGGCTTGATCTCCCACAGTGCACATTGGGCTCTGTGCTGACAGCACAGAGCCTGCTCGGGATTCTCTCTCTCCCTCTCTCTCTCTGCCACTCCCCAGCTCGCTAAATAAATAAATAAATAAATAAATAAATAAATAAATAAATAAAATAAATGTATGTTTCACTCTTTCTATCAAGGGTTTTAGTTGGCTATAATTTGATAACCTCACACACATTATATTGCACTGTACTTGAAACTGTAAGCATAACTCACCTGTATTCTTCAGTCAGGGTATCTTATTTGGTTCTACCTACTGACTTTTCACTTCCTAAATATGCTCACTAGCATACATTTTAAAAAATACAAATAACCTCTTCGCAAAGTCATTGCACTTTTTAGGGTTACTCATAACATGGAGCCTAACACAAAATCTTGCTAGAGGCCCCAGAGAACAACCCAGCCTTGCAGAGCAGATGGGGTACTGGTGTGCAGCAAGACTGCACTGTGGCTCAAGCATTCCCCAGAATGGTGGCAGCTCCCTAGTTTTTGCAGATATTGCTGCTGAAGTTGATGGCTTAATTTCAGTGCGCTGGTACGCGTGAGGGGCATAGCAGCTGGGGTTGGCTTCTCCACTGTATTCTTGCATAAGGGAGGCAATACAAAATTGATCATGGGCACCCAGAATACTTGTTGGTGATGTCCACACTGCCAACTACACTCCAGGGACAGAGAACTAATTCTAGACAATGCTCTGGAAACAATGCTAAATTTACTCATGAAAACAAACACAATTCCTGAACTGTGATCAATGCATGACTAGTTCAAATAAGAACGAATGTATGAATTTTAAAAGGTCCATCTCCCCACTGAGAGGTTACTGGTAAAGATTTAACCAACAGTCACCAAGGTGACCATTTTAGAATATTCCATTATAGACATCAATAACAGGCAGTTGGAGAGCCACAGAATGCTTCCGACAATGTGAAGATTATGATCAAGGTCCAGATTTAAGAAAATTAATCCAGTGGGGTGGGGGGGCCTGGGTGGCTCAGTCGGTTAAGTCTCCGACTTCTGCTCAGGTATGATCTCACAGCTCGAGCTGAGAAACAAGAACAAAATAGAAAATACCTATAACAGATATAAAAAATGCAATGAAGAATCAGCCAGAAATGGGCAAAAGGTTTGCCAAAAAGTACAGAGGGCCTGGATGTTGTGCTAGTTGAAGGGCCATCTAGATTGTTCTTTGCTTTGCACCTGCTAATTTTGGTTACCTGTGCTGAGAACCAAAGGCAGGGTTTACCAATGTTTAGGAATTCACACTAAAGCTGGTTGCACATTAGAATCATCTGGGGCACTTGTTAAAAATACAGCTTCTGTAACCCTACCCCTGGAGATTCTGACTCATTATACCCAGGGTATGGATGGGAATTTTTCTTTAATTTTTTTTTTTTAACGTTTATTTATTATTGAAAGACAGAGAGAGACAGAGCATGAGCAGAGGAGGGGCAGAGAGAGAGGGAGACACAGAATCTGAAGCAGGCTCTAGGCTCTGAGCCGTCAGCACAGAGCTCCACCCAGGGCTCAAACTCACAAATCGCGAGATCATGACCTGAGCCAAAGTCTGACGCTCAACCAACTGAGCCACCCGGGCACCCCTGGGAATTTTTAATTAGCACTCCAAGTAATTCTGATGCAGCCAGTAGGAAGACCTTTGGAAACCAAGTAGATCATCAAAATCACCTGATGTACTTTCCTTTTATAATTTTACTTATTTTGAGAGAGAGAGAGAGAGAGCGCACACATGAGCGCACTCAAGTAGGGGAGGGGAACAGAGAGAGGGAGAGAGAACAACAAGGAGGCTCCACGCCAACAGTGTGAAGCCTGACTTGGGGCTCAATCCCACGAACTGTGAGATCATGACCTGAGCAGAGATCAAGAGTCGGACACTTAACCGACTAAGCCACCCAGGCGCCCTGTTCTGATGTACTTTTTTTTTTTTTTAAGAGTGTTAGTGGGGGAGGGCAGAGAGAGAGAGGGACAGAGGATCCTTACTGACAGCAGAGAGCCCACTACAGGGCTTGAACCCACAAACAGAATCATGAGATCATGACCTGAGCCAAATCTGGATGCTTAACCAACTGAGCCACCCAGGCATCCCCCAATGTACTATTTAAAAAGCATAGGTTTCCGGGCTCCTGTCCAAATCTAGTGAATCTCACATTACACTCACAAAATTAAATGCATCATGTTTGACTCCTTTTTCAAACAACTTTTCAGCACATGCATGTAGAAAAGAATTTCAGTACAACTGGGACTATACCAGGTATGCATCCAGGGTCCTGGAAGCCCAGAGGTAGTGGCTTTGGGTAGATCCCTAATCCCTTCCCCAAAAGTCCCACATCCTCTTCTGTCACCAGTGGGATCCATGAACCCAAGTGTCTGTCAGCAGAAGAAAAATGCAAGCAAATAAGTAAATGTGGAGTAAGTCTCTGAAGGTCCTCAGCTTCACACGTTGGTATGGCTGTTCATTAAGAGACAAAGGACCACTCTAACTGCCCTCAGAAGGAAATCCAAACTAAAAAACACTTCCTGTTTCCTGTCCCTCTGAAGGACTTTCCTATTTCAAAGTCCCTCTTTAAGCAGCTTCAACAAACATTAATGATATTGCTGCACACCACTATTTTATTATAAATCTTTAAGTTATTTGTTCAGATCATTGTTTTAAGTGTAAAATACATTATTAACGTCACAAAGAATATTAGCGCTTACATATGTAACATATTGGTGTCACCTTGCACTTTGCCTCTCAAAGCCCTGGGAAACCTTCAAGAACTAGTGTTACAAGTGTATGAGCACTGAGACCAGAGAGACTCCATTCAAATCCTGCCCCTGAAGATTAGGCTGGTTGTAGCGCGTTACAGTTGCAACCTTCTGAAACTTGAGCTTTCTTCTTGTCTAAAATGATAATAGAACCTGTCTTACAGGTTGTTATAGAAATGGAAGCAAAACCACATGTAATCCTGGTTCAGAGACAGCATTCAATAAACAGTAAATGCTCATCACTCTTACCCAAATCTCCATCCCTCCTCCCACAACAAAGGTGAAATCAGCCCTCCAAAAGTGCTTGGGGGTATTGGAGGTAAATGTTGAAAATCTGAGTACTCCAGCTGTGACGAGAACTGGAAAAAGAAACTCCACTTACAGAAAGGTAGCACATCATACAATGTGAAAAGTCCTTCACCACAAAACACCTGGATGATGAATAAATTACAACAGATATGCCTCTAAATGTATTTTTATTGCTAAGATCATAAGAAAACAAAGGAGTTTCCCTAGGACAACAGAAAAAAAAAAAAAAAGAACATTTTTGTGTGTGTAAAACATCCCTTTAATTATGTGTTTTTTCCATAGTAGAATTATGTGCTTAATTTTACGTGTATAGGACCATTGCCTTTGACTCCAGGCACATTTGAATTTGAATCCTAGCAAACCAAGTACCAATTCTAAGATTTCAAGCAAGTGAGTAAAGCTCTCTGTGCTTCAATTTCTTCAGTGGTAAAACGGGCTTACCGCTACCTACCTACTAAGATTGTTACAAAATAAATTCATACGTGTGTGTGTTTGTGTGTGTATCACATAGCACAGTACTTAGTATAGAAAATGCAGTCACTAAATAGCTGCTATTATGAATATTACAGGGGGAGGGTATCCATTCATTCAACAAGTATTTATTGTGTCCTAGTGCCACACTCTTTCAGACACAGATAGATAAAAAAAATTCCTTGTTACAATACTATCTGGAATGTTTGTTTTCTGCCATTTACTTATATAATCTTATAAAGTACTGTTCTCTGCATTTTTCAAATGAAGAAACTGAGAAATTAAGGGACTTGGTCCAGTTCACACAGCGCGTAATAAAAGAAGAATTAAAACTTGGGTGCTATGAGTCCCAAACCCTATATCTTAATCATCTTAACTCTCTGCTTCACCTAGATCAGGAAATGCACATTCCAGGTATATACAGAAGATTCAGTTGGTAGACTTTACTTTCACTTATTTTTTTGGCACCAAATCAGCAAACTCTAAAAATAGCCGGTTTCACAATCATAGATATAACACAATATCACTACACCGAATTTTCTGTTAAGTTCTTAACCTCGCAGTTTTTGTTCCTTCTTTAAAAGGGAAAGTAATTTTTCAATTATGAGTCACATCCACCGTGTATGCAATGGGTCTAAATGTTGTGGTTTCATATATAAATACGTTTCTAGGTGCTGCAAAGAAATGGACACTTCTTGCAAATTAAACCTGGTTTATTTTTTTATTTGGAGAGGATCCTACTTATGTAATGATCATTGGATGAGACTGAATAGGGAGGCAGATTTGATTCAAAAAAGGAAGCACTTTTGCATAGGGTGTGGCCGCTCAATAGGTTAAGACTACTTGTCTAAATATCAGATCATTCTCAAATATATTGAGAATATATATATTACGGTAAAGAGAAAGAATCTTATCGAGGAAGACAGTACTTTCCACTTTTCAACTCTGAAAATAACAGCAGCAAAAACTTTTGAGTTCTTATAAACCATTTTAAAACAATGTAACTGACCTACAAAAGTTATTGCTACATTCTACATATCATTTATTATTGCTTTTTTAAGATTTTATTTTTAAGTAATCTCTACACTCAACATGGCACTCAAAATGATAACCCTGAGATCAAGAGTTGCATGCTCCACTAACTGACCCAGCCAGGAAACCCTACCTATCATTTTAAAAAGAAAAAGAAAAAGGCTATTTCCTCTATAAGCTCAACTGCTTTGTAGGAAAGATTTACAGACTGCCACAACTCCATTCACTCCTACTTCTAAGGAAGTCTCTTCATCTTTGGCTCACCTACTCAAGTCATGCGATTTTAAGTAAAACGATGATGGAAAGAACTTGGATCCTATCAGCCTCAGACTGAAAACAGATGATGACTAAGAAATTTGGTAGCTCAACTTAAAAATTAATTCATAAATAACTTCAAAACAAAGCAAACATATTTTCATTAAAAAAGGAAACCACTCAGGGCGACTGGGTGGCTCAAGTCAGCCACCACCCGACTTCAGCTTAGGTCATGATCTCCTTTGGGTGGATTTGAGACCTGTGACTGACTCCTGGCAGAGCCTGCTTGGGATTCTCTCTCTTTCCCTCTCTCTCTGCCCCTCCCTGCCTCCTGCTTTCTCGCTCTCTCAAGTACATAAAGGGGGGGGGCCTCGGGGGGGGCACACACTCTTCCATTCATTTTAGAGCGAATCACACCTAAATCTAGAAGAGATGATTTCACCACTGTCCTCATTTTGCAGATGAGGAAATTGAGACATAAAGAACTATAATTCAGTTACTTGTTTACCTATTTTCTCACATCACTGTTTCTACCCTTACCTACTATAGCTGTAAATTTCTAATTCACCAGCCATCATGTGTTTCTAGCCTAGGACTACTGCTTCAGGACAAGGACTAGACAGAGAAATTTTAAAACTCCAATACTTATCCCATTTAAACCCTCATAACAGCTTTGCCTAATCAAAACGTGTGAAAGTGAATAAGAGCATTTGTATTTCTGCCGCTTAAACGACGGTTTTGCCTGATAACTGGTCTACACAGAAGACATTTCTGGTATTGTAGGATAGGAGCACAAAAAAGGGGGGGGGGTGTAAAAAACGTTTTACAGATCAAGGGAAAAAAATTCCTAGTTTCCACATAGGTTCAAGCTCCCCTCAGATCAAAGGAATGCCGTTAAAGGGAGAAGGAAAATATGTGGGCGTGAATAGATCGTCTTTAGGATTCCTGCCAACACTGAGATTAAATGAGAATTCAGAACTCAAAATCCTGCATTACTGATAGCTGAATTTATCTATACAAAGAGAGCAATAAGAGTTCCATTTCTCGATGTTAGGAACATGTTTCCTTATGAGAGAGACTTTCACAATTAGAGTGGAGGTCAAGCGTATTTTTCAACAGCCAAAACCAGAGCACTCAGGATAGCCGGTCCGAGGTTACCCAACAGCTGGGCTACCGGACTAAGAAGAACATCAGCCTGCCCCATGTGTCGTAGGAGTCCTTCACTAGGTCTGCCGTAGCAGGAATTTAGCTAAGAAACTTAAACTTCAGGGTCTCGAAAATGGGCCTTACTACTTCCTAAGTTTTTTTTTTTTTTTTTTTCTTTTTTAAGCTATATCTATACTTCCGGAATTCCCTGATAAGTGACCTCCAGGGCATACTCAGCCCTCTGTGAGTTCCTGCCCAAGGTCCTTTGGGGGAAGGGACGAAACCGGTCAAGGTGGAAGGCCAGGCTCCGGCGTCTGGGAAGCTGCCCCCAACTGGCTCCCTTAGCAGCCAGCAGACCCGCACACCTGCAGGGCGCCCGGCGCCTCCTCCACCGGCGGCCACGCCCCCGCCCAACCCTGCCCCTCGAGACACTCACCTGCGCCGTCTGCGGGCGCCTGGCTCCTGAAGGCGGCCGGCTCGGCCCGTCCCAGGTGTGGCGAGGGCCTGCTCCAGGGCCGAGGGGTCCCGGGCGGCAGGTAGGACGGACTGGACTTCCGCCGGATAGCCACCCGCCTGAAGTTGTAGCCGCCCTCGCCGCTCATCGCGCCGGGTTCGCTCGCAGCTCCGCGCTCTCCCTCGCCCTCGTCCGTCCGCAAGTGTGCGCTCGACCCGCTCCTTCGGGGGGACCGGACCTCGGGGGGGGGGGTCGCCTGCGTGCCACACTCGGCGCGACTCGAGAGGGGCGACCCCGGGCTGCTCGGCGCCCCTCGCGAGTGCGCCGCCGCGCCTTCCTTCCCGGGCCGCGCAGGGCCGCGCGGAGAGTTTGGCTCGGGCTCCTGCCGCAGCCGCAACGCCTCGGTCGCTGCGGCTCCCGCACTCACCTGACGCGGCCACTGCAGCGGCCAGCCGTGCTGTGTCCACCCTCCTCGCTGGAGCCAATCGCCCGCAGGTCCCGGGGGCGGAGCGCCGGGAGCGCAGAGTACAGACAGCGCCGCCGCGGCCGCCTCCTCCCGGGGAAGCAGCCAAGGACTCGCAGTGCCGATTGGAGCGCCCTGGGCGCGGTTCCTGAGCCGGTTTCCTCGGGACGGCCCCGCCCCGTCCCGCCCGGCGCGCTACGGGCCAGCACATTGGCCGAGAGGAATGGCGCGGCACACACCTGGGGTGCTCAAGGGGTCAGCAGTGCTCGCCTGCCGGCTGAGCACTGGTCTCCAGGAGAAAGAGAAGAAAATTAACAGCTACTCTGAACGCTGCCCAAGGGCTCGCCATTCTTACACACCTACATGCCTGGGGTCACACGTGCGCCTCAGGCCGCTGTCCGGAGCCCTTGATTATAATCTTATTTGTGGTCGTAGAGCTACCCGGTGACTTAAGTATCTCAGATCAGGAAACCGAAGCGGAACCCACACTGGGTCACATAGCACTGCTAGAATCCCTACTCGAGTTTCTGCATCAGTGTCTTGTCTTTATCTCACCGAATCAAATGGTCTTACCAGAGGCATCAGACCAGAGACGACGAAGGCATGTGTGGAAGGAAAAGGAAAAGGTGGAACTAACAATCCACAGGTTTCCAGAAAAGCATCAGACCCTCCATCACCTTGAACACTTTTAGGACTTTATTAGTAACACACTGTAGGGTCCATTTAATTCGTTGTTTTGTTTCACATCAGCTAAATAGCAAATTGGAGAAAATACACGTTAAATTGGGTTGCTCACGTGCATTTAAAAATTCACTACTCTCTCTAATAATGAAAAGGCTGTGTTCCAAAATCACAGACATAAGAGAGGAAAAAACAGCATTCCAAGAACCCCAACTCAAGCTGAAGTTCCCCAACCCCAACCATGGTTTCCACCTTGGAAGCCACTCCACATTTACTCAAATGGCCCTTCACCCGCTTAACATCTCCTCCAGCTCCCTGGAATGTAACTCATAACCCAGTTCTCAAGAAAACTTTAAAGAGGGCAGTTCAACTGTCTCAATCTCCTTGGCTGCTACTTCAATAAACATACCCCCTGAGAAGAAAATACCCCCTAATTTTTAAGTTTTCACACCTTGTTGAAAGGAGGTTTTGCTCCCCTTGGATTTATTATCCGTATCACTACATTGCACCTAATTATATAAACTGGTGTGCCTGGGTAGCTCAGTAAGCGTCTGACTTTGGCTGAGGTCGTGATCTCACTGCTCGTGAGTTCGAGCCCCACATTGGACTCTGTGCTGACACCTCAGAGTCTGGTGCCTGCTTCAGATTCTGTGTCTCCCTCTCTCTCTTCCCCTGTCCCACTCATGCTCTGTCTTTCTCAAAAATAAATAAACATTTATTTATTTATTTTAAAAGTTTATATACTATGCCATATGGTACTGGAAATAATTTAAATAGTAGTTTCAAATATAAATTAATACTGAAATAGACTTTACTCCATATACGCGAGTTAACCATAATTGAAATACAAAGTTTAACATAATGTATTTGCTTCCATAAAAAGGTAGTATTGCAATCAATACTACTGTACTAGCAACCTAGCTCAGAGTAACCTTTTTTTTTTTTTTTTAAGTGAGAACATGCTGGCAATCTTCTTTTTTAGAGAACTGGTTACTGATGAACTCCCCTCCCCAACATACACACGCACACACACACACACACACACACACACACACAGAGAGAGAGAGGCTTTCTCTGTCAAAAGAGGACTACAGTAAACACATCTGTTTGAGGCAAAAAGGTATCTTACTACAAGTATTTGGGGCAGCAGTTTTATCCTCCCTTATTTGGATATTTTGAGTAGTGTGTACATATTTCTATTTCTTTCTTGGTTCAAAGTTGTTCACATTTGCCTAATGATATAATATCAGTTCACATCAGTGGATGTCTGTATTTTCAGATGGGATGTTTTATAACATACATATCAACTGACATTACCTCTATCAGTGTTACTGCTGCTTACTATTTTCTGATAAAAACAATTTTTAAGGAACTTCACATTTGATGGCTATGATTTGCAACATGGAACGAATGGGTCATTTGATCTCAAGTTATCTTAGGTAAGAGTAGAACAAAATATTGAATATTATCTAATACATATAGTCTTTGTGTACTGTGTTTTTGATCTATATAGCTAATAGGAGATTTGCCACTAATTAGCACATATTGAATGAGAACTGCACTGGATACCGACACACAGAGATAAGCACAGTTCACAGGTGCTTATACACCCCATCTCTGTGGCTGAGACAGTGCAGGATGCTAACCCACTCCTGTATCATTTTCCTTGGGCACACAAGGGGACTGATTTAAACCTTCCCTTGCAGTTAGGTAGAGCCATGTAACCACATTCTTCAAAATTTTGTGGACAGGAGTGGTATGTGTCACCTCCGGGCCTGGCTTCTGCACCCTCACCATGAGACTCTCTAGTCCTCTAATTGCCAGCTGGAATGCAGAAGGGCCTTAGGAGAAGCTGGAGCCCCACACCATGGTGGAGCTCCTGGAGAGGAGCTGGCAGCCCAGAATCACCTCTTTCCCAGGAATTAACGTGTAAGGTCAGACTAGAAAAATGCATGGCAAGACTATAGATTAGTTCATGTTCCTTAAATTTTATCTATAATTATATTTTGCATTGTAGCAAAAGTTTTATGTATATTGATATATCTTTTAATTCTGATTTAAATATTTTAAACAAACATGCAATTTAATTTTAACAACCTAACCAGTCTCCAACTGATCTAGTCCCTAATAAGTGAGATAAAGCCTAAAAAGAACATTCAGGAGAAAAATTATGAACCAATAAGCTGCTTCCATGACTGATAGGACATCATTTCCCAAACTAGAATTTATGATAAATCAATGCTTTGCAGCAAATTCATTCTTATTTTTATCTCACTAAAGAAAGATAAAACCTCTTCACTTTAATAATAAATTGTGTTATATCCTCAGTAAATGAGTTACAAACTTATTAATCATTTACTTTGATGCCATCACTGGGTAAGAATTTATAGAAATGTCATTAAAGTAATAAAGGTCACTAAAAGGCATGAATCATGCTGACTTTATGTAGTAGCATTAGGGGGATGACATACAGAGATAATTTTCTGAAGACCTAATTAAAGAAGATGCTACATTTATTTTAACAGGAAATAGTAAACAGTATGATATATTGAGTTGATACTACTTGAGATTTCAATAGTTTTCTATATATATGAAATCGCATGTTAGAAATTATGCAATCATATATATAATTTCATATATATTATTAATGTTAATTAATTTTTGTTAATTTAACTTCTACACCTATATTTTGACCAAGTATTGCATCAAGGAAACATATATACACACCTCTTAGAAGATTTGCACAAATTCAAAGAGTCCTCTGAAACTGTCATGGTACAAGTTTGGCCTTGAACTTCAATTTACCCCTATTGCTCTTTGAAAGGAAATGGCCAGTCAATATCTTTTTAAACCACTTGGAAACTGGAAAGAAAGCAGTTACCTTATAAAGTATACAGTCCCTGATAGTCCTGTGATATTAGGAGAGGGGCACCCAGCTTGAAGCTGGCCTATCAGAAGTTTCCCAGAGGAAGTCAATGTTAAGGGGGAATGGCAAGGTGAAGACAAGGCCTAGTGGAGGGCATAGAGAGCCATCCATGACAAATGTTTTAATGATCATTTGGTGAATCTTGCTGTGAAATTTCTTTTATCTATTCTGAAGAATTTTACAATTTCTCCTACTTCCAATTGTATTGCTTTGTATGAGATAGAAAATTGCTTATCTTACCTGGAGAAATAAAACGGCCGTATCTACTTATAGGTAACTTGTTAATCCCATAAAAAGAACTCTTATTTTTTTCTAAGGAAACATGGAAATACAGTCCTTCCTCCAACAAATATTTGCTAGTATCACATTTACAGCCATCACTAATGTTACTAATAATCACGTTTGCAGCCATTGTTCTGTTTCTGTACCTTTGTGTGTATACACTGTAAGATTTTGTTGATTCCATTTTATGTGAAATTTCTTTGGAGATATTTTAAATGCTTTTAAACCCACCACACGCAAACCTACAATGCACAAACTCAATGGTCATGAGGTATTTAAAGTAGCTAAATTTGGAGGCACTTGGGTAGCTTAGTTGGTTAAGCATCCCGACTCTTGGTTTTGGCTCAGGTCATGATCTCACAGTTCATAAGTTTGGCCCCATGTCCAGCTCTGTGCTGACAGTGCAGAGACTGCTTGGGAATCTCTTCCCCTCTCTTTGCCCCTCCCCTGCTCTCTCTCTCTCAAAATAAATAAGTAAACTTAAAAAAAAAAGCCAAATTTCTTTGTTAATTTTTTTTAATGTTTATCTGTTTTTGAGAGAGAGAGAGAGAGAGAGAGAGCATGAGCAGGAGAGGGGCAGAGACAGAGAGGGAGACACAGAATCTGAAGCAGGCTCCAGGCTCTGAGCTATCAGCACAGAGCCCGATGCAGGGCTTGAACTCACAAACTGTGAGATCATGACCTGAGCCAAAGTTGGACACTTAACCAACTGAGCCACACAGTCACCCCCAAAGTAGCCAAATTCTTAAAAACAGAAGGTAGAACAATGGTTGCTGGGGCTGTTGTTCAATGGGTATAGAGTTTTAGCTTTGCAAAAGGACAGTTCTAGTGTCTGTGCATATAATTAATACTACTGTACTATACAGTTAAAATGGCTAAGATGGTAAATTTCATGTTATGTATTTTTACTATGATTAAAAAAACCCTCAAAAACCAAGTTTACACGTCCACAATGATATATTTTATCAGGAGCTATCTAGCCTTAAATTATATGATACCATTGATTGTAAGACGCAATGCAATTTCAGAGACGTTAAAAAGAAAAAAAATGGATGGATGAAATATGATATACATACATTTGTAAACATACACATTTTTTTGTACTGTTATAAATCCAAATAACATTCTGATAGACTTTTTCTAAAGCTTCTTATATGTGCATGATTTAAATCAATTTTCTTTCTCAAATATTTTATGTATGTATGTATGTATGTTTTTTATGTACTTATTACTGGAAGAAGCTTATTCTTTGAGCTAAAATATTCCAGGAATGATCAGAAGTGAATTAGTGGCAGAATACATAAAGAAATTAGAAAATTTATTACAATGTTACAAAAACCCCATATCTCATTTAATGAAGTGTGATTTTTCCTAACTTGGTTTTATACACCTTAAATATATTGCCTCATAAATTATTAAAAACTGAAAGAAGGGGCGCCTGGGTGGCGCAGTCGGTTAAGCGTCCGACTTCAGCCAGGTCACGATCTAGTGGTCCGTGAGTTCGAGCCCCGCGTCAGGCTCTGGGCTGATGGCTCAGAGCCTGGAGCCTGTTTCCGATTCTGTGTCCCCCTCTCTCTCTGCCCCTCCCCCGTTCATGCTCTGTCTCTCTCTGTCCCAAAAATAAATAAACGTTGAAAAAAAAATTAAAAAAAAAAAACTGAAAGAATACGGCAACACTCTTGGTTGTGTACTCAACTGCCATCCCTACTTTTCTTTGTTAACAAAACCCAATGTCATTTAAATGTTGGCAGCAATATAGCAGATAAATTGTGTTCTTTCAAAGGAAAAGCTGGATGGGGTCAGATGATCATGGTAATCCTGTTTTCTTTGCTCGTTGATTTAAGGGGAGAGCATATGGCTGGTTCCGCACAGTGGGTGTTAAGGGAAACTCTGCTGTGGGCTTCTGGGAAGAACTTTCCTCCTCGATAACAGAATAACCTATGGAAAAGAACCCATTCCCTACCCATGTCCTCCATGCTCCTCCTGCTTATAGAAGTGGTTTCGTAAGGATACAGATGTAAGCCCTGAGTTGCTGTAGCCATCTTGTGACCAGGAGGAGAAAGGTCACTGGATCTACTCAGGGTGCTAGAACAGAATGTTGCAAAGAGCCCAGGGAATTGCTGAGTTCAATATGCTATGCAAGCAACTTGAAACTTCCTACATTTTGAATCCTTCGTAAGTGATAGGTTGTCTTTAGAATGAAGCCACCATTAGTCACCCTTTCTTGTTACCTGTAGCCAAAAGCATACTAATACAAGGAAAATAATTTATCTGAATTTTAAGAAAAGTACTTAAAGTGGTGAAATTATAAAGCTTTTTATTTAATCTTTTATTACTGCTGGTTAGAAAGGTTTTATTTTAGGGTATATATATATATATGTATATATATGTCACTTTAGAATATGATAATCTAGGTAACAGGTCAGCAAACTATGACCTGTGGACCAAATGCAGCCCACCCACCGATTATTTTTGTATGGCCCATGAACTAACAATGGCCTTTAATTTTTGAAACAGTGAGGAAAATCAAAATAATAATATTTTATCACACATAAAATATATGTAAAATACAAATTTCTATGTTCATAAATACATTTTTATTGAACCCAGTCAGCAGTTTATGATTGCTTTCATACTACAACGGCAGAGTTAAGTAGCTGTGACACAGACGAGATGGAGAACAAGTCTTAAAATATTTACCCTCTGACCCTTTACAGAGTTTTCTGACCCCTGATATAATGAAAATAAGAAACCTACGTAGAATGTTCATTTGATTTTGAAAAATAATTAAACTAGTATCAAAACCTGTCATTTAAGCTCTGCTATATTATGCCTTCGTACATACCGTAACAATGTCAACAAAGCTGATATATTGTAGCTATAAGATAGTAGTGCTAATTGTATAATTGTATAATGTATAATTTATCCAATGACACCATTGCTTTTATTACACAACTCACATCTGTAGGCATTTGCCTACATCATTAGAATACAAAATAACCATATTCAAAATGCCATGAAATTTCTCATGAAAAAGAGACAAACTACAAACCTGAACTCGGTGATATTATTTATGCAATACATCCAATTGAGTCGTTTTCAAAGTAGACACAACGTTTTAATGAGAACACTGGCAATCAGAAATACTGTTTAGGGGTGCCTGAGTGGCTCAGACGGTTGAGCTTCCGGCTTCCGCTCTGGTCAGGATCTCGCAGGTCATGATCTCCCGGTTCCTGAGTTAAGCACTGCTGTGGGCTCTGTGCTGACACCTTGGAGCCTGGAGACTGCTTTGGCTTCTGTGTCTTCCTTTCTCTGCCCCTTCCCTGCTCGTGCTCTGTCTCTCTCTCTCTCTGTCTCTCTGTCTCTCTCTCAAACATAAACATTAAAAAAAAAAAAAGAAATACTTTTTAAAGCAGGGAATAATGTTTTCGTGCAAAAAGATTTCAATTTGTCATGAGAAAACAGACTCCTAATTTTTGAGTCTCCAAAGGGCAAATCAAAACCTTTGTTCATGGAATGTATCACTTTCAAACATTGATTATAATTATGTATACTTTTGTATGATTTTCCTTTCTAGATTGTAAGGCCTATGATGGTGAAGTCTGTTTAATTCATATTTGTATCCCCGTAGCATCTTGCACAGTGACTTCTGTATAGTAAAATACTCAGTGAAATTTACTGAAGAAAAATGCATTAAAGGAAAAATATATATGACCATGATTAACAGTAATTCCTCCTGAAGGAATGGATCCCATGAAAAGAGTCAGAAATCTAGATAACAATATCTGTATAAAGATTTTAATAATTTATTAAAATGTAATAAATTTTAATTTAATAATTAAAATTTTATTAAAAATTTAATAATTATTTACAATAGTAAAAGTCTGAAAGCAACCTAAATGTCCAAAAATAGGAGAGTGTTTTAAAAAGTATACTTTATTCATTCCATAGAATATTATTATACCAGCCTTAAAAATGATATAGTTCAAAAGTTTTAATAACCTCGAAAGAAATTCCCTATAAAATGTTAAGAGAAAAAAGCAGGATTCAAAATTGTATATGCAATATCATTCAAGGAAAGACACCAAAACATTATCAGCAGTTTTTATTGAGAGATGACTATGGGTGAATTTTATTGTCCTCTTTCTCCTTTTCCACACCTTGAAAATTTGCTAGAATAAACATGCTTCTATTGCTTCTATTACTAGGAAAAGAGGAACAAACATCTGGGAAATACATGAATGGGGTTGGCAGAACCTCACCTGGACCGATTTGAAGGAAAATAATCTGATTTATTCCAGCTGAACTGAACGCTTTTATCCTGAACTGATCAGCTCTCTCCCAAATTTCCTGGTTGAAAGTAACTCCCATCCAAGGACAAAGAGAAGCTCAGCAAGTCTCGGGTGAGAATAGGATCTTGAACTTAAAAGCTGACACTGCCTCCTCAGCCTCACTAGTGTGATCATCACTTACCCTGACAATTATCACCCTGTGTCTTTGCTGATCTAGAGTATATTTAAGAACATGATCAGTTCTTGCATAATGTGTTCAATACCTTAGGCACAATGTTTCCATCTGAAAATAGACAGCCAGGCTTTCTGTGCTTGTTTTCAGACTTTATCAGATGTATTCTGGTGAATGTTTTAACTGTATTATGCTGTTTTCATATGTCCTAAATAACAGGACTGTTCTAGAAGCATCCATATTGTTCAGTACAGGGTTTCAAGCACCAGGAGATTGCCATTACTTCAGCACATGTTCCAGCTTTCCATTTGGTATAATTTCCAGGTGGTATAATTTTGTCCAACTGGTTGGTCTTAAAGGAAGTTTTAAGAGTCCACTGATACATGTAATATGTGGTCAATAAATGTTCAAAAAGAATTTTTAGTAGTAACTAAACAGTTGATAAATGAAAACTGCAATTTTGATGGTCATGTGCAGTGTTATTATAGAGAGAACATAAGACAGGAGCAGGTGATGCCTACACATTGAATTCATTAGAATTCATTTAATTTTTATTCCAACAACATGAAGTTACTCCATTTCCCCGGTCTGACTTCACTTTCAAAGTTCTAATGAAGTATATTGAGCAAGAAAATATCCTTTAAATATAATGTATATACATTAAAAAATATATAGAAACTATATAGTAATGTGCATAATATATTCCAATGTGGTCTTTGGAATATTCCAATAATAATGTGTTTCTAAAGAGTACTTTTGAAAAATCTTGTTTTCCCCATCAATCGTTAGATGTGGAAATTAAATGGCATTACCAATAACTGTAGGCTGTCACGTTCCAGTCCAAAGGCAGCCATTTACCAGATAAAACACACTTTTAAAGAACAACCTTTGACTGGTTTTGTGTGTGTGTGTAATTAAAGTGACATTATCATAATTATACTTGAATTCAAGTCAGCTTTGTTGATGCAGCTGCTGGAAAGAAGTGACATTAAAGAACTCTTCACAGGAGATAATTAGACTTTTAATAGATGATATTTTCATAAATTGGATTTTATTTTCATCTTTGTTTGATATTTATTAAGTATGCATACTTACCTACGTTTGTAATTTGATGAGGCTCTTTCCATATTTCATAAGTATATTTAGTAACATGGGCCTTATTTTCTAATAAAATAACCCAGAATTAGGGCAACTATTCATGAGAATACAGAGAAAGCTGGCTTCAAAATATATATGATTTTCTGCCCATTCTAATGAAACAGGCAGGCTTGAAGTCTGAATCTATGCAAGTCTAAGAAAAAAGGTAATTCTCAGCAGCAAGCCAATGCAAAGTTTAGCAATGTGACAATATCTTTCTTTTTTTTTTTTAAAGATTTAATTTTATCTCCATACCCAATGTGGGGCTTGAACTGACAACCCCAAGATAAAGAGTCACGCTCTACCAACTGAGTCAGCCAGGCACTCCATGACAATATCTTTCTTACCTTTGTATTAGGAAGAAAGTTTGCATAAATGTATTTTTTAGGGGAGGGTGTGCAAATACATTTTTATTTTTTTTAAGTTTTTATTTATTAAATTATTTATTTTGAGAGAGAGAAAGCACAAGTAGGGGAGGGGCAGAGAGAGAGGGTGAGAGAGAGAATCCCAAGCAGGCTCTGCATTGTCAGTGCAGAGCCCTATGTTGGGCTCAAACCCATGCACTGTGAGATCATGGCCTGAGCTGAAGTCAGACGCTTAACCTACTGAGCCACCCAGGCACCCCTACAAATATATTTTTAAAAGAACCCTTAATTTTATTTTGGATGAAAGGGTCATTCAAGGAGAGAGTTGGAATTAATACATAAAGGAAAGAACCGTTTAGTCTCTGACTATACATTGAAAAACCTGAGTTATCTTAAGGATTATGTATAGGGTCAATTGACATTAGAATTGACAATTATCAGTGAGCCTATTGAGTAAAATTATCTGACTCAAATTTTTATTGGGGAAGCATAAATGGGCATGTCTTAAAGTTTCAAAAAGGCATGAAAGCTATTTGTAAAATAAATATTGGGATTTTAAGCCAATATTGTCATGAAATGAAATATATGCAGATTTTTTAATGCTCATTCCAAATTATTAGAATATTTTAAAAGGCAGATTTTGAAAATGCTATTGCTTAATGTTCATTGTGGTTGATGTTTTTAGATGGATAATAACATATAAAAATCCGAACAACAGATGTAATTTAATAATTTTAAAAACTGAAGCAATCGTGATGTGAACAGGATTATATTTATCTTCTTTTAATAAAGCCCCACCTGTCCACCCCATTTAATATTGTGATCTGTTTCACTTTCACCCCACCCCAACCCAGGACAATCTCTTTTCCTGGTTCTACTTTTTTTCTTTTTCCATAACAATTTCACTAACATACTTTGATATTTACACTTTTATTCTGTTTACTGTTTTTTGTATATCTCCCTCATTAACGCAACATATACAATACAAATTTCAGAAAGACATGAACCTTCTTTGTTTTGTTTTCTGATGTATCTTAAGCCCCTAGAGGAATATCTGGCACAAAACAGGTTCTCAATAAATCTTTCCTGAAGTAATGCATGTACAAGTGAATGATGAATTTCATCCAAATAGGATGAAATTCAGTAGTCTAAGCATTATGGTATTGGAAATATTATTAGCTGTGAAAGGCTAAATACTGTTTGAAAGAAGTCACGTACGCCCTTGCATTTAATTTTTATAATAACCTTGCAGGTGGGCATTGGTATCCTCACTTATAAAATGAGATAGTTGAGGCAAGAAGAGATTAAATACCTTTCCAATGCACAGAGATTGTAAATACCAGGGCTTAAATCTGAACAAATTTCATGTTTTTCAAAATACTTCTGATGACATAGTCTGCTTTAAAACAATTATTGCTCCAGAATTCATGCTAATTTTTTACTTCTGACTTCATTGTAAAATATTTGAGAGCCAATATTTATTTTTCCATTTTTGAATAGATACTATATTTCCATGGTTGAAATAGGAAAACAATGTAAAAAAGCATTCACCTCCTACTGAGGGATCTGGCTCCCTTGGTTCGCTTCCACCATACCCCTTGCTCTTTTACAGATAACCATTTCTATAGGTCTCCACTGTTACTTTATCAAAAGTAACAAGGGGGAAGAAAACTAATATATATTCAAATTTTCTCCCTTTCTTTCATATAGGGTAACAGTAAAACATGAGCCCTTTTATTTTCAATATCAATGGATCTCAAAGAAGTAAATAATTTCTTTTCTCTGATTTATTTAGAAATTGAGATAAATCACTTACTAATCTTGGGCTATTAGCTCTTCTAAATGAGGCAAATCTTCCTGTGATATTTGACTGACATTATTAATCATTCATAACTTCAAGGGAAGTCAAGTTATGAAGTTACCAGCAGGGTTTTTAAATTGGTTTTACTTAAATACACAGTAATTAAAACGTCTACTGCTAATATAAGATTTATTTTAATGATTTTTACCATCTCTATACGACTTAGTAGGTATGTCAGCATTTTAAAATCTCAAGTTGAAATGTATGATTGCATTGGGTTATGAGAGTATTGCAAGACTCAACATTATAACTCTTTGAAGTAACAGCATTAAAATGCTTTGTCCCAGATAATAAACACATTATTTTTTTCTTGCCAACACAGAAACTGGAAAATCCATTCTGTTAATAATAAGGTCCAGGTTCTGCATAGCTCCATTCACTGTTTAGGTCCCAGAGCATTACTTCAGCATCTTCTGGGGCGGGACTTCTATCCTATTCGTGGGCCGGCCTTCTACTGTCACACACAGAATCCCCTATGCTGAGGATTCCCAGCCTGCTTTCATGCTCTGCTGTCAAGATCTTGAAATTCTGAATAATTTTTGAACAAGGAAGTCCACATTTTCATTCTGCACCAGACCTCACAAATTACGTAAACAACTGTAACTTTTCTTTACTCTTTAACAGGATGTTACTATAGTTATGACTTATCTATCTTTATATTGTTTTCTACATTTAAATTACATTATGAATTATGTTTACTTTTGATACTGGCAATATTTTTTCCAGTGAGATTTATCTTCCTTGACAGCTAATATTGTAGCTGAATTATCCTTTCTGCTTAAGGTATTTCAATGATAGTTGATTCATGAAATGTTTAAGAAGGAACTCTGTCAGATGATTTCATTATATACATGAAGGTTCCTTCAGATATAGTTAGACACCTAGACTAAGAAAATGGTGAGAATAACCGTTCACTTAATTTAAAGGCCACTTCCCTCAATTGGTTGGTATTTTGTGCCTGCTGATATTACAACAGGTGACTTTAGGTTCTATAAACTCAATTCCAGATGTGTTAAAAGAAAGGTTCGATGGCAAGGAGCCAATGAACCCACTTCTCAGGAAGTGGGTTTCGAGTTTATTGAGTTCCCACAATGTACTTACTAGTCGATGTGTGTACAACCCCGAATTAAGAAAATCCCTCCCACAAGTGCCCATCAATTCTGGATTCTTTCTTACGCCCAGTGGGGATGCAGTGCTGTTCAAGTCACCTGCAAAATGCAGGGATAAGAAGAAACTTACTTGGTGCTCCTGGAGGCTGATCCAGTTTTTAGCTTTTGAATGCAACTATTAGCTTCATTGTTTAAGAGAAGATCATGGATCAAATAGACCTCTAGATCTAACCTCCAGGAAAAGCAATAGCTTTCACAAGAGGAAAAGGAGAGACTTGGGGGAAAGCTTACACTATTATATCTAGTGTTGTGTTCATACAACAACTAAGCAGGCACCTTCAGCTAGGATTGTTGCACTGCCCATTAATCTGATCAGTTATGGTGAGGATTGTATTAGAGGTTTCAACTCATCAAAGCCTCACGTAAGTCCATATTCTGCCTGGTTCTCCCTCTCTCCCACTTCCTGAAATACAATCACGTCAAAGCAGATAACTCCCAATGCAGCTGATTTGCTACAACACATAGTTGAAGAAGGAGCTAGCAAACTAACCTTCCTCCAAGTTTTGGGACTCTGCTCTTCCTTCACATGAAAGAGAACAAAGAAGGATTGTATTCCAAAATAAAGCATACAAACTTCTTCATTCTTCTTTCATTAAAGTAATGTTTCCTTTTTTTTTTTTTTGAACATTTTCTTCATGTTGGTACATCCTAATCTAATTCAGCTAAGTGTATCCTCCTGCCAAAATACCCTTTTAGAAAAGATTACAGGTACGAGAGATGATAAATGGAGAAAATGGGCAAATTTGATACACATTACTTAATAGGAATGTGTAGAAATGTCAAAGGGAAGCATTTAGTTTTCAGTTCAAATAAGTGCTCTTTGAATAAATATATAAATCACATAGAAACTCCTATACTTTCTTCTTTTTTGGTAAGTACAAATCAAAATGACATACAGAAAAATCGCTCAAACTGATAAAAAGGTAGCATAGATGAAATGAACAAAAGATAACCAGTTTATTTACTGGAAAGAGTTATGCATTACACCATATTCAGTTGGTAACATAAACCAAGATATAAGAATCGATATATTGGCTTTTGGTTATTTTCTTAGCATTGGAGTTCCTTTTCCAACCATTGAGTGCATGATCAGATTACACAAATACAAGAACATATCATATATGGATTCTCCCACGAAACATTCACTGAGGATTGTCTATAATAAAAAAATTTTAAAGAACAAGCAATAATAAATTCATAAGAATTTTTCTGAATTTAAAATAAATGTGTATGTCTTGGAGAACAAGTGTCCTTTGAAATTTGGATTTTAAAAAATAATTAGCAACAAAAGAGTTTCTTAGATCAGTCTTTTAGTCATGTTTTCATATGGTATTATCATTAGGTGGAAACACTTCACATCATTTAATCCCAAAAGGTACAATAACAAAATTGCAATTAAATGTAGGAACAGCAGAATCTTTACAACAACAATTATATAGTGTACAAATCAGGGGGGCCACACATTACACAAATGTTTATACTGGAAAGAAATACAATTCAGAATCATATATGGTTCATCATATATGCATAATCATGCAAATAAAAACACTGAGTAGATTATAAAAATATCATAAAAGATTTCAAAGAATTGTTTAATTGACTCTTAACAGTCAAACCATTGAGCTTAAAAATTTTGTGGCAATAATGGTAAAATCATTTATTTCCTCTAAGATTTGGTACATAATCAAATCTATAAACCTAAACAACAAAATGACTCATTCTGGATATTTGTTATTATTGAATAATGATTTATCAACAAAATGATGACATTTCTCTTTATAGTTCTCTGATCTTTGTTTTTAAACGACTTTAGAAAGAAAAGCATACGGCTATACTAAAAACATTCGATTTACTTCTCAGTGTTTTTATTAGAGAACCATAACGATCAGAGAATAATTCTGAAAGAAAGAAAAGTTAAAATAAAGATGTGTTCTTGACCAATGTTCTATAGCACTTAAACTCCAATCACAGAAATAATCTGGCTCGGTAGTTTATTCAGGCGTCAGTTTAAATAGGACAAATTTTAAATAACTCCAGAGGAAAGGGATAAAAATACACTGAGGATTAGAGCCATGCATTTCAATATGGAAAGGAGACCAGATATAGGTAATAATCTCCTTACATTCCTAATGGAGAGAAGATCACAAGAGAAATAAGACTTCTATAGTGTTCATATTATGAATATGGGAAAGCTTACATGATGTGAAATATCTCATGCAAACATTTTACACGCATACTTTTATGTACTCACACCCTTAAAGTAAAGGCAGTTAATTACTCCTCTTCTTCGTAAGTAGAACATTATTTCTGGAAAAATCGATTGGGGAACACACCTTAATACTAACTATCTTTTGCGGTTATACTTTGAGTAAGAAGGATGAAAGAGATGTCTAGACAAAATCCTTCTGATGTCAACGTAATTGGATCAGGCTACAAATGCAACACATCAGGGACTATGGCAGTTAACTTGGCATTTAAGTAAAGATGAATTTACTTACAGATGCAACTCATCTGGGGACATAATTACAGACAGTGGAAAAGGTCACTCGGGAGCTAGATTGGTCTTCTATGTCCATAGAAATTGATTTCAAGGTAAAAATTCCTTGTCAATAGCAGCACTGATCATGCCATTTATCACAACTCCAGTTCAACAGCTTTGTCAAGAATTATGTTCCCTTTATTTGAAAACATATTCTTCTAAATTTTTTGCAATCTTAAATACAAGGATTATTTTAAATCATTCTGGCTTAAAAACAAACAAAAAGTCTGGAGGACAATTTTTTTTAATTGTGAACTTTATCCTAAGAGTTCCTTTTGAATCTAAGTCCTCCTTTAGATCTACAATATCAATGCCTTTGGAATCCTTGGGCTGCATCAACATAGTTCCTTACTGGAAATCGATTACTTTCCCTTGATATGTCTTTCTGAAAGACAGATTATGTCTTTTGGCTGATTGATTACAATAATTACACATTAAAATTTGCCATTCTTATCCTAGTAGAAAATATATTCCATTTCTTCTTTTTCATATTTTGTAATTTCCACTTGAGAATTGTAGAGGATTTTATTTAATACCGTCCACATTCCCCATTGGTTTATATGACCAATGTTTCATGGTTGTTGGAAACAGAGGGACTATCTGTACAGGAATATTTTCCAAAGCATTAGAAAGAGGAAATACTGAGATTGAAGATCCTTTTAAGAAAAGATAAAATTTGAGAGGCATCTGGCCCCCAAGGGATTGCATACTTTCTATTTCTGAAGTATTCCTGAGGACATTTGTTTTTTAGACTCTGACAATTGAGGCTTTTTATACTAAAATTACTACATTCTGGGCAACTTTAAAGATATTATGAAATATAGCTGGAAGAAAAAGTAATACCAGTGGTCTTGTTTTTTATCAGAGATCTTAGAAAAATTAAGATTGTTATCCTATTTTCAAGGGATAAAATATTTTATGATTAACCAGCATTACTTCAGAGTATTTTCAAGTTCAAAAGAGGCATAGGATTATGGAATCCCAGAATTATAATATGTTATCATAAAATACCTTGCCACCTATCAATCCTTACTAGAAAACCAATAGTATTTAATTTTTGAAAAACAAAAATTCCTTATGATTATCAGTTCCACTGATTTATTTTCCACCGTTAAAAATCTCTTTCATAGAGGTAATATAAATCCTTCACACTAAAGACTTAGTTTTTCTTATTCCAGGCTTAATAATGATATCTATAACCGGTACTTCTCGTTTGTTACATTTTCTTGGCTTGAGGATCACTATTGTACCTCCTTTTCCTTAAGCTAAATAAAAGTATCATCTTTCTAAATAGGTCCTTTCTTAGTTATTTAATAACTTTTCGTTTTCTCAAAGTTCTTCAGATTCCTCTCATTGAAGCAGAATTGTATGTATGAGAGGGATCTGATGAAATACAAGTTGACTGGAAAGATAAATCCAAGGGTCCTGTATACTCCTGTGCACTCAGGCCAAAGGCAATTTATTGCTCCTTTAAACTTAATTTTATTTTTTGGCTAAGAAAAAGCCTCAGTAGGAAAGCATCTCTGCGTAATGACTTCTTTTTAGTATAGTAATTGTGCTTACTTGTAAAAAACTACTAGTTCCTTTGCTAACCGCTCTTGCCGGTTACCTTTCGTCTTTGCCCACTGTGTTTCCAATGATTAACCAATATTATTGTATTTCTGTAGTTGGTTTTCATTCGCCAAGTCTGTCTTCAGTCAGTCTCACTGAGGTTTGTTCTTTCAGGTTTGTTCACTGATTCTTCAATTTTTCAATTTCTTTTTGAATTCTGATTTTTTTAAAGGTACTGATTTTTATCAATGCTACACATATTTAATTTTTAAATGCCTATAAATAAATATAGATATGGCTCGGTTTAAACTATACTAAATGATGCCACAGTGTAAATACATGGAATTCTCTCTTACCGGTTAGGGACTATTATCTAAGTTTGTGCTGAAAATTAGACATTTATTTCCACGTTTCTATATCTTCTTGGCAAAGTTTGCTAAAATTAACAACTTTATAGAATTGATACTTCAAAACAAGCATTTCCCACTCTATTAGGATAAAGAAGTGAAATAAAACCAGCATATAATAGACTTAATGATAAACTTGTATTGAAAGAAATAAATGTGTTGTCTATACCTTGGCTTTTCACCAGGTCATAACTACAGAGTAAAGGGGCACGAAAGCAATACTGCACTGTCAATAGGAAGTACTGCCCTGTATTCCACACAGACAATACTTACTGCTGAATCCCTGTACCACCAACAAAGTTGATGAGGCAATAGAGGAAGATGTTCTGAGGTACTTTTTAAAAAGGCGTATTTTCCCTCAGGCACAAACAGTTTTTATTAAAAGTCAACTTAGCAGCCATGCCACTTCTCAGGTCTGAAAACATAACGCTCGAAAGAGAAATAAAAAGAGGAAACAGAGAAAGAAAAAGTAGGAGGGGGTATGGGATAGTTTCTTTGAATTGAACTCCAACGAAATCCACACCGTCTCACTAATACTGGTACCAAGCAGATAAAACGTTGACAAAATGAAGGAAATGATTAAGAACAGCAAGGCAATGCAGGTAGGAACGAGGGAACATTTGGCTGCCACGATCAGGACTTTATGAAGGTTTGTTTTGTTTCTTGTTTCTGTTACTTTAACCTGAATCTTTACTTTGGTGAAGATTTCCAGTTACTCCAAGCTGCATAATAAATGACACTGTTGAAAATAGCACTCACATAAGGAACTCAAAACCTCTTGGTTGCTTTGGTAATAGTGACCACTACCTAATAGGTGTACGTACAACTGACGAGAGCTCCTGCACTGTGCTTTATGATTTACTGACTGGCTGCCATCTTTGATAGACCATCCACGAATGTGCTCCCTACCCCCACCCGTGAAGCTGAGATCTCCACAACTAGATCTCCACTGCTAGAGCCCTGCATTGTTAACTATCTTTTGTGTTAACAGTGAGGATTGTTTTTGTTTTGAAGAGAAGTTACAGATACAGTTACATGAAAAGGTCAAACCGTTATGGTTTTAAATAAGTTAAGGCTACCTGACTAGACAAGGAATCAGGGCTAGGAGCGATTGTGTGGGCAGCACTTGGTATTTAAGGAGCCCAAGAGTGTTAGACCTTTCAGCTCAATTAGCTGTTTTCCTTGTTCGTCAGATTATGTGCAAAAGAAATTTTGCTATGAAAATCCACTGCCTTAAATCAAGTCATAAAAGTTACCCAGCAGAATCTGTAAATGAACTAGGAACATGTATTATCTCAATATAATATAATGATTGTAGGCACCTGAGTGTTTGTCAAAAGTAGACAATGAGCTAAGGTTTATTTATTGTTTTTTGGCAAGGAAGATTCATTATGAAAAAAACCTAACAACAACAAAACATACACTTTTAATCAAAATTTGAACACTTTCTGGGTAAATTAATTAATCAAAGGCTAACTTACATCTATGTAGTATATTTTTTCCCAGTTTGATACCTTTTTTGCAGGAAAGACTCATGATTAGGGACCCTGAATTTGGGAAAGTAAAAAAAAAAAAAAAAAATCTGGTCTTTAAATGAACACGCTTTTTTCCCCCTTAACGTTATTTAGCTTCCTTAACATTATCACACACACATACACACACACAAGAGAGCAGCACCAGTGATCTACTTGTCTGCAGTTTTAAAAAATTAAAGATGCTGTCAAAAGTTGAGTAAGTCAGTGAATCATAACATAGTCTTTCTTAGATTTGCTTAATAAAATCAAGTAAAGAATTCTAGTTAAAGAAAAAAACCCACCAGCAGTTAATGTAAATAAGCACATAAACAATATCAGTGTAGCAGCAAAATACAGTTATTGTTAACATTCCGATGCACCTCATTTATTATTTTGTGCAAGAAATATGACCATGGTCTGGTCAATTCCAGATTTCAAGCCAAATTAAAACTCATACTTAATTGAGCAAATTATGTGTATTTAAAAATAAATGAATTAAGTTCACCTCTCACAGAAATGATTTTTATAGACATAAGTCATGTGGCAAATAAAGTATAAAATAAATATTGATGACAAAAAAATATGGGAATCGACTTCTATAGCTGAATTAGAAGTACAAGGAAAGATGATTTTACAATCTATGTATTTTACATTGTCTTAGGTCTTTCTTATGCTATCGAGGTAAAGCCAGCCATCTGAGATACACGGTTCCTGTTTCCTTTTATTTCTTGCTTTTAATTAACCATAGCCATTTGATTGTAGAGGTTTGGCTGTGACTTAGAGAAACCATCAAATGTTTCTTCACACTGGAGTCTGTGCTTTGTGTTATTCTTCTTAACTTTCTTTCATCTTCCAAAATGACGAACACGAATCCAATCCTACCTCTCACACCCGAGAAGAAAACACCCGCGGGATCTTGGGCAGTATCCTGTGTGTGGTTACAAAGCATTCACCTCAGATATTCGTCCGTGGGAGATGGAGACTAGGGGTAAGGAGGCTTGGAGAGACAGTGGAGAGGGGCGCACTGCGGGCTGGAATGTGGCTGCTCGTCAGGGAGAGCTATGTCAGGACTGAAAATGAGAAACAGGCGTGTCAGCAAGAAACACACGTACAGGGGGCCAGGCACACTTGTAAGGGTTAAAGAGACACAATCTCTTCACAGAAAATTTTAAAACAGACACAGAAACTCTGCACAATAAATGGTTTAAATCTAAAGCATGCTAAGACGACTGGAGTTTTTCAAAACAGTGCACAGAAAGAAAGAAAGAAAGAAAGAAAGAGACAGAGAGAGAGAGAAAGAAAGAAAGAGAGAGAGAGAGAAAGGAATTAAAAAGAAAAAGAAAAATGTGGTAGGGAAAGGACATATATAACTCTTCCCCCAATGTTGCTCTTTAATTTCTGCACACAGTCTCGTTTCCCTCAGGTCTTTGGGTTAGTTGCAAGATTTCTTCAAATCAGTTCTTTTTAAACTTTAATGTGCACACCAATCACCTGGGATCTTGGTAAAATGCCGATTCTGATTTGATAGCTCTGAGGGGGGACCTGAGAATCTTTATTTCTAACAGGCTCCAGGGGAATGCAGACAATGCTGGACCAAGTCTTTAGAGAACTCTTCAGTTCTCTGGTAGATCCAGATTCCATAGGATAAGTCCTTTGTCTATGGAAGCCTAATTTGCTCTAAAGGTCGCCACTGCTTGCTTTAGCTTAGCGGTGTAAATCAGACGGGACAGTTTTAAAACTTCCTATTCGATGAGCATATAATACAGACTTCCAAACAACCACTTTGGAGAGCCTCCAGTTTAAATGAACACATAAATGTTCAGGCTCATCAATGTTTTGATGAATAATCTTGCAGGATAAGGGAGTGAAATCACTGAATTTTCTACGGTAAAACTATAAAACACATTGGAGTTCAGACCTTTTCAAAGGTAACTAATGGAGGGGAACACACACTATGGGGATTTTTTTTTAATAGAAAAAGATGGGCATTTTTCTAACACTCTGCTTTTTCCCTCATATATTATGGAATTCAGTACCATAGAATTCATTTCTGTCAGGAGTAATATTTGAGAAAAGTATTCATGGCTTACCATGATGATGAGTATTATTATTTATTTAAGCATAGTTTTTAAAGCTAATATTATCATTGAATTCATTAAAAATTGCCATTAAAAATACTTTCTATCTTGGGGCAGCTGGGTGGCTCAATCAGTTAAGCATCTGACTTTGGCTCAGGTCATGACCTCACGGTCGGTGAGTCTGAGGTCCGCGTCCGGCTCTGTGCTGACAGGTGGGAGGCTGGAGCCTGCTTCAGATACTGCGTGTCCCTCTCTCTCTGCCCCTCCCCTGTTCGTGTTCTCTCTCTCTCGCTCAAAAATAAATAAACGTTAAAAAAAATACTTTTTACCTTTGGTACTGAGATTATCCTTCAAGTATATCTCTTGAATTTTAATACAAAATTATAATTATGTAAAATACCAATCTGCTTGAGGTCATCTTTACCTCCCAAACTCTTTGAACTGCTATGAATTTACTTTCAGAGGAGGGGTGCTCTTCTGTATTGGTAAGAGCAACAAGCAATAACAATGATTTTTCCCAGCTATTTTTAAAATATGGTAGGTGAGCCTGGGAGAGCTGGAGCTTCAACACAAGCACTAAAAAAATATCGCATGGCAAGAGTCTTCCTCCACCCTCCACACAGAGTCAGATGGCGGAGGAAACACAGCAGCAGACAGACTCTCCCACGGACCTAACAGGGCTTCTTTCTATTAAATCTGCATAATTAAGAACAAGTTTCTTCTGGGGGGAACGAAACATATTATTCAACATAAGTTGTGGCAAGCAGCATGGGGTAGTCACATTACACAAGACGGCTGTTTGAAGGCCCCATGTCGTTCAAATACTCTTCTTCATCAAAGAAGACAAGCATTTCTGCTTGACCAGCTGAAGGGTGTCGCAACAGCTTAACTCCAAGTTATGGTCCGCTTGGCCCAACACCATGACACTATGCTATTCATGATGATTTCAAAATTTGTTCATTATTTCAGATTTTTTACATAAAGTGAGGGATCATAAATACTTTATTTCTTTTTTATTATTTTTTTAATGTTTATTTGAGAGAGAGAGAGAGAGAGACAGAGCATGAGTAGGGGAGGGGCAGACAGAGACAGAGAGAGAGAGAGGGAGACACAGAATCTGAAACAGGCCCCAGGCTCTGAGCTCTTAACACAGAGCCCGATGCAGGGCTCAAACTCAGGAACAGTGAGATCATGACCTGAGCTGAAGTCAGACACTCAACCGACTGAGCCACCCAGGCACCTCCATAAAAACTTTATAATACACTATGGCTATTTTAAATTTCCATAAAAATGCAATCACACATTGGCTTACAGGTTAAGAAATTGTTTCTTAGATATAAATATTAGAGAAGTTCTAATTATTTAAGGCACAGAACGTATTGAGTTCTGATGGCTAAACACCTTCAGGAACCCACCTGTTATTCAACCTTTACCATTTAAGAACCTACTTTTTGTAGGTAGATCACGTTGTAAACAGTTGGCTTAGGAAACTATTATTAAGTTATAAAAATGGGTATTTCTTCAGAAAGTTTCTTTTTTTTGGTCCCAATAAGCAACTACTTGATAGAAGGGGAGAAGTGCTAAATAAGAAACATCTGCATATATCTAAATATTACATCCAACGCTGCAACACCTTGGGCACTCTGTCCATATTATAATATCTATCATCTATAAACAATTGCAATAACTTAGCTCTATAATGGAATCAGTCTGTAGAAAGCACATATGAAAAATAGGAGGAAAATGCTCATGTATTCAAAACCATATGCCCAAAAACTTATTTGATCACCTATGTAAGCTGAAGGAAGTATAAGATAATTTTCATTGTGAGAAACAGAGATAGAGAACACTGAGGTATGGTTACTCAACACTGTTAGCGCGTTTCATTTCTCATGTTTCTATGGAATGAACATTCCTTTTCCAGGCAGGGATAAAGCGTCAACATGGGTGATTTAAATGCTCTCTATGCTCATCACAGCAGAATTAAAATCGGTGAGCATCACCTGGCAGCACATTGGTGTGTACTGTAGTGGTGGGACCATGGGTGCCAGACTCGTTGGGCTCAACTGCTTTCAGGATGGGTGACCCCAGAGAAGTCATGTGACCTCCTCCTCCTCCTCAGTGTCCTGGCTTAAAAATGGGTGGGGTAACTGTGCCTACCTTCGGGGGGTTGTAATGATTAAAAACTGTAAAGAACTGAACACATGTCAGGTACATGGTAAGAATTCAAACGTTGGCTGTTAACTTTTCTTGCCAGAAAGAAGTGAAAAGAGCAGTGAGGGCATCAAATTCAATCCATTTGGCAGCAGGTGTGGGTGGGAAGGAAGACGATCATAATCTCAGTGACTCTGAAAAGGACAGTCTTTTCAGGTCTGTATGTACTTTATCATTTCTCTATGTGGACCACAATAAGGGACAGCGGAAGCTTGGACCATGCTGCATTCACATGGGTAGAAACTGGAAACATCTGTAATTCATTAAGTTGCTTTTCTTTAAAAGAAATAATCCCTGTGGGGGTGTAGCAAACAACCTAAATTCTGTACACTCAGAAGATACGGAACTGGGGCAGGTAACCATTTAGTCAAACTGGTTCCTAAGAAAAAGAAAGGAAGGTGAAATAAAATTCAATGTAAAAAATTTCCCCACTAGCCTTTCCATTCCTTACCCATTTGAAACACTTAAAGAAGTAGACTTCTCCTATGTAGGAGGTCAATCACTGGATTCTACTCCTGAAATCATTATTGTACTATATGCCAACTAACTTGGATGTAAATTTAAACAAATTAAAAAATAATAATAAATAAATAAGACGTAGGCTTCCTCACACTTTCCACAAGCAAATTAGAGAAGTTATGAAAGAGACCACAGGCCTTTGCCTTGAGGAACAGTTAGGTACTGAGAATGGTTAGTAGTGGTAACAGATATTGAGAGCACACTGTGTGTGCATCAGGCCTGTGCCTCACAGAATCCCTCAAAACTATTCTCTTCCTTACTTTATAAATGGAAAAAAACAAACAAACAAAACAACAACAGACACACACAGAAGCTGAGCCAGCAAAAGCAACTTTCCACAATTACACAACTAGCAGGTGGTAGGGGTAGGATTTAAACTCAAACTATCTGCCTCCAGAGCTCATTCACTCATTCCTGTAATCAACAGGTGCTGAACATCGGTGGAGCAGTGGGGATGCCCAGTGGAGAATGGACTGCGGGTTAAGACCCCTTCAGCACTCCACACACAGAGTCCCGCTAGGTTGGGTGTGAACATTTATAATTATATTCAATTACTTACACAATTAAAGTGACTCTACAGTTGGCTGCTGTAATAAAATGGCATTCATATGTTAGCAAAGAACATTTCTAAAGTAAAAATCCTATTGCTGGAATCCTGTTGGCAGACTAGACATCAATCAGGAGATACTGGCTTGGGGCCTATTTAATCATGCACCGTTTCCTGCTAACTCCCCGTTTCACTTCTACAGTTGGCTGGACAACCACCTGGAGACTAAGTCACATGGGGGCTTTGGCTGCCACTGTATTTCTGGGGAGCACTTATGGCTCCCCAGTCCTCCTGGCTCTAACCCATGGCCACGGGCAGCCAGCTACTGATGTCTAGTTCTGACATATGTAGAAATACAATTAGACCTGCCCCTGCTCAAAACCAGCCTTGCCCTGGTAGAAGAGCAAAGCACAAATTAAAATCCGGAAAGAACAATAAGTAGACTATATAAGTGGCACCAGACTATAAAAACTTGGCACCATCAGAGGCCAAGTAACTGGAGATGAAGTATTCCACAAGAATGTGAGGTCCTGAGGGGGGCGCTCTGATGCTGAGTGGGAGTGCAGCCACGTGGAGGTAAATTCATGATGGATTTGTAAAGCTTTCATTGGAACAGAAGTCGTCAGCAAACTCTCCAACTTAGTGTCCAGGGAATATGTAAAGCTGTCTTTAAAATTCTTCAGTTAATCTTACATAAAGGGCACTATCACTGCAAATATTCGTTTTAAATGCCAATTATAAGTTATTCTCCAGCTTTCAAATTCAGTTTTAATGAGGATGGTGGGTGGAGAAAAAAGAGAAACATTTTCATAAAGTTATCTTGCCACAGACATGAGATATGCTTTCTATTCTTCTTGCTTTTTTTTGCCTGAGAACTATATTCTAAGGACAGAAGACAAGCAAAAGAAAAAGTAGGACAAGCATCCTAACAATTCCAGGTTTTATATCTGGGAAGGTAATGAACCACTGGACTAATTCAACTATTTACTCACACAAGGGAGCTGAAGGTAGCCCTTAGTCTACCCACTGGCAGCCAGTAAAATCAACTCTAGCTCTCTTGTATTTCCATCGGGTACACGTGGACTTCAGGTATCCAGTGTATGTTAGCGTAGCCCATATTTGAGATACAATGTAGCAAATATAATCATGGATAGGAAGTTATGGTGTTAGAAAGGAGAGCTTGGGATCCATGGATCTGACATGCAGCTGGGTGAGAAGAGAAATGACATCCAAATTTACCTGACAGTTGGGCAGTCTTGCCTCCCGGCTAGTTGTGAGCACTGTGGCGGTACGGAGGCAGCAGGCTGCTGACAATCTACAAGAAACTGATAAATTAGACATGTATACAAAGAGATGACGGAGCATCGTGTTAGTAACAGTAACTAAAGCAGTTGCCTGAGAGATTTAGTGAGGAATGTGCATTCTCATTGAAACATCTGGATTAAGCTCTGTTCCCCCCTGAATGATGCCAATAGAAAAGACAAGATGTTTTTCTTATTTAAATACAGTATTAAAAAAATTAGTGACACAATTAGTCTCACAATTAATCTCACAATTAGTGAGATTTCTCAAGTACTTTTGAACGTATGTGGCCATTCATATTTGGTATCTGGATACATCTAAAAATAAGGGACCTATTAATATAATGAAAGATCTTCAAGTTCTGAACTTGATGGTAATTTCATGTTTTGCACTTAGGTCTGCTTTTCCAAAATGGGATACATTCAGATAATTGCCTTTATTGCCAGAACACATGGGCATATTGTCAATCCCATAGGTACATTGAGAAAAGCATGCAATACAATATTTTCCATGATTAAGAAGATATCAGAGAAAGGCGTCATCTTTACAGTTTTCTGATAATGTTATTAATCAAAAGCAAGAACTGCTAGCAGAAATATTAGAATGTTCATTACAATAGCTAATTGTTAGTAACTTGGACTGATAGAGAAAGATAACATGAATGGGAGAATCACTTTTGTTATATTTTTGCCATTTTAAAGTCACATAATATTACTCACACTAGGTTGGCAAAATGCTAGTTAGTGAACGCCATGTGTTAGCTGATCAGTTATGTTAATCATCTGCTCCCAAGAAAGACCGTGTACTGGGTGTTCTAAAATAATCAAAGAATAGTCTGTTTATTAGCACCAGACTGTCACCTGAGAAGCTAGTTAGAAATGCATGTGTCATATTTCTGCAAAAAGATTTTGCAGAAAAGTCAAAATTAGAGTTAGACTTGAAAATTCAATTATTCTCAAATAATTGCAGCATGTCCTTTTGCTAACTGCTTAGACCATGGATTTGCTTAGCAAACCTCTTTCCTTATATGTTATAAAGATAACATTTAAGCCAAATTATAAAATCATGATTTATAGCCTTGAATTTTTGAGGCTTCACTGAAATTTCCATTCACAGGCTTGTGTCTAAGTATCACTTGTTCTAAAGCCAGTATATTCTCAATACAGCAAAACCTGCTTATATAATTCCAGAATACCAAAATTTATAAAAACTGCTGCTGCTTTTGCTTACAACATTGAAACCACACTTAAAGCTGTCTGTGATGCTAAGTAGACAGGCCTGATTTGAGTTCATTCAAGGGAACATCATTACTGAAGGGAGCCTTTCATAGGTGGTCTTTGTTGCAGAATAGCTTATTAATTATTGCTTGCTAATAAGAATGAGATCTGATTCTCACGGAGTAGCTTGTGTTCAGATTATCATAGTTAGTAAAAGTCTTTCAAATGTAACAAATATTTCCATTTTCTCCACTTTGGAGAATTATTTTTTCTTTCCTTTAACTTTGTCTTCTCATTTTGCAGCTTGATTAACTCAATGATTCCCTTTTGTAGAAACTCAGAGTCTTAAAGGATGAATTCCTTCATGCTCCTTTTATCTTTTCCAACAGCTTTCTCATCTAAGTGATAATTTAGGGATGTCTTGGGCTAATTCAGATAATGATTTTGATACGATCAGCAGTTTTGTTTAAGTTAACCAGGAGAATGCTGCCCTCCTATGGTGTATTTGGGTAAATACAATGGATGGAAATGAAAGTGAACACTGGGAAAACCACTCTGGAATTTGGCCCTATGTCTTCCATTTCCAGGGAGGTAAAGCTCTTCTTTTAAAAAATTTTGGCCTCTGTGGAATGACAAGCCTTAGAATTAATTTTGAGGGTTTACATGGTCTAATTTTTTTCCTATTTCTCCCTTACAATAGAAATATTTTTTGCTAAGGTAGTTACAAATTATTATTCATTCAAAATATGCTCTGTGATAAAATTTAGCAACCAGATGAGCAGGACCACAGTGTATTCCCTTAATGAATTGTTTAATAAGTGGTGGATATTCCTTACACTTGTAGTATCAGTTTTTTCTACTTTAGTAGCAACATCACCTCTGGGCTCATTATCATTACTACTTTGCACTTGTTATTTATAAGTACTTAGCAAGTGTTGCCCTTAAAGGTTAAAAAGCAAATTCCACAAATAATATGGTGATAGATGGAAAAATAAAATTTGAAAAACAGCCATATTGCTCTGACTTGCCTTCTAAAACTTTCTTCTCAAGACACCTGGGTGGTTCAGTCGGTTGAGCGTCTGACTTCAGCTCAGGTCATGATCTCATGGTTCATGGGTTCGAGCCCCGCATTGGGCTCTGTGCTGACAGCTCAGAACCCAGAGCCTGCTTCCAATTCTGCCTCTGTCTCTCTCTGCCCCTCCCCCACTTGTGCACTGTCTCTTTCTCTCTCTTTTCTCAAATATAAATAAGCATTAAAAACAAATTTTTTTTTAACTCTCTTATTGGGTTGACAGCCTTCCAGTTACATATACATCTAGCCCAGCTGAACAGTGGGATGTGTACTAGCATGTACTTTGTAAAATGAAGTGGGTGGGCTGGGGATTGGGAAAATCCCTTTACTTTTGAGGGCATAAAAGATGACAATTATGTGACTCATGCAGGATATATTAAAGTACTCCAGGAGTCACTACTGTCACCTGAGCTCATCACAACCATTCAACTATCAGGTTACTAAACTCTGAGTATGTGTTCAAATCTGTGAGGCACTGGGGACAAAAGGAAAACAGAGAAGATATGGTCCTTGGCCAATTGGGTAAAACAAGCATATTCAACCAGCAATTACAGTAAGTGTCATGATGCCGGTGGTGATGGTGATGGTGATGATGATGATGGTGATGATGATAACCACCCAGCACTTATTCATTGCTTACCATGTGCCAGGCACTGGGTAGGCACTTAACATGCATGCTCTCCTGTAATCCTGTTTTATTAATCACAGTTGATGGATGAGGAAAGGAGGACTTAGGTTAAGTAGCCAAAGTCCACCAAGAGGTGGAGCTGAATTTGAATACAGGATTGTATAAGCCAAAGGCTGAATTGCATTTGCACACAAATCAGTGCATTGCTTTCCAGGATAGGAAAATGTAGGAATCTCAGAACAGAAATACTTAACTGAGTCTAAATGGCCAGAAAATGCTTCCTGGAGGTTATAACATCTAGGCTGATGCCTAAAATGATGGGTTAGCCAAAGAACTTCTTAGCAACTATAAATGGCTTATGGTCTCTACTAATAGTAATAAAATCTTTTATCAAAAAATTAAAGTATTTGAAATGTTCAGAACTGAACTAGATAACACTGTATGTTCATAAGGTCACAGGCTTCAGAAGTGTCATAGCATATTCAAGAGATTGTTAGTACCTCGAGGGCAGATGAATAAGGGATATTATAGCTTAAAGCATTGACAGGTCTATACTGGTATACACATAAAGACTACCCTTGTATGACATTACTCCATAAATAAAGCCGACTAGTAAGGAAGTTAAAAAAAAAAAAAAAGGAAGGAGAAAGAAGAAAGGAAATTATTCGCTGAATCAACATGATGTAATTTCTCTTAGGAACTTTATATTAGTTATCTGTTTTAAGTCTTAGCAACGCTCTGGAGGTATTATTTTCACTATTCCTGCCATAAGAAAATAAGTATTTTTGATATATGGGAACGATATCAGAATCTCATATACCCTGAGGCTATTTTTTTCCTTTAACATTTTTCATGCACTAGCAACAAATACAGAACTGACATCATAGTAGGTGTTCCACAAACATTCATTGATTAAATTAATACACGATCACCATATATATTAACTTGCTCACCGTCACACAAGTAGAAAGTGGCAGAGCAAGTATTTAAAACAGGCAGACTTTTCTGATGCTGAGGCCTCTAGAAAATATGGGGGTCATAGAGTCAAAGAAACATAAATAAGAACTTCACCAGGGACACCTGGATGGCTCAGTCGGTTAAGCGGCCGACTTTGGCTCAGGTCCCGGTCTCTCGGTTTGTGAGTTCGAGCCCCTTGTTAGGCTCTGTGCTGACAGCTTGGAGCCTGGAGCCTGCTTCAGATCCTGTGTCTCCTTCTCTCTCTGCCCCTCCCTCACTCATGTTCTGTCTCTCTCTCTCCCTCTCTCTCTCTCTCCCTCTGTCTCTCAAAAATAAATTCACATTAAAAAAAAAGTTAAAAAAAATAAGAACTTCACCAGATAGATGACACAGTAATTTGAAGGCAACCAATTCCCTCAAAACACAAAGCAAGATCAAGGGTGCAAGAATGGAGATAATATGCAATTTCTGTAAATTAAGGATTAGGGAGAGAAAGTCTGGTTATAGGGTTTTCCCCTCTGGCTTCTATTACTTTTAAACTTCCTAATGCAACTTAGAAATATGAACCAATTTTTTAAAAAGTCAATGCCTTAGAAGGTCCCATGAGCCTCCTGGTGGCTGTTTGGGGAGGGAGGGAGAGCCTCATGTGGAAGGAGGCAGGGACCGCCTCTGTGTTTTGGCTCCACACTGGGCTCAGCAGGCAGTGGTGAGAGGATGAGGACCCTGCGGCTGCAGGGACAGCTTCCTTGGTGCCAGATGCTCTGCGTAGCAGCAGCTCTTTGTGGCAAATGGTCCCCTACAGAGTGGCCAGCCTTCCCCACCCCTGGGGTTCCAGACCTGAGAACTGATGCATCCCTATCATTTCATGAGCTCTTATTTTCCATACCACATCTCCTTCCCTCATGACCACAGACTCCGCCAGGCGCTACACATCTTTCTATGAAAATTCCCTGTCCCCTGAGGTTTCCTCGGGCCAAATAATGCAAATTCCTCTTCACAGGACCCAATTTCAACTTCCCTCACTCGCCTCCTTACTCTCTGACCATGTTCCAGTTTGTGCAACAATCTTCTAAAAGTGAGGTGTTCAGAAAGGAAATCATGTGGGATAAGATGTGATTGGTGGGGTGGGCTGGCAGTCTTGCCTCATTTGAGATATCCTGATTCTATTCAAAGAGCAGAAGCCTGCATGGATTTTTTTTTTTTTTTTTTTCCGGCAGATGTGTCACACTGTTTCATACGAGCTCACTTTGCCTACAGAGGGTGCCATCCAGTTATGCTTCCTCCAACTTGTACTTGGGGTGTCTGGAATCCCAATGCGATATTTCATGTGCTTTTTAAAAAAGTTTTATTTAAGTGATTTCTACATGGGGCTTGAACTCATGACCCTGAGATGAAGAGTTGCACGCTCCTCCGACTGAGCCGGCCAAGTGCCCTTCACATACTTTTAATTTTATGTTTATCTCCAGTAAGTCTCACCTTTTCCTACCTGATGCATCTTTTAGATCCTATTCTGTCATCTAGTATAGTAACGTCCTCTCCCTGTTATTTCTCCCTCAAATTAGAAAATGTGATAATCATGACCTTGGTATCTTCACCTTTATCTAAGATTAGTAACCAATAATGGGGTCAGGCTAAGTAGAGACCTTATGTCATGAGTACCAATCTATGAATTTGGGCCCTTTGAAGATGTCTTTCAACCAGTTACGGACCTAAACAATGACATCATCTAGAATTTTTCTATCCTAAAAAACATTATAAAATACCTGGTCAGTTGTTTGCCAAAATTCAGGTATATTATATTACCACTCTTCCTGATCTTACAAGATAGAGAATGAAAATAAGTCTAGCATAAGTCATTCTTGATGAACTCATGCTGGCTGTTAGTGATCCCTATTCTATACTGAGCATATGAAACCCATCAGCTTCCAGAAATTTCCCTAGAATCAGCCTCAAGGTTGTTGGTCTACAGATCAGAGAAATATCTTTCTTTTCCATTATATAAAAATTCTATTTCCACATTTCTTTCTCTGACTCATCTAGGAACTCACCTTCTCACTTCCATATTTTCCCTGAGCACATTTTCCTCATCTTTCATAAGGCCATGATATTTTTAGCATCTTTCCTTCAACAAGAAAAGTGGGAAGGAATCGTATGTGTGCTTTCCTTTTTTTCCCCCTTCTCATTTACAAATGGCAACTCACATACTTCAAAAATGGCAGGGAAAATGAAAATCATGATACAAATGCAAACATCCCTCTTGGTGAGACAGTTAATCACTTTGTCTACTTGATGTACTATTTCCAAGACTGTTAAAGAAAGATGGGCTCAGTAATTGAATTTACCCACTTAAACAACTGCTGTCATAAATAATGATATTACTGTTATTTTCAAATGGATATCACTTTGGAACAAAAATCTTACCTACTTGGAGTAAATGGTCAATATTCATTAAGGACCTTTCAATGAGGACAGATGATTAACAGGAGAAGAAAAATATTTAACGATGAAAGTTATTAAACAGAAGGTCAACAGAGATAGTTATAGATTGTCCTAAAATGGCTCCTTAGTTAATGATCCAAACGTAGAGACATCCTCTTTTGTGCCCTTATGAGAGATGAAAGGATATCCCTCATTCTTCTTTCCACACACCTGGCCATATACTTCCAAACTAGTCACTATTTGGGATTTGGGCCATGACAGAAAAGGAAGAGCAGGCAGAAGGAATGCAGAAGGAAGAGGAAAGGATGAGAAATAATGGTAACATGGAACATTCAGTAAGTGCTGTATATTTGCAGACATTAGGCTAAGCATTTTGCATGCAACAGTTCTTTAATCCCTAAAAAAACTTAAAAGAGATAGGATTTATTTTTATTTTGCAAACAAGAACCTGAGGCCAAGGTTAAGGAGTTTGTGCATGGGTACCTTCCGTAAGATTTTTATAGTGATTTTTATAAAGCTTTTTTGGGCTCACAAAACTCAGTTGAGTTTGGTTGTCATGATCCTCATTTTAGATATCAGGACACTGAGGATCAGAAAGGTTCAAGTGATGTTCTTTGCACGCTTGCAGAGGGAAGCACAGTGAGAACACAAGCCCAGTGGAATGCCCCATGGATCTGTAATGGACTAAATTTTGTCACCCCAAATTCATATGTTGGAAGCCCTACCACTACCTCAGAATGTAACTACTGTATATTTGGAAACAGGATCTTTAAAGAGGTCATTAAGTGAAAATGCTGCTGTGTTAGGGTCAGCTCTAATCCAATCTGATTGATGGCCTTATAAAGAGAAGGGATTGGGAGACAGAGAACACAGAGACACCAGGGATGGGCTCACACAGGCCATGTGAAGAGAAGGTGGCCATCTACATGCCAGGGGGAGAGGCCTCCAGAGAAACAAATCCTGCCCAACCTTGATCTTGGCCTTCTAGCTTCCAGAACAATGAATAAATAAATGTATATTGTCTAAGCCCCTTAGTCTATGGTCTTTTGTTATGGTAGTCCTAGCAAACTAATGTGGAGCCTCTGTAGTTGCTCCAAAGTGGAAGCAGTTAGCACCCCCACTCTTCTCTCTTACTCTGTCACCAGTACTTCTCTAGTCTAAGTAAACTGAGAACTTAAACTTTTCCAAACTCTAAACAGTCTAAGAGTTGGGACAAATAAATAAGGTTTAATTCAAGGAAACTCAGGGAAAAAGACATATACAAAAGGCCAGAAGCACAAATTCTAAATGAACATCTGTACTCGAATTTCTGCAGACTTTCTTCTTAGCAAAAAAGCATTTTAAATGCCAAAGTGGTCAAATCAGTGGTATTGGCGAAAACTAAACCGATGACAGAATATGATATCTGAGTATTTTCTTGAATACAAGTTTCTAGAAAAATTGTATAATTATTAAAGTAAAGCCTCCCAAACACAGGAATTCTGGATATTTGCAGATAACAACACAAAGATGCTCCTCATGATTAGTTACTGTCATACTTATGCCTACAGCCAGATCTTAAGTGAGGGCTTTACACAACAATCCTTGGGGATGGATAATGGGTAAATCATGATAATTTTCTTCCATCTGCCAATGATACTTCTGCAGCAATTCTGTGGTCTCCTTGCCTTCCTCTTCATTCTCCATTCTCTCTCCCCTGTGCTCCTCAACTTTCCTCCATTTCAGCATGAGATTTAAAGTCCATCAGAGAGACCTTTGTGGTTAGATCCTACTCTACCAAACAGTAGCTGAGGGACACCGAAGAAGTGACTTAACTGTTCTGAGCTTCAGTTTCTCTGTTAAGTGAGGACATTAAATACAACTTTGCAGACCAGGTGAGAGAATGTCTGTGAAAGCATACAGCCCAGGTCTATGGACAGGAATTGGCCATTGATTACACATGAGGAACACCATGGGGAGAAGTCAAGGTGACCTTGAGGTTTTCAGCTTGAAGTAACTAAGTAAATGCCTTTGACAACAGTAAAATTTAAAAAGCCAAGATAGACCATATGATGAAATCATCTTGACAATGATTCTTTTTTTTTTTTTGCCCCTATCATTACATTCATCTGAAATGCTCTTCTCTTGGACCATTCAGAAATAACAAGTTTTGTTTTTATTCCTGACCACCCAGAGGGAAGCATTTGCTTTCCCTAAACTCCTTTTGTATACAGCTTTGACCACTGCTGTCCTTGAAGTATGTCTAATCTCCTTGGTCACTCTACGTGGTTCAGAGAGAGAGAACCCTGTCTTATCATTCTTATAATTCTTCGTTTCCCCACAATAGTTTGCTTGGGGGTGCATGTGGTGAAAAAATCCTTGTTAATATACTGATTTAATCTACCCTAAAGGATTCTTGGATTTGTTTCTTTATTAGTACTTCATTAATGCATTGTCTGATGGATCCACTTGAAGAGGGGAGAGTTTATAATTAGGCATTCCTGTCATCATCTTTCTAATGAAAGAATTAAGAAGGAGGAAATACTATCTGATAGAGGTTTTAGAGCTAATTTAGTGATATTGGGTGATTAATTATTGTCCTTTGATAATTGTAAAACTCGGATGTATAAATCTTGAAAATAATTTTTAAGTGCCATTATTTAAAGTGTGCCAAATAACATCAATACTAAATTATTCCTCACTAAATCTACAAAATGATTAATAGTGTGTTAGTGAATTAACAGAAAAGTTCATGGAAAGAAGCATCAAAATACATTCTCCTAATAGTAACGGCTTGAACGCTTAAATAGTCCTATGGATGCCTATACACATAAACTGAAAAAAACAGACATACAGAATATTTAGGAAAAAAAAAAGAAATATTTAAAGTAGAAACATTATATAAAGAAAAATAATAAGGAGAGCATGAAATAGAAACATTGACATAAATATAAACAGTAATTAAGAAAAGTTGAAATATTTGTAAAAGTCTAATGATGAACTTAAAGGTACATTGACACTAATAAAAATGGATAGCTGTGAATCAACTTTTAGCATTTTATAATCAAACACATAGAGTTGGCTATCTCATCCCTGTTTGCTAAACATACAACATATCCTGTGAATACATTAGTTTCTCTGAAAGTATCCACCGATAGGACAATAGCCTTATTTCTGACTACTCAGGAGTGTAATCTGCTAATTCATGTCACCAGACACTTCAGCCTTATCTTTCCATCAGTGTTTAACACAGCAAATTCCATGACACATTTATACCCTTGATAGAAACAATCATTATTCATTAAAATTTTCCAGAGAACAGTAAAGACAGAATTGTTGAAATACATAGAAAAAATTCAATATAGACAATGCAAACATATGACCTGATAACACATCTTTAAACTGGCTCTGCCTTCATACAAATGACAACTGCATATAGTTTATCACATTTTGGTGACAAGCATTAAAATTGTCTTCAATGATGTAGAATCAGAGCATGACTTGCGAAGAAGAGGGAGCATCTTTAGACCTTTCAGTCATCATAGATTAAACAAAAACTTTCACCCAGCTTTCCATCTGCTGTCCTCATGGATATCACATAACTAGCTGATAAAACAAAGCAATATTCACAATCTGTTTTTTATTTCAAACCTTGCAAAAGAGAAATATAAAAATGCCCTGCAATATAGTCAGCCTTCTGCTCCTGAACAATGTATAATGAAACCATGAGCACATGTGTAATCAACTCCTACGGTGGGAAGGACAGAAGATAAAGGAGGGGAGGGGGATGAAATACAGTGGCACCAAGAGGTAAAAGTACATTTTGCTACCAGATTATTACACCAATTAGACACCTTTTGGAAAACAGCCTTTTGTTCAGAAATGACCTTCCCAAGGACAATGTTAGCTGGCAGAGTTAACTCAAGGTGGTATGATGGGTCTGTTCTCATTCAGCAAAGTGAATAATAGCACGTAGCAGATGAAGACCAGCTATACCTTTGAAATGTCAGAATTGATTCATCACCAAAAAGACACAAAAGAGAAATAAGTTAAACAAACTACCACCGAAAACCCACCAAAAAGATCAATTGTAAAAATATATCCCGAAAAGAAAAATATATGAGACACCACTCAGTGAAATGTGTTTGATTTTCTTATTTAATATTTTTTCATCATAAAAAAGTCAACACTAGAAAATATTCTGAGAGGTTCAGGGCATCCTCTTCTGTAAAGCGATGGATCTGAAAATTATAGATGTTCACCAATGTCAGTTGTTTCTTGGCTTTTTTCACTTTTCTTGGAAAAGAAGAAATACTGATGTAATCCATATTTTGGGGGGAAACAATTCAGAAACCCCCAAACTAAACCAAGTGTTACAAAATGCACTATGTCCTCACAAGCAAATTAAATCCTAGGTATAACTCGGTTAAAGGAAAAGCAGTATCTTTAAATATTAAATATTTTTAAAATCCAGGTTTACAGAAGGTGCTTATTCATTTATCAAAGAATAAGGATTTACAATGACAAGCTTCCTAATGTAAAAGTATTTGACTTATGGAAACTTGTTTGAAGCAAAGCCACTCAAGAATAAATCTATTAAAGAAAATGAGGTTCACCTACAGGTTTATAGCCAACTTACCTCTTTTTGCTTTTGATGTCAAGTAGTGCATAAAAAGAGAAAAAAAATGTATGTTTAACTGATTCTGTGTCATTACATAACGGCTTATTCCATAAATACCTACTCAGAGTAAGCAACTAATCTATACTTGTTTTTTTTTAAGGACGTATGAATGGAGGTGGAGCCGTGACTGTGGGCTGCCAGAAACCGGTGTGCAAGGTAAGCTAAACAGCATCCTCCCTGTGACATCTGTGCCAGTCTTGGGTGCCATTTGACCAGAGTACCAGGGATGGTACTCCCTCCTACTCTAAACTTGTAATTTCAGATCTTACCATCTAAGCTGATCATCGATTGGTTCTATTTGGAGTCAGACATACCCTTATGTGTGATGAAGAATTGGAAGGCAAGGCCCAGTTTGGAGCAAAAAACAGACTAGATGAACAGCATCGGAGCAGCAAAAAAGTACTTCACATGAGGAAAGTTTATCCCTTCAACTAAAAAAAGCAACAATTTCATATCCACTAAAAGTAGGTTTAGCTAAAATGACAGTCCTGTTTCTAAACCAGTATCCTGCAAAATAAACACACACATTTTCATATAAATCAATGCAAATATTTGAAATTAGAGTTGTTTCCTTTAACTATTTTAAGAGTAACAATCTGATCAGTCTGTTTCTTGAGAACCTTCACTGACTAATGCCATTACCTGGGCAGTCCCCCTGAAGGAGATCTGATTTACGGTCTGGACACATGAAAGTGACATAACCTATACACCAAAAAAGAAAAAGGAAATCTCCAGAGTCCAGTAATGAGCAAAATGGAAACGAACTTGGCTTTTACATGTACAGTTCCTAAAAACTTTGGATTTGTGATGTGGAGAGCACATTAATGACTGTTTCTTTTCGGCTGAGAGGTGACAATTAAAGGACCATAAAATTAAGAGTTATATGACATCTTTATGACTTTACTTTTTTCAGAGTAAACAAGAGAAAGGAACAAAGTCAACTGTTTGGTGTTTTTCCTTTTTCCTCTCATACCTTTCAAGCACAATACACTGAGGAAACTGCCAAGACAACCAAAGAAGCATCAATAGATGGTGGAAGAGAGGGGTGTGTAGAAGAAGGGACATACTGTTGCACAAAAGGAAAGCCAGGGTGGCTCCATTGTCATGTAATGAGTATCACCCACGGTCAATCTTTTCTGGTCGATGAGCTGTACAAGTTTAATTACTAGGTCACTGTAAGTAGTCTGGGTGCAAGTGCTATGGAACTACCTTTTCACTACTTCATTTCAAGCAAGTGTAGTCTTCCCATGAGCATTACATCTACCCATTATTTGCACCATGCTCCCAGCAGAATTCAGGCTGCCCCTTCAGACCCTGACCAACTTGCCCAGAGCTCAGGAGAGCCACTGAAGCCAGTGTTAGCACGTGGAAAGGTCCGTTCTCCAGCTATTTATTAATGCCTCCAGAGAGTTTGGTGATGGGCACCAAAGAAACATATCTAAATTAAATCAGTGGCCTCCATATCATGTGTAATAATCTAGGTATGCTTTTAGAAATTGAGTCCCATCAGTTTTGGGAAGGAAATCAAAGCATTAGCACACTGCAAAAATTCAGTGTGGGACACTGCTCTTTTCTGCCTTGTACAGTCAGTTCATAACACATAGACACTTCAGACTGTCAAACAAAAAAAGGTTGTTCTGTTTAAGATAATGGGAATATTCCTTTTTCTTGTTGGACAGTGTACTACTTGTACTGAAATATTTTAATGTTTTTACTTGCAAGTCTATTTAGAAACATGGTTGTACACAAGCTCCAGTCCCGATCATGAAGGGAATAATGTGTACTCATAGAATCAGAGTCTCCAGAGTTGGGAGAAGCTCTGTCCATATATCATTATGAATGTAAAGGAGAGTCTACTGTTGTTAACCTCAAGATTGGCTTCACTGGAGACCCATTGTGGCTTTTTCTTATGTTTTCTTAGAGTTCTTTGTAGATATAAAGCATCCCTTTGAAAGCTGAAGTTTGGATTTAACATCCTGGGAAATGTTTATAATCAGAGGAGTTTTGTTTTAAAATAACAGAGGTTGTTAAGTAGTTGCAGTGAGGGCAAACAGTAGAATACAATAGACTAGTGCCAACAAACAGGATTAAATAGTGGGAGCATAGCAAAGAAGAGGCTGATGGCTATTCTCCCCTGGAATACAATGAGGGGGAGGTCCCAGCTGCCCAACAGAACAGAATACTAAAACTCTTCTTTTGCATAAGGCGCTTTGGGATATGAAGGCAAGGTGATGCCAGTGCTAGACAGTTGTAGCACCTGACACCCACAAAGGATACCCAAGATACTAAAGGTTAGGTGCTGTAGGTAACTGATGACAGGTTGGCAGAATAAAGGCTGTTCCCTGACTTGAGTTGGGAGCATGCACAGGTAGATCATAGAGAACGTGAGCAATTTTTAAATTCAGTATTTGGACTAGTTGGTCCTTTAGTGGCAGAGGCTGGTCAATTCAGTGAGTCGGAAGCAGGATCTCTAATCTAGAAACTTATCCTAGAGGTATACATCTCCTTGATGTTTTCTATCTGCCTACTGATATTTTTTAGTGAGCTAGAAAGTGTCATTTGGGCAGAATCAGAAGAGGAAGGCAGTTATTGCCTGGAATGTCCTGTGTCTTTTGTGTGTCCCAGCCCATCTATGCCCCTCCATTATCCTTCTGAACTTAGCCAGTTTATGGAGGCCTCTTTTTTTTCCTTTTTTTAATGTTTACTTATTTTTGAGAGAGAGAGAGAGAGAGAGAGAGAGAGAGAGAGAGAGAGAGACGGAATGGGGGAGGGGCAGAGAGACAGAGGCAGACACAGAATCCAAAGCAGGCTCCAGGTTCTGAGTTATCTGCACAGAGCCTGACATGGGGTTCGAACTCACAAATCGCGAGATCATTACCTAAGCTGAAGTGGAACGCTCAACCAACTGAGCCACCCAGGTGCCCCTGGAGGCCTCCATCTTTAGCACCACATGGCTGGACTCTAGAGGACACAAGTATGACCTGACCACTTTTGCCCTGAATATGCAATAATTAGGTATATCAAAAACTATATTTTCTTTCACTTAATGGATATATTGGGGAAGATTTTCATTTTTTCCTTGAAGAATTTAACAAGAAAATTTCAATTTCCGTGGGTTTAAAACTACATACTTATACTAAAATAGTCAACATGGAATAAAAAATATTGTCTAATCTAATATGTACATTCCTGCCACAATGTTGTTTTCCTGAGGATCCCTTCAGTAAATTTTTTATCACTGCTAATTTTGCTTACAATGCTCAGATTTTAAATATGGAATCTTTCAAGAAAATTTAAGCTCTGGATAGTATACCTCACAGAGGAGGGAGTAGGAAACAAAGACAAAAATAAAAATAAATTAAAATCCTCTGGTCGTCAGATGTTCCATTAAATTCTGCATTATTTATTGTGTGGCTTTAGTATGCACCATGAAATTATTTATTTAGTATTGTCTTTATCTTCTCTGTTATCCTGGACAAAAGGAAAATACAGGGGACCCACCTGGAAAGAGTTTTTTTTGTGTGTTTTCAGTCTATATATGGTGTCATTAAATTCTGTCATTTAAAACTAGCAGGATGCATTATAAACATTTTCAATGTACTCCCTACTTAAATAAAATGGACTTTTTACAAGCTTGATTATACCAATTTTAGAAAAATTCAGTTGTGTTATTATTTTAAGAATATTTAAGACATATGGTTTCTTAGGATATACCTAAACAATAGGAATTAAATTATAATACTGACAAAGATGCCTAGTAACAAATAAAGGAGAAGTATAAAGAAGAGTATACAAACATTTAATATGTACCTATCTAAAAGAGCATTGCCACCAATCAGGGACAAACAAAGCAGAATAAATCTGCAACAAAAAACATTTGGCCCAATGTCTCATTTTTAAATTTATTTAGAGAATGGGGGGAGGGGCAGAATAAGAGGCAGAGTGAATTATCAAGCAGGCTCCATGCTTAGCATGGAGCCCAACACGGGGCTCCAAACCCACAACCCTGGGATCATGACCTCAGCTGAAATCAAGAGTTAGGTGCTCAACTGACTGAGCCACCCAGGTGTCCCTTAGCATTTCATTTTAAAAGAAAACCTAAATATGTACCATCTTAAGTCTCATTTTAAAATTAGATGTTAGTGAGTAAAACTGAAGTTTCTGTGCAGAAATTATATGTAGTTAAAACTATTGGTAAGCAAGAAGGCCTAGAACTACACTGTTCAATAAAATACTACCAGCCAAATCTGGCTATTGAGCACTTGAAATATGGCTAATTCAAACTGCAATGTATTCTAAGTACAAAATATAGGCTGAATTTCAAGGACCAAGAAGAACAGAACATAAGATATCTCACTAATATTTGCTTCTATTGACTGCATGTTGCAATGATAATAATATAGACACACTGTGTTAAAACATATTGCTAAAATTAAGCTCATGTGTTTCTTTTTACTTTTTCTCATACAGCTACTAGATTAAAATTACACATCTAGTTCACACTATCTTACTACTGAATAGCTCTGGTCTAGGAGGTGAAACATCTGATGACTCCCATTTTATTGAATAGCAAGAAATATTTCTATTCTACACAAAACATTTTTAAGATTTTGTAAAGGGTTCAAGTATATCTTCCTTCTCCTCATTAACATCTGGTTAAAAATAAACAAAAAGATGAATATTGATATAAAGGAAGCCAAGATATATTAAGTGAAAAAAATAGCATGCATAACAATGTTTGTGGTTGTGCCAATGTTAATACATACATATATAATATATACTTGTGATTATATATGTACGTATTTATAGATATTCTCTTGTACATATAGAGAATGTTTCTGGAAGGACATGAGAAGGAGGCTGGGAGAGAGCTACCTTCTATTTTATATTCTTTCGTACTTTTTGAACTTTGGACCATCATTATCTATTGAAAATATACTTAAAAACTATTTTAAAAACATATAAAAAGGAGTAAGAGTAAAAAATGAGGAAAGCCTACATATTTATATGCAACCTTTTACTCTGTACTACATGGATTCATAAACTTTGCCTCTAAAGTGGATATTTTCTTATGATTGCCTTGATTTTTAAGTACCCATATATAAAAACAACCAAATACAGGAACTTCAAGATTTTATATATATGTCTATAAATATATATATCTATCTATATCTATATCTATATCTATATCTATATCTATATCACACATTGTCTGAATAAAACAAGAGAAGTGAAGACCCCACTAGAAAAGTTCCCAAATACAACTGTTATGCAGATTTTATTCCATTACCTACATTACATCACATCTGAAATACACTATTTCTAATCTACACATCAGAACTACATGTATAGATGATAAACCACAATAAAGCCAAATATTTTGAGACACCGTAGAAAATTTGGACTGATTATTAATTATCCACCAAACTGAGGGCCAACTATGTGCCACGAACAGTGCAAGATCTTGAAGAGTAAAAGATCAAGGAACAGGGTTCCTGCCGAAAACCTTATAGATTCATAGAGGAATCTGATTTAAGACACTGTGTCCATGCCACCTGTAGTGAGGCAGAGAGGAAGAGGAAGGCAATTCTATCTAGTGGATACAAGGGATCAGAAAAGTCTTCATAATTTGTGTAATTTATGTACCCAATGGTAAAACTGGTGTATAGGATACATATAGGTTAAACACTTTGTAAGAGAAAATAAGAAAGGGGAAAAATCATAAAATTCTAAGATATTTTTATACGAAACTCGTTATCTAGACAAAAATCAAAACATTCAGCTAAATTAGAGAATACACAGGTATTTCTCTAACCAAACCAAACATAGAGCTATTGGGAAAAATAAGCTACATTGTTCAGTTTCAATCGGGTATTTTTCAATTTTCAACTGGAGTTTAATGAAGAGACACATCTCTCAGATGACATTCTTTTTTTTTTCTTCCCTCAGCTGGCATTCTTAACATTGCGTATTCCAACTCAAGATCATTCATTCTATAGTAAAAGATTTCCTATAAAAATGGAATTGCTCCTTGAAAGAAATACTGAAAAGAAATGTGAGGGTGTCGGACATTTCCACTGTAAAATGAAGCATGACTAACCCAGAAGAATAAAAATACTCCTGCAACATACATGATACACTGAAATTTGGAAATCTGAACCAATTTCTAATTGCATATTACATCGGGGCAAGACAGAAACATGTATTTTTCGACATGTGATTGGTAACTTTCTGAATTGATATTTTTAACATTAATTTTTTTTTAATTTTTTTTTCAACGTTTTTATTTATTTTGGGGACAGAGAGAGACAGAGCATGAACGGGGGAGGGGCAGAGAGAGAGGGAGACACAGAATCGGAAGCAGGCTCCAGGCTCCGAGCCATCAGCCCAGAGCCTGACGCGGGGCTCGAACTCACGGACCGCGAGATCGTGACCTGGCTGAAGTCGGACGCTTAACCGACTGCGCCACCCAGGCGCCCCTGAATTGATATTTTTGTTAAATATTTATTTTTGAGAGAGAGAGAGAGCGAGTGGGGGAAGGGCAGAGAGAGATGCAGAGAAGAGAATCCCAAGCAGGCTTTGCACTGTCAGTACAGAGCCTGATATGGGGCTCAGACTCACCAACTGTGACATCATGACCTGAACCGAGATCAAGAGTCAGACACTTAACCGACTGAGCCACCCAGGCGCCCCTGGATTGATATTTTTGATTTAACTTCTGTTTTGTCAGATTCAAAGTAAGGGCAACATGGACCAGCATCAGAAAACACCCAAGCTTTCATCTGTAAAGAAGAACTCTATAGAAGCTATGTTAAGAGAAAATACAAGCCCAAAAGATTACAAGCTTCTTTTTTTTAAAATTTTTTTTAAATGTTTATTTATTTTTGAGAAAGAAAGAGAGAGACAGAGTGTGAGCAGGGGAGGGGCAGAGAGAGAGAGACACAGAATCCGAAGCAGGCTGTAGGCTCTCAGCTGTCAGCACAGAGCCCTACTCGGGGCTCAAACTCATGAACTGGGAGATCATGACCTGAGCTGAAGTTGGACGCTCAACCGACTGAGCCACCCAGGCGCCCCAAGGTTACAAGTTTCAACAGAATGCTGTTCACTCTGGCTATTTCAAGAATTAAATCCTGTTGGGGGCGGGAAGCATACTGATATGGGGAAAGGGAACCCACAAAAATGGAGAAGCCTCTAAAGGAAAAAATAAGCTTTAGGAAACAAAAAAAAAACCACCACTGAGGCTGTTTGTTAGTTCAGGAAGTCAGTTCAAATAGCATTCACTGAGCTCCTTCTACCTACAAAATGTGGGAGGATGAAGGAGACAGGCTGTTAAAGTAGGCTGTGGGTACACAGGACATACCAGCTGTCGGGTATGGTTGGACTTCTCTACATTCAGACACATGTCAACATTCACACTGCTCCAGTTTTGACTTCTAGTCTCTACCACCTCTCATCTGCAAATTTCAGACACTGTATCTGCTTCTTTACCTTAGGTGTTGGCACATCCAATCCATTCTCCACCTTTTATCAGGGCAATCGTATATAATGAAAACCTGTTCTTATTCTTAAAACAGTCATCTCTGCCAATGGAATAAAGTCCACTCTCACTAACCGGGCCGTCTGTTTTCAAGTCCTTGCTTGTCTTTCCAGTGTCATTTCCCATCACTCCTCAGTCCTGCTGCAATTTCTAGTTCCCAACCTCATGGCCTTTGTATTGGTCGACCTCCTTTCCTAGGAGGCTCTGCTCATTACCCACACCTGCATCCCCATCATCTGCCCATCAACATCTAGCCACCTTTCATGACCAGGGCTTGCATTTCTTTTGGGAGAATGTTCCTAAACACCCAAAACCCTCTGTTTATTCTGGGAAAACCTAGTAACACCGTTACTTATTTGCCTACCTACCTCCCCTACAGACTATGAGTTTCCTGAAGCACAGGGATGGTGTTTCACTTACATAACATATTATGTCAAGAGCCAAGAAAAGTGCCTGGCACATAATGGTAGCTCAATACATTTTGTTACATTCTGATGAATGAGTGAGTGAGCAAATGAGTTAAGAAATATGGTTTTGATACATGCTTAAGAGCATAAACTGCAATATAAAAGACAGACAAATAAATGTTTGAACGCAGTGAAATTTTCACTAATGAACATGTTCGTGTCTATTGTTGACTATACATCTGAAAGGGTGATTGCATATCTAAGGTTAACACACTTCTGTGAGCTGCTTTAAACACGGGTAAAATCTAAAACATCATACAAAATGTTCAGATTTCACAAGAATACCATGCTCTCACACGAGTTTAGTAATGGTGTCAGAGAGAGGGAGAGAAAGAGAGAAGTGGGGAGGGACAGAGGGAAGTGAAATGATATGGGAAGGCAAAATATCCAAAAGAGAAAGCTCCTAAACGGAAAATGCAGCACGAAGAGCAAACTGCTTAGGCTGTTACTTCAAGAAGAGAGTTCCAACTTGCTTTCGTAAGTTTGAAATTTCTTGTTTATCCTGTTGCAATACTGTGATTTATAAGAAAGATTTATTTGGTCTTTGTCCATAGTTCCAGGTTCACAGCTCTCAAAAACAAAACAAAACAAAACAAAAAAAACCCTTGGAATTACCTAAGTGTTGGGAGTGACAATGGTGTCCCCAGTTATGTTAATAAAGTGACTTTTGGACTCTGCCTAAGGATGGAGGCTGGTTACCAGGAAAATCAAGAGAACTTGCCATGTGATTGGAGGTTTGGAACTTTCAGTCCTACCAGGCCCAACCTCAGGGGAGGGGAGGGGGCTGGAGGCTGAATCAATCACCAATGGCCAATGATTTAATCAACTGTGCCTGTGTAATGATGCCTCCAAAAAACCCCAAAAGGACTGAACTGGTGAATGCCTGAGGAGATTTGGGGACAGCAGTGTGCTCTGGGAGAAAACATGGAACTCCCAGTTCCTTTGCCATACCTTGCTCTATGCCTCTCTTCCATCTGGCTCCTTTTACAATAAATTGGTAATCTAGTAAGTAACATATTTCTCTGAGTTCTGTGAGCTGCTCTAGCAAATTAATGAACCTGAGGAGGGGGTCATGGGAACTCTGATTCATAGCCAGTTGGTCAGAAATATAGGTAACAACTTAATTTATGATTGGTATCTGAAGCCAAAGTGGGAGTCATTGGAACCCCTAATCTATAGCCGGTTAGTTAGAAGCACAAGTAATCATCTGGCCTTTCAACTGGTGTCTGGAAGCAGGGAGCAGCAGTTTTGTGGGACCGTGGAATGCAGTGTTATTTCTGGATACACAGTGTCAGAATTCAGTTGAATCGTAGCACACCCTGATGGTGTCTGAGAATTGCTGGTTGGTGTGGGGAAGCCTCCACACAGACACAGATACACACATTGCAGCTGGGTTCAGGAACCTAATTTACCTGCGCAAATCATGCAGTCAAGTCTTTACTGAAATAGCAACTCTTACCTATACGTTACACGGATTTCTTTCACATATTCTGGTAGACTGATTGTAAGTATTGATGAAATAGTAAGATGTTGTTATTGTTATTATTATTATTATATAAATAATATACAACCATTTATATTACAAATAATATAAAACAACTAATGATTTTATAAAGATGCGCCACCTGCTGCCTGATTGTAAACTCGTTGATGACAACAGAGTCCCTTTGGATTCAAATTCATCAAGGATAGTAGCCATATGTGTGAGGACACTACATTTTGTATGCCATGATAAGGACAAAGTCATCAACAAGAAAGTCAACAAGCTAAGGACAGAAACTCTGGAATTTCAGGGGATGAGGCAGCAGAAACAGCCGAAATCAGAAGCAAAGGCCAAAATTTCCTCCAAAAGGTTATATTAATGTTGAAAATTAATTAGTACAAAACAATCTGTTAATTTTGAAAATCAGTGCTCCATCCTAGAGTTGATTCTCCAGAAACTGAGAAATTGTAGCTTGAAGAAGATGAGTTTTCTCCTGACCATCTCAAAGAAATAAAATCTATTTGAAAATATACCTTATATATGGTAAATAATATTTTATGTTTTGTGTTTTAAATTCTTAAAGATTCATATCTGTCATAATTCCTCAACAAAAGGCTTCAAAACAAATTAAACTCTTTGTATGTCTACTGAAATGATTTGATTAATTTAATTACTTCAATGGTCCTCAATAGAAAACCCACTTATTAGAATAATAATAATCACCTACATCAACCTATTAAAAACACATTTCAGAAAACTTATCGAAAAACATTCTAATAAGTTAACAGGGAATTGTCCTTTTAAAATGAACATATATTGTTACTAGCTAGTAAATTTTATAATTATCAGTAACTTATAGTAAACTCACGAATAAAAAAGACTAATAAAATCTATTATTTCCCATGGGTTTAAAATACTTCTTACTGGGGCGCCTGGGTGGCGCAGTCGGTTAAGCGACCGACTTCAGCCAGGTCACGATCTCGCGGTCCGTGAGTTCGAGCCCCGCGTCGGGCTCTGGGCTGATGGCTCAGAGCCTCGAGCCTGTTTCCGATTCTGTGTCTCCCTCTCTCTCTGCCCCTCCCCCGTTCATGCTCTGTCTCTCTCTGTCCCAAAAATAAATAAATGTTGAAAAAAAAATTAAAAAAAAAATACTTCTTACAGAGAACATTGGACTGGATATATATGGTATATTTTCCCTTTCTCAGCTTATTGAACATATTTTATATAGTAAAACCATTATAAATAATACTTAATATGTCTTACCCAATGCAGTTCAGCCTAGGAAAAATAATATATAGTGTCAATAACCCTAATATATTTTTTGAAGCTACAATTTGGTATAGGTAATTAGTCACTTTTTATAGTAATTGATTTAACCAAAACTTTTTAAAAAATGTTGCTGGGTTGCTCTAAAAATTGATTAAGAACTAATCTGGTTGGGCCCGTGGTATAAAACTGAAAATTCCTTAGGCTATGATAACAGCTTTACTCCCTCCCCTCTTCCATTATTTTAACTTCAAATAAATGGTTAAAAATGTAAGGTTTATCGATATATAGTAAGTTGTGATTAAAATGATTTTCTTGCCTAGTGATGATTCTGAATGCCACATTATTTACATCTCTAATCTTGTATAAAATAATAATTTCTAAGACCAATGGCATTTTCTGGTTATTTGAAACTCAAGCGTTTGAGAAAACATAACGCTACTCTCGTTCATGTAGGCTCACTAGCCTTAGAGTTGCAAGATGGGTACAGTGTGCAAAAAGAACTAGAAACATTCAGAATGTGTGGAAAAGGGAAAAATATTTTGTGTGACTCTTAGTACACTGATCTATCCTCTTTGACAGCAACATCAAAATGGAGCAAAAAACATAAAGATGTTCATCATTGTACCCAGTGGTCTCACTTGAGAAAAACACAAAACCGATGAGAAGTTGAATGCATGAGGGTATTTCTAGCAACACTGAAGAAAATAACAAAGAATGAAAAAACACCCCAGCAGTTAACAGGAGAAGTAGAGATTAAAGGAATAAAATCTGAAATAAAATTTATGATACAACCTTTAAAAATAAAAATAGTCGAGGTAGTAGCATAGAAAAGTTTACAATGTAATGTTAATGGTTTCGACAATGTAATGACAATGATGTAAATACACATTAATGTAAATAAGGATCAAATGATCATACACAAAATGAAAACAGTTATTGTTAATATTTATTAATTTTTAATCTTACTGATAGGTCACTTTTTAATTCAAATACAATAGGGTTCCTAATTAATCATAGGATTTCTTTCCTAAGTTCCAATAGATAGTGCTACTAAATCCACTTGGAACACTAAAACAACTTGAAGTGTTTTATTCAAGTTAGATGTCCTGATGAATCACAATCGTTTTGGTGATTTACAGATACTTCAAGGTACCTTCCAAAGGGTTCTGAAATATTAGGAAATGAGCTATGAAGGTAAGAACACCTGGCAGAGTTGTAGGTTTTTGTTTGTTGTTTTTGTTTTGTTTTGTTTTGTTTTGTTTTTTGGCATACATTTGGGCTGTTATGCTCTCCCAACTCGTTATCATCACCCTTTGCTCAAACATTCTTAGAATGTTGATTATGTGCTATAAATTTCCACACCACACCTTTTCATCCCAATCAGTAGGCTGATTCGTGAATCATATGAGGATATTATTACAGGTCCAAAGGCAGAGGTTTCCAAAAAGGAATTAAGGTAAACATCAAGTAAATGAGGTAGGTGAGACAACTAAAGTGAATTAAAAAAAAAAAAAATTCTGTGGCAAACTCAAAGGCTATAGTAGGGTCCAGAAGATAACAAAAATGGGTGCAGCAGGCTGGGTATCAGTACTCGGGAGTAAGGGGGCTGTGGAAAAGTGCATAAAAACAGCAGCCAGGACGAGGCTCTGACAGGTTATTGACACACATGGACACTGACCTCGGGCTGTCAGATATTCAGAATCTTTCAAGGGAGGCCAGAAATATAGATGCTCGTGTTGACAACTAACTTGAATTAGTTTTGATTTTTCATTCCCTGTGACAACTAACCATTATGCTGCCTTTGGGCTTATTTTGTTTCATGGACTTCCTGTATGACACCTTTGACCTATAATTAGCATGCAGGGATTTCTCAGAGGGCTGAACTTTATTTGCCAGAAGTCACATAGGAAGCTCTTCATAGGAAAAACTTTTTATAAAGAAAAAGAAAAATGCAAAACAGTGAAGCTAAAAATAAAATGTGAGCATATTGGTAAGCATAAATCAATAAGGGCTTGCAAACTACAAGAATATTACATTAAGATGTAAATGTTCCAGAGGAGCAAAACCTTAGCGGCTTTTACTTCTATTTTCTCTATAGTGATTGAAGAGACATTCTGAGTCACTACAAAAGGAGATTAGCCCCAAAGGCTTTTTATAAAGATAGCTCCCTTGACTGAAACTACCTTAAAAAATATCAGAACAAAATGACAAAATTTGATCAAGATGGAATCGCTATGAGCTACCACGCTGCAGATAGGACCCGGGGGGTGTGCCCTGCATTACGCCTGTTGCTAGGTTCCCTTGACCTATCCCATTCCTTCCAACTCTCATTTTCCATCATTGGCTGTTAAAAGGAAGTCCTTGGAGACTCCTAAGGAATGCTCGTCTGGCCGAGTCAAGGAGGAAACGGGACGCTAGGCATAAAGGCATTTTTATGTTAGCTGCAGGAATTTACCTGTGGTCCAAGTTGGACTCCGTGGATGGGTGGACATGAGTGGTTGGGAGGAAGGGGGAGTGGTCTACTCAGCTAATCATCTGCATCACATGCACCCAAGGAAAAAATGTTTACCTGGTGGAGCCACGGTTAACCTTTTTTCCTTGCTGAGCCGGTGCCCTTGGATGAATTCATTCATGGAAGGGGGGCCCTTCAGAAGAAATGATTCTGTGGAGGTGGGATCAGGGGGAACTCTTAATAAATTCTGTAGGTAGGTAGCCCCTGAAGTCCTGGGACGGCTCTGATCACAAAGGGAAGGTGAAAATTGTCTTGCAGGAGATCCAAGAAAATACATATAGGAAACAAAAAAGTTTTACTTTAATTACCTTTCAAAGCCTCACCAGTGACAACATTATTTACATTGGCATTTAATTTTTTTAAAACATGTAAGTCAAGATTTTTGCTTTTTGCTTAGTTTCCATACCAGGATACAACCCTATTTGGAAACTGTACTGGATACTGGAAAAGAAATTTATTATCGTTAGTCAGTTTGAACCGCAAATAGAAAATATTTATATTATTTGATACTTTACTGAAAATTCCTAAAATACAAATTTTACCATTAACTGAAAATACAGGGTAAGTAATTCAACATCCAGGACTCCGTAAAAAGGTCACCAAATCAAGCCACTAATAACCTTGCAAATGATTTCTTTGAGCAACATTCACATACGAAATGAAAAGGCACAACAACCTGCTTTTAAGGAAAAGACTACACACAATCAATTCCATTTACCTAAATATAGACATCTCCTTTGAGTCAGTTGTCAGATTTGCTAATGTGGACAAGCTTCCCTAAAAGAACATATTCATATCCTTGCCGCATTAAAGAGAAGCTGGTAACTAGCACCATTACCAGAGGTACAATGACTTTTAAATGTCACGTAAAACGCAGCTTCATTCTTAATATCCACCTTTTTTTGTCTATCAATTTTTAGGTTGGAGGTAAGGGAGAGGCAAATTTATGCATACAAAGAACAGCAAAAATGTTGACAGATACTCAAAAATTATATTATGGTTAATCAAGACATGGGGCACGGGGGACAGAAAGGAACAAATAAACACGATTATCAAAAGGATTTGATTTGGAAGGGCCAAGCAAGGCCCATTTATACACCCACTCCCAGTTTTTCTCTTCCTTCCCTTCCTCCATCCTCCACAATAAGAGCACATTAATTTTTGCAGTTAACTAAAAATCTGGCCTCTGCACCATACTATGAAGATCGCTGCATGCATACCTTTTCCTCTGAGTGCCACTGCTGACCCGAATGTTGGGTGTCTGTGGGCCCTGACTATGCAGGAGGTAAGTGTCTATGGTGGGCACGGTGACTGATGCCTCCCCACTTACTTTAGGGCTGCCGATCTTGCTCTTTCCAAGTTTGCCTTTGCTGCGTCGGGACTGCTCATGGTCAAACTCTAAGTCCTCCAGCCGCTGGGTCAGGGCGAGTTTTTGCTGGATAGCCATTCGTAACAAAGTGTTTAGAGTCTTCTTCTCATCCTCTGCGGCTGCTAACTGTCTCTGCATCTCATCCAACTGTGTGACATACTCATCACATCTAGAACCCAAACAAAAAAGTGGTCAGGAGAAAATCTTGGGGACACTAAATGTGGAACTTGAGTTGAGAATTTCACTGGAATTTAGATTTAGAACATTGGTCTTCCCTGAGCAGAATGGAGGTAACCTATTACAGTGGAAAACTGGAGAAGGTTCAAGAACTGATGGTTCTTCCATACCATGGAGTGCATATGGGGACACTCTTAATGGATGACATCTTAAACCCCAGTGACAGAGTTATTATGGAGGCTGCTCCATGGTGGCAGAAGAGTGAACTGTAACATTTCAGGTAATGTTCACATCATCTTAGATGTGTTACAATAGCTTCTTCTACTGTGTAACATGATCTTCTTCAGAGGAATGTGACAGGTTTATCATAGACTAGGCAAGGAATAGACATAGACAAGGAATAATAGTGTTTATAAAGAAAACATTTCCTCCTTTATCTGTATTTATAGGTTTTACTTTGAGTCCCCATTGCAGCTGCACTGTTTTCAATATGGCAAATTTGCCTGAATTAGAAACCTGAATATTTTCAAAGATTTCTTAACCAGAAGATAAAGCCATAGATGTCAAAGAAAATCAAGATTTGCATAGGGTTTGATACAGATATAGCAGGCTGTCGGGGACATCTTTCTTCGGCTTTGATACTTGTGCTGTAGCCAAAAGATAAGCTCAGTGATCTTTTTTCCCCAACAAAAGTAAAATCTAAGCACACAAACATTTGGAAGGGAGGCTTGATCACACAATTTTCAGTTTTTTTTTCTGAGTTTACTTACCCACTAACATAATAACAACAAATACTCTTCATGCACCAGCTGAGAGTTAATGACTTGATGGAGATATCCAAAATGTGCCGTGCAAACTTTGAAATTAAGATAAGCCTTGCAGCATTTTAAAGAAAAAACAGACTCTAGGTGAAAGAACTTGAAATGCAGGTGGGTCCCATATTTGTTAAACTTAAATGTCAAGAAGCATAGTAGGGATACCAAAAGAAATATTGCGTCTTAGTAAAATATGAGGTGGGTTTAACATCCTGGATTTATTTTAATTGGTCAGATAACAATATTTTAAAAAATACTATGGAGCAAGGCAGTTACTATACCTAAAAAAACAAAACAAGACAAAACAAAAAAAACAAATTTCTGGTTATTTAAGCCAGATTAAGACTATAAATGTCCCATTAAAAATATTTTGATTTCTGTTTAAAAGAGGAAATATATATATTTTAATTCTACATGTAATGCTGACTGATTTCTTTCATCAAAGAGGGGAGCACTGTGTACCATCCCCATTCTCTATCCTGCCCCCCACGGTGGCCAAAGGTGTCTAAATATATCCACTCTATTCCTCAAACTCTCCCAGGATCAGACCCAGAGGTCAGCTCATTCAGGTCTTCTGCATCTCTGTGGTTCACCAAGCACTCAGCCCTCTAACGGCCATCACGAAGAGAGTCAATCACAAAGTATGAGCTTGAAACTTTTCTCTCCTCGTATGCAAGAAAGCCGGACAGATTCCAGGGCTCCTATAAAACCCAGGATTTGTTTTGTTTTGTTTTTTACATTTATATCAGCTACATATAAGTTATCTACTAAATCTGCAAATAAACCCATAGTTATGCTTTATGAATTTTGCACCACGTGTGTATCATATAAGATACATGACTGCTTTTGTTGTGGCACCGAATTGTGACAGTAAAAAGGGGATGGCAACACTATTGAAAATCTCAAGATTTTGAAACCTTTGAATCCATACATGCTTAATCACTTCAAGTTTAAACACAAAGCACTTCATAATGAAACTGGTGGGGAGAGGTAGTCACTAACATTTGTCTAGTTAATTAGCATGGCAATGTGAAAAACTTGGTGATAAATACAATTACATTTTAGAAATTATAATTTAGGAGCGCCTGGATGGGTCAGTTGGTTGAGCGTCTGACTCTTGATTTCAGCTCAGGTCATGATCTCACAGTTCATGAGATGAAGACCCACGTTGAGCTCTGTGCTGACAGTGTGGTGCCTGCTTAAGATTGTCTCATTCTTTCTCTCTCTCTCTCTCTCTGTCTCTCTGTCTCTCTTTCTCTCCCTGCCCCACTTCCCCATTCATGCTCTCTCTCACAAAAAAAAATTATAATTTACTTCATAGTGTATTAAAGTCCAAATAATTAGCTGATATAATGAGTACTTATATTCATCATGAACATGTCTTTCTCATGCAATACCTACTAATGATAAGCACTTTTATGTCACAGAAATAAATTTCAGTGGTGATAATACAATATTTAGCAATTTTAAGAAAAACATTCCCTCCCCATTATCGGAGGCTTTTTTGGGGGGGGGGTCCTAATTCTTTTTGGCACATAAGCTCCAGGAAAAAATATCTATTAATTTAAAAATACTTCTATGTAAACGGATTGCTTGATCCAGTGTGTCCAGTAGAGCGCTCTGGAAAACAGTACACAACATTTTGCCTTAGGTCAGAGTGGAATCTCAAGTATTTTCTTCCCCCCTCACCCTCTTAGATGGCACACCAAGAGGTGTGCATGTGAATGTGAATTTTAAAGTCTTTCTCCCAAGCACCCCACCTCATCTTGGAAGAAAAAACTGTTACCTTGTTGCAAACATTGCTCTCAGGGATGAGAAAGTTGCTGCATCTTCTTTCAAAGCCTTCAGTTCGTTTCTAAGCTTCGTCATAGTTTCAGTCACCATTGCTTTCTCATTTTCATATTTGTTCTTGAGATTAGCGAGAGCCACCTCAGCTGTCTGAAGCAGAAAAATCACAACGCTTAGGATTTTCGTATCAGGAAAACCTATCATACAGATTTTTCCATGCTGGGTCTAGGACTTTCTTTCATAAATGGAAAGTGAAATTGGCTTGGTTAATTTTATATAAACATATATATGTACTTGGATGGACATAAGGCAGTTTTTCTTTAAAATCCATAACATGGTTAAATCGCCCTGGAAGCCAGCTGTGAACCAGAGTATCAGAAGCTAAGGAAATGATCGTAGTTCAGAAAATATTTTAATGCAGATTCCTGAGTCTGTAACTTTTCAGACAGAAAGGGAGCTAAAATTAAACTTTATCCAAGAAGGATTTTATCAAGGAGAAGGCAGTAAAGAAGCACAGCTTCCAAATGAAATACAACAGAATGCGGGGCGCCTGGGTGGCTCTGTCAGTAAAATGTCCGGCTTCAGCTCAGGTCATGATCTCACGGATCGTGAGTTCGAGCCCCATGTTGGGCTCTGTGCTGACAACTTGGAGCCTGGAGGCTGCTTCAGATTCTGTGTCTCCCTCTCTCTCTGTTCCTCCCCCACTTGTGCTCTTTCAAAAATAAATAAATGTTAAAAAAAGTAAAAAAGAAAAAGAAATATAACAGAATGCAAATATTCTTGCCCCTGTGCTCTAGGGGCCTAAAACATAGAATAAAAGACACAGGCCATTGCAATTTATAGTATGAGTACACAATAAACTATAAATCCATATTACGTGTGTAAGGAAAAGAATTCACAAGGAACCGATTACTTCCTGCCTTTGCATACAACTTCAAAACAATAAATTATAGTCTAATTTAATTCTTCACAATTTCCATAAAAAGGAGAAATTCCAAAATGTTTGAATGAATTAAAATATCCCTTTGAACTTAGAATTTGGGCATTTCTGAATATTTTGGAATTAACAGCGTTTCAAACTGAAAACTAGCTTAACACACCATAAGAAGAAAGAAAAATGTTAACTGAATCTGCATGAAATCAATGTGTATTCAGGGACTGCCTGTTTAATGCACAGCACATGGTATATATATATTGAAGCCAAACAGAAAACATACCATTTAAAAAAAAATTTTTAATGTTTTATTTATTTTTGAGGCAGAAAGTGACAGAGCATGAGCAACGGAGAGGCAGAGAGATAGAGGAAGACACAGAATCTGAAGCAGGCTCCAGGCTCTGAGCTGTCAGCACAGAGCCCCATGCGGGGCTTGAACTCACAAACCGCGAGATCATGACCTGAGCCGAAGTCGGACGCTTAACCGAGTGACACACCCAGGCTCCCTGAAAACATACCATTTTAAACAAACTGTTAGCCGCAACTTTTCAGAGTGTGTAAAAATACTCAATACTAATGAAAAAATCCACTACTAATGAAGAAAAATCCATTGCTAATTGGATGTTCCTGGTTTTTAACATTTCCTTTTGTGCTTAAAATGGACAGCTTGAACTTTCTTATGCGAAGTGCCAATTTCTATCGAGATACCTGGATTCTTTTTATAATTAAAACAATGTTAGGATAGAGTAACTTGTTAATGTCTTGATTCCAAAGTAGTTTCTTATAGGTTTTAATTGAATTTAAATTCAGATTAAAATGAGAATTTACTGATAAAATATTTTAGCGTATTCTGTAGCTATAACTCAATGGAATCTTCAGAAATACTATCGATTCAGAAAATTATCCAGAATGCAGAAATTGATCTGGGGAGAAAAATGGCAGTTTAATTTTTTTTTTAATTTATACATATATTCATATAGAACCGTTAAGCTTAAGTTGTGAAAATGTAGGTGTAACAAATTGTTAAGCATATGAAGCCAAATAGTCAGTTATCCAAGGGGAGGAGAGAAGGGAATAACAGAAGAGCAAGATCTGAAATAGAAGCACAAACTCATTTATTATTTGTGAGAAATGCCCCCAAAGACTCAGTTCTGTTTGTAGACTTATTGGTCCAGACTGCACAAAGCTTTTTCAGAAGTTAGAAACTCTAAGTATCTTCAGCCCATGAGTAGATTTGCTGATGTCTGCATTTGCTACATTCTCCATGCTCCCTAACTTAACTTTGTAAATAAAAATTCTTGCTTCCAGCCACAGACATCTTCACAACCATTCCCTGAATATATCATTCTATTCTTTGACTTTCTACCTACTATTCTTTCTGCTTGGAATTGTTTCTTCCTCTCCTGGAAAACAACTCCTTATCCTTTAACAACAAACTCAAGTAAAACTGCTTCCATGAAGTCTTTTTTTTTTTCCTAACTCCTTTAGGAAACATCAATTGCTTCCTCGGCAATGTTTCCATAACTTCTATTACAGCATGTATAATATCAAACTGTAATGATCTGTTTCTTTCCCAACATTCTCACCAGTTTGTGAGTCCTATTCTGAAGGGCAGGGACCTTGTATCAGTCTTCTTTGAATGTTTAGCATCTAGCACAGTTTAGTACACAGATGCTATTTCATAAACATTTGCATATTTCAGCAGAAGACACTGTGCATACAGAAAAACCTGAAGTCTATGAAAAAATTCATAGAGAATGCAGAATGTCTATTTTTAAAACAAGAAGATTCCCCCTTTTCCCTTTATGACAGAATTCTTACCTTAGTCTTAATAGTGAACATTCCACAATGTCTAAACATAATGGATGTCATCTGCAGACATCTGAAGTTATTTATGGCACATAAGCATCATAGCGATAGGGCCAACATCATTAAAATGTAAACTAAATGCATGGCTAGAAATGTGTTTTCATTTTATTTACTGAGACCATAAGGTTTGTGACGCTAGTGTAATGCAAATGGTACCACAAACCACTGAGAAAATAAAAATTCAGCCAGGAATGCTTTGTATTCTTGTATTGCACTGAATTCCTATGATACTGTTTATACCTCTCAATGACATGTCCTACTCTGCAAACAGTTAACAGGCATGTGTTGAACTCCTACTAGATTACTTGGTCACTTAATTGGCATCATTATCTACCACCTGCCTTGAACTATGTAATCAATGAATGCTCATTCACAAATTAGTCTTTCATGGCTTATCAACCATGCCTATCTATACTTCTGCATCATTTAAGCGTCTTGTCACTTATAGATCTAGATTTCTAGGTTGTTCATATTCAACCTTCAGGAAGAAGTCAGAGATGCTATTTGAGTGACTTGAGCAAGAATGCCCAGGATATTAGGTCCTTGATAAAGGTTGTCTAAGCCTTATCTAATGTGGTTTTTAGTGATATGGTATTGGTTTTTTATGATTACTCTAAATAACTGGGTCTTTGGATTGTAGTAGTTTATGGTAGCAAATTATTTTTTTTAAAGTTCTTACTTACTTATTTTTGAGAGAGAGATAGAGCAGGGGAAAGGCAGACAGAGAGGGACAGAGAGAGAATCCCAAGCAGGCTCTGCACTGATAGGGGCTCGAACTCAGAAACCATGAGATCATGACCTGAGCCAAAACCATGAGTCGGACACTTAACCAACTGAGCCACCCAGGCGCCCCACAAATTCTTTCATTCTGACCTCAAATTGGAGTCAGATCTCTCGCAAATTCTTTACTCATCCTAATCTCTTCTATTTCCTTGAAGTGATGGCACAAAAGAAGGTCCTAATTTGTCCTTAGATTTATAGAAAACATGTTTACAGTGCAAAGAAATTACTGCTTGTGGGACAGACCTCCCAATTATATCAGGGGATTTATGGGAACTAAAGACAAAGACGCTAGAAAACTGTACTGTGGATGACACAATATTGGTGTGGCTTCCCTCATATGAGGGTAAAAGGAGAAGGAGCATTGCATCTGAAATTAACCCTCACCCCCCAACACCAGCACTGCCTACATTTGCAAGAAGGCATTTGATGCTTTCCCTTTATCAACACCCTTTATCAGCACCCTTCTCAAATGTATCTTTTAAGGTTTATGTTCCAGAGAAACTAAACAGAGGTTAAAAATATTTTCCCATCTATATTTCACAGCATTCTCACCCAGGTAAAGCTCAAGGGTGGAAAACAAATTCAGTCACAGAGAAGATCTAGGAATTAGTCAGGTAGGGTCATGTTGTAGCATTCCTCCTTATTCCAGAAGGACAAGATCTATGCTTAGGAAAAACTTTCCACAGCTTAAGCTAGGTGATGAATTAACATCGCAACTGAACCTAAATTTCAGATACGTGGTCACTGGCAGAGCTCGTAGACATTCTATATATCTCTCTAGAGGGCTCCCCTCTGCTTGCTCTGGGGCTTGCCAGAGTGTCTCCCTGGTATATGCTGCCATGCCAGCCCATTGACCCCCCTCCATCTCCTGTTTCCACACTCAGTGACTGCTGGACTCCAGCTAAGTACTGCCTGAATTGCCTTTCTACATCTGCAACTAGATCTTCCTCTTGGATCCTGCTTTAACTTCCTCACCTCGACCTCCCCTAGAGGGGCATAGCTACTCTCCTGTATCATCTACTCACTCACTGAAAAATAATTATTACATTCTGATCTGGCACTGAGACATAGTTTGATTTATTACGCTGCTGACCAGGAATCTGAACTCTCACCCTGATGATAATGGACACTAAAACCATTAAAGAATTAACTAGTTAAGAAAGTGTTGGCTAGCGTGTGTTGTCAGTAGAATGACATCACCTGTTTGTTGGCTTTCAGTACTGCTCTCAGTGTGGCAATCTGCTCCCGTTTGGTGCTCAGCAGGGACTTGAGCTTGAGGATCTCTTCCATTAAGGCTTCCTTGTCTTTATCAATCATGGGGGCCAGCTCCCGTGCTGCTGCTCTTTGACGAGACAGTTGCAAGGACCGGTCCACAGCTTTCTGCAGATGTTTGATTTGGTCCCGGATTATGGCATTAAGGTTGTAGATATTCATTGGCTCTTTGCGGATGTCACTTGTATCCAATACTGGAGATGATGGTGGGGCAGTAATAACAGGAGAGATTGTGGGGGTCTTGGTTGGACTTGGTTCTTTGCTGGCCTCTGTGTTTTCTTTTGAAACTGGTTCAGATGAGGTCCTTGTTTCTACTGGGGATGACACACCCCGCCTGGCTAATCGTGGAGACAAAAGTCCCCTGGGATCATCAGGCCCTTTCAGGCTGCCACTACGAGTGACTCTGCTTTGCCTATAGTAGTCCAGCATGACCCTGTTGGGGGTTTCGTTATTACACAGACATACATGGTGGTAAAGCTGGGCTAGCTCCTCACTAAATGTCACCAGCTCATCCTGGGCTGTATTAAGGGTATTGTGATTTTCGTTGGCTATGCTGGTCATCTTTTGCAACTCCTTCTCCATGTGGGCCATCTTCTCTCCACTCTCCTTGGTGGTCTTTTCAAGACTTGTAACCTGCTCATCATACATTTGGATCTTACTCTCATACTTGGCTTTCTCATCAGTATAGTTTTCTACAGATTTATTATATTTCTCCTTTAAGGCCTTAATTTCAGCTTTCAAATCAATCACCTCAGTTACTGCCACCCTATACTTGCATTCAAGGATCTCTAAGCCATTGATGTCCACCTCATAGTCATGGGCCTCCTCCGCTGAGTCCCGGCCCTTCTCCCCATCCAGCTCAGCCTTGAGTTCTTTGCTGCTCTGTAGGCCTCTCATGGCATTAACGTGTTCTGTTAGCCGGTGCACCCGTTCGTGCTGCTCTGTCAGCGCCCCCTTCGTGTGTTCCAGCTGCGTCTGTGACTCCTGGAGATTGGCCAGAAGAATGGCCTTTTCCCGCTCTACCTGTGATGGCAAAAAAAAAAGTGTCTGAATGATTTCAGTGCAATGCCAATGACGCACTTGATCCATTCACAGTCAGGCATGTATACATTTAAAATAACTGTAGCAGAGCCAATGTCCCCATTATTGCAAATTAAATTGGAGTGTGTTTTCTTATTTCAGCAGTTCTGGTAAGTCAATCAGTCTAAAAGTACATCATTTTAAAAGAATTATGCTATGCATATTTACTCATCCAAATTCTCATGCATTATACACATACACTTATGAAACCTGAATGTTATCCAAACAATCTTATTTTTATCTTAACATCTTGCAGAAAACACAACATGACTTCAAGAGATGGTACTTAGCACTGTCTTCATTTTCAGAGCCTTGGAAAATATATGCTCCTTAGTTCATGTGGGATAAGTGACTGTCTCAAGGTGCCTATGAATCATCCTTTCCTTCTGAGAGCTCAACCAAAAATCAGATTTAACACCTAAGGCTTTAACTTACTAAATAATGCTGGGAACACTAACCATCCCCTTAAAATAAAAAATAAGCATTTGATCTCCAAAACAGACATGCTCAAAATTTGATAGATTTTAATATAAAAACATAGAGTTTTAGGGCTAAAAGAACAATTTATAAACCATTTCAATTTCTTCAGTCCAAACAGGAATTTTAAAAATTAGCAATATATTTGATTAACATGACAGTTTTGTTATTACATAGGTAGTATTATTGTATATTAAAAAAATTCTAATCTCAATGTAAAATACTGTCTCATTAAACATAAGTTTATAAAAAGGCACCCAAGTGGCTCAATTGGTTAAGCATCCAACTTGTGCTCAGGTCATGATCTCACAGTTTGTGAGTTCAAGCCCCATGTTGGGCTTTGTGCTGACAGCTTGGGGCCTGGAGCCTGCTTCGGATTCTGTGTCTCCCTCTCTTTCTGCCCCTCCCCCACTCGTGCACTGTCTCTTTGTCTCCCTCTGTCTCAAAAATAAATAAACGTTAATTTTTTTTAAAAAAGCCTAAGTTTATAAGAAATTATAATAGGAGAAGTTTTTAAGTTTATTTATTTGTTTTGAGAGGGGTGGAGTGGCAGAGAACGAGGGAGAGAGAATCTGAAGCAGGCTCCATACTGTCAGCACAGCACAATGTGGGGTTCGAACTCCAAAAACCTGAGCTGAGACCAAGAGGCAGATGCTTAGCCAACTGAGCCACCCAAGCACCCCTATAATAGGAGAATTTTAAAAAGCATTTCCTGGGGGTGCCTCAGTGGCTCAGTCAATTAAGCATCTAACCCTTGCTTTCAGCTCAGGTCATGATCTCACGGTTTGTGGGTTCAAGCCGTACATCAGGCTCTGTGCTGAGCATGGAGGCTGATTTGGATTCTCTCTCTCCCTCTGTCTCTGCCCCTCCCCCTGCTCTCTTTCTCTCTCAAAACAAATAAATATTAAAAGTATATAGGGCACCTGGGTGGCTCAGTCGGTTGAGCATCTGACTTCAGCTCAGGTCATGATCTCATGGTTTGTGAGTTCGAGTCCCATGTTGGGCTCTGTGCTGACAGCTCAGAACCTGGAGCCTGCTTCGGATTCTGTGTCTCCCTCTCTCTCTCTATCCCCCCCCTCACGCGTCATGTCTCTCTGTGTCTCTCAAACATGAATAAACACTAAAAAATTAAAAAACAAAAAGTATATATATATTTATATATATATTTAAAAAAACATTTTCTTCCCTCAATTCAGGTAATCATTATGAATTAAAAGTTTTTACGTGATTATGACATAAATGTGTTTTTAATAAGCAAATATTGATATTGTTAATATTTGATATTATACTAATATATAACATAATATAATACATAATATAATATATTCTATAAATACAGTATCAATATATTGATATTACTAATATATTGATATTATTATTATTATTTAAATATTTAAATATTATTTAAAGATAACAGCTTGATGTTGAATGTTTTTATAACTAAAGTAATTTATCAATTTGAACTTTAAAATTTTCCCGAATCATACATTATATCCCTCCAAACTTCTAAATTCCTAGGGGTTAAATAAAATTATTATTATAATAACATGATAATATCAATTATTAAACTATAATTAATATTATATCAGCATATTATTTTAGGAGATCCATAGCTATCTATAAATTTGTAATACAGTAGAGTAATATTTTTATGATTCTTTGTGATACTTGATATCCTTCATATTATTATCATATATAGAGAGTCTTCACTTAAGGTTCTAATATGAATTAATTTCAGTGACCATCGTTAGTTAAAACACCAGTCCCCCAAAACACAGTTTGAATTTTGATGACTGATACATTAACTGTGAACAATGTGTAAGGTATAAACTTTGCTGCTTCAATATACAAAATCATTACATAATAACATCATGACCAGTGAACAATTACATTACTTCTTCCAAAGTCTTTCAGTGGTTGGTCACTGCGTATCTGTTATTCAGTTCATTCACAGACAGCAAAGTGTAGTTGTGTTGTCTCACCATCTTCCAGTGATAAACCCACATGATGTTTCACAAAAATAGTCCAAAGAGGGCATTGGGAAAGAAAGAAAGGAAGAAAGAAAAAAAGAAAGAAAGAAAGAAAGAAAGAAAGAAAGAAAGAAAGAGGAGAAAGGAAAGAGAAGAAAGGAAAAGAAAAGAAGGGAGGGAGGGAGAGAGATGGAAAGAAAGAAAAGAAAGGAAGAAAGGGAGGGAGGGAAAGTGAAAAAATAAAAAGAAAAGGAAGGAGGGAATGAACAAGCAGCAGAGAAACAAAGAGACACATTGGAAGTGAAATCTGAATTAAACATAAATGGAGTTACAGGAGAAACGGTTGAATTTGCGAATATTGACCCTGATGCCATTTCAAGGAATTTAGATATGCAGCCAAGGCAATTTGGTGATGGAGAGGTATCGATATAAATCAAAAGAATAGTTGTTACAAAAAGGATTAAAAGGTTCTAGAGAAAATGACATGGGCACACTAAAGGCACTCTCAGAGATATTTTCAGACACTGAAAGTACAAAGGATAGAATGTTGAAAGCTGATCCAAACTTAGGAGTATGACAATTTAACAAGGCATAGAAAAGATTCTTGTTCCGATAATAAATTATGTGATGAGAGGGTGGCAAGATCAAACTATTCTTGATAAGTGTTTGGTGGGGAGGAGGCACAGTTCAAATTTCTGTTTCAAAAGCTTGGATATCTTTAATATTCTATAAAACATAAATTTAATTTCCCTAGTTTATTTTGGGGAGGGTTAAATTTTTATCTCAAAGATAAGTTTTTTACAAGGAAAACTTTAAATATATTTCTAATTTTTGGATTACAGTGTACTAAGTAGTTTTACTATTTTTTCAATTCTTTATATATTTATAACCAACAATAAGGGAGTTTTGAATGTTCTGATAAAAAAAATTTTTAAAGATCACAAAACAAAGAGCACCTGGCTGGCTCAGTTGGTAGAGCATGAGACTCTTGATCTTGGAGTCATGAGTTCAAGCCCCACATTGAGCATAGACCTTACTTCAAAACAAAAAAGAGAGAGAGAAAGAAAAAAGATCACAGTACAATTGAATTTTCTCCATTAATTGTGAGTTTGTTTTGCATGGTTTCAGTTTACACAATCATTTATGACCCATCAATATCATGCAAAACGAGGACTGCCTGTATAGTACACTCATTGCTTCTTGGCCTTTTGGCTAAGATCAAATGTATAGTACAGTCATGAAATTAGAATTAAAAATACAGTTATGTTATCTTATTAGAGCCTTCTAAGTCATAGCTTTGATTTTATGACATAGTGCTTGCCCATATCTGAAACACAATCCACAAGGTATATATTATGGCTATAGAAACCAAAATATTCCAAAATAATAGTATTACAGGTTAAAAAAAAAACCAACTAGGCTGTAGTATCAGACAATTCGACTCTAATCTTGGCACAAGCATTTACCTAACGCTATGACTCTGGGCAAGTTTCTTAACTTACAAAAGGATGATTGAGTAAGACAGTGAATTTAATGCTCCAGGTATTGTAATGTTAGGCATTGTTAACATTTGGGTAACTGGTCATTCCCATGACCAAAATAGTTCTACACGGCAAACGCCTTTGTTTCACAGATTTGTATCTGTATTTGCAAAAGCAACTATTTCATTTCAAAGTCAAGACATATTTCAATACAAATCCCCCTGGTTGGGTTTCATGAGATATAACAAATTGTATCACCATAACCGAAGATGAATGGACTCATCCAGACTATTGGGCAATAATTTTAAATGAAAAAATGCAGGTAATTATGTAATTTACTTGATGAAAAGCCAAGTCAGTTGAATTTTTGATAAGGGAGACAGAAAATCTTCTAAATATTCTATTATTGATATTGTAGACAATATCAATGAAAATGTATTATTTTAGGAATGTTTTTTTCTCTTGAAAACTAAGTGTATTTACTCTGAAAAACCTAAACATCATTTGATTAGTATATATGATTACAACAGACAAAGCTGTTTCCAAAAAGCCTTTGAATAAAATAAAAATTGGACCAGAACAAAAGGCACTAAATATGTCTCAACCTTGTTTTTAGAGGAAAAAGTGTTATAATAAATGAGGTGATACCATTAGGAGAATTTCAATCTGTACTCTGCCAATTCTGATTTACAAATAACATTTTCTAAGCCTACAAGGTAAATCTGTCAGGTTCTTCATGATAGTCTCTCCAGAAAATATCAAATAGGACACTGTCTCTTTCATGTCTGTATTTTCCACATACAGTATTAATTATCACACTCAGTATATTTCTGGTGGAATCACTTGAACAGAGAATGATATCAAAATTTACACACACGCACACACACACACACACGCACACACACACACACACACACACACACACACACACACATTTTTTTCCAGACAGTTATGGTTGGTTTGTTCCCCCTCCAATGATAACTACATTGTGGATAATTTTATACAACTTCAGCATGATATTTTCGCTTAGCTATTGAGGTTTAGATTACCTTAAATTATATTTGGATTTCAGAAGCAGTGCACAAACTAAGATGTGTAAAGCACTTCAAAGATTAAAATTACTATTCATTTTAAGGGTACTATTTTAATCTCTATTGGTGAAGAATTTATCTAAGGGAGACTTGCTCTGTTAATTAGCATCTTCCATAGTGACTAAAATCTTCATCTTCTACAATCTTCATCTTCTATCTGGAACTGAGTATTTTATTTTTTATGGTAGGGCGGGTTGTTTTGCCAGAAAACTTGAATGCAGAATTTGTGAACTCTTTAATCCAGTTTTAGTATACAATATATGTTAACTATTATTATTATTGTCATTATGTCCCATGAAAATTTTTTTTTTTAATTTTTTTTTCAACGTTTATTTATTTTTGGGACAGAGAGAGACAGAGCATGAACGGAGGAGGGGCAGAGTGAGAGGGAGACACAGAATCGGAAACAGGCTCCAGGCTCTGAGCCATCAGCCCAGAGCCTGACGCGGGGCTCGAACTCACAGACCGTGAGATCGTGACCTGGCTGAAGTCGGACGCTTAACCGACTGCGCCACCCAGGCGCCCCAAATGAACATTTTTTTAAGTAATCTCTACCACCAATGTGGGACTCAAACCCAGGACCCTGAGATCAAGAGTTGCATCCTTTACTGACTGACGGAGCCATGTGTCCCTCCCAAAGAAATTTTTTAATTTCACTGTATCTTTATCTTTTAAATGAACACATTTATATGTATTGAGTACTGATAGCTCTTTTGTGGAAGAACAAAAGAAAAGATAGTCAGAATTTGCACATTCAAAGGACTTTTATAGGAAAAGAAATCAAAGTTGCTTTATATGCCATTAATTTTCTTTCTTTCTTTCTTTCTTTCTTTCTTTCTTTCTTTCTTTTCTTCCTTCTTGACAGAGAGAGAGAGAGAGAGAGAACGTGTGGGCAGGGGAAGGGCAGAGAGAGAGGGGGACACAGAATCCAAAGCAGGCTCCAAGCTCCAAGCTGTCAGGACAGAGTCTAACACAAAGCTTGAACCCACAAACTGTGATATCAGGACCTGAGCCGAAGTTGGATGCTTAACAGACTGAGCCACCCAGGTACCCCTATATGCTATTCATTTTCATAAAGTCTTTATCCTGGTCAACTGACTCTCAATTTGAATGGATAGTGTGATTCTTGTAATGGTATACATAGGACTGACATACACAAATAGAAATCAGAAATAAATAATTTATTCTTCTCTGCTTGAAGTAAAACTATTCTGGCAATGCATATCTGTTCCCTAACAAACAAGAACTATGAAAAAGATCAATCTAGTGAAATATCAACTGGTGGAACAGAGTTGCCAAAGGACCACAATTCCACTCCTAAGCATATACTGAAGAGAATTAAAACATATGTGCACACAAAAACTTGTACATAAATGTTCATGCCATTATTCATAACAGTCAAAAAGTGGAAACAATTCAAATGTTCATCACTGGTAAATGGATAAATAGAATGCGGTATATCCAAATAATGGAATATTACTTGCCAAGAAAAGAAAATGAAATACTAATACATGTTGTAACATACATGAACCTCAAACATGTTATGCTAAATGGAAAAAGCCAGTCATAGGGCACCTGGGTGCCTCAGTCTGTTGAGGGTTCAACTTCAGTTCAGGTCATGATCTCATGGTTTGTGAGTTTGAGCCCAGCATTGGGCTCTGCTGTCAGTATGGAGCCCACTTCGGATCCTCTGTCCCCCCCCTTCCTGTACCTCCCCTGCTCATGCTCTCTCTCTAAAATAAATAAACATTGAAAAAGAAAAAAGAAAAACTCAGTCATGAAAGGCCACCTGTATGATTCCATGTACATCAAATGTCTAGAATAGACAAATCTATAAAGACAGAAAGTAGATTAGTGGTTGCTCAGGGCTGGAGTGGTTAATGAGTACATGGTTTATTTTTGGTGTGATGAAAATACTCTAAAATTGACCGTGGTGATGGTTGCACAACTCTGTAAATACACTAAAAAACAATGAATTATACCCTTTAGCTGGGTGGATGTATTTTACGTGAATTATATCTCCAGAAAGTTTTTAAAAAATGACATAGACTCCCTTGCTGTTGTGATAATAGATGCCCTTTTATGTTTTGATATATGGCAGGAAAAGTAAGGCTTCTGAGCAATTCATTTGCTTATAAAGCTTATATTAAAGGTAATCTTTAATTATAAAGTCTGTAATCATTTAATGAGTTGTCAACTTTGTCCTAGGAAACTGTATATGTCACTTTAAGTTTAAAAAAACACAGAGCATCTTCTTATAATTAATTTCTCCCCATAAATATTCTGTAAGTTTTTTTAAGCACATATAATATTTGATTTGATTTGATTTTGGTGACAAAAACATCTGTGCTTCAGTTTCCCTACCTGTAAAATGAAGATAATAATACTATCTACCCCATACAGTTGTTGCAAACACCAACCAATTAATCAAATATATATAAACTGCTCTGAACTCTTATGGGACATATAGCAAATTGACCACTTACCATCATTATAGGAAAAACTAAAATTGTTTTTAATAGAGTGGATCTAAATATAATATGAATCTTTATTCTTTCACAACCATGAGGATACAACAAAATATCAGTTTCAGTTTCATAGAAACATTGTTTTGTCACATTAAATGTAAAATATAGCTAGTGTGATACTGAAAGAAAAAAATCCAAAAGTTTTCCCCTTAGTTTGACCAAGGAGAAAACTCTCTGCAATGTGACATTAGACAGAGGTTATTTATTGAAGGCAGAAATATTAGCATAAGCATAGAGACTCCTTTAAATAGATTAAGAAATTTAGTTTCCTCAGACAGGACCTACTTTTTTTCATTCTAATAAAACTAATTAAGTTACCTGACCAGCATTGGAAAATATCAATTACAGTTGGCCCTTGAACAACGCAGTACTGTTTGATTGGAAGCCTTATCAATAACATAAAGTCAATTAATACATATTTTATATGTTATTTGTGTTATACACTAGTTTTTTTATAATAAAGTAAACTAGAGAAAAAAAGTTATTAAGAAAATCATAAGGAAGGGACACCTTTACAGTACTGTACTGTATTTACAAAAAAAAATCTGTGTGTAAGTGGACCCATGCAATTCAAACCATGTTGTTCAAGGGTAAGCTGTTTAATCTGTTTTAAATAACCGAGTCTTGAGGGCAATACAACTGTCAGAGACACTATTTAAATTGCAGTTGTCCTAGATTTTCATATTAATTATTGCCATTTCCCAGCAGATGGCAGTATGACCTCTTTAGAAATGGAGGTATTTTTTTTTTTTTTCCCTAATTCTAACTAACAAAGGCCTAGAGACTACTGATGAGGCTAATTTATTACCTTCCCTTTATAGATGCATCTCAGAGAAGTAAAGCAACTCACCCATCATTCCTGATACCCAAGGCAAAAACAGATTTTTTTTCTTTTCAGAACCAAGGCAAATAAATACCCATAGATGGGAAAACATAATTAACATGCATAGATGGAAACTTGTAAGATAAGAATAGGCCAATAGGCTTTGACCTCGGTATGCTGTTTACAAAAGGTTTCTTTAATTCTCAGGAAGAATAATTTAAAAACTGCATATTCCCTGGTACAGGGTGTTAGATCCCTGCCTGTGCCTCTCTATGTCTCCACAAACTGACAACATTAACTAAGCACAGGTGTTCAATTTGAAGGTGCACAACTTTCTCTCAGATGTGGTACTTTGGACCCTGGCCAAAAGAAATCCTAAGAGACAAGTGAACTATGAAAATACAAGCTGGGATATCCAAAGTATTCTGATGTTAGAAGCTGAGGTACACAAGACTGAGAACTGCCTGAACAGTATGGCAGCTGTAATGCCCCACGACAGCCATAATTTCAAAATCGCAAGTGGCTTTAAATAAAAGTTGTATTATAACTCACTGGGTAGTGATATTCAGACAACCCTACACTCCTCAAGCAGCAAAATTGCACCTGCCTGATGAGAGGCCTTCTCTGGTCCTCATTTTCTCCTCTTAGAGTGAACAGTCACATGTTTCACTACAAAAATGTTAATAGTGGGACGCCTGGGTGGCTCAGTCGGTTAAGCGTCCGACTTCAGCTCAGGTCATGATCTCACGTTCCCTGAGTTGGAGCCCCACGTCAGGCTCTGTGCTGACAGCTCGGACCCTGGAGCCTGCTTCCGATTCTGTGTCTCCCTCTCTCTGACCCTCCCCTGTTCATGCTCTGTCTCTCACTGTCTCAAAAATAAATAAACATAAAAAAAAATGTTAATAGTATTTGATCATTCACTGCTGCACCTGATCTCATTAGGGATGTCGCAAAATATATAGTATATGCTGTATATTACCTTTCTACATTTTGAACATTTCATTCAACACATTTGGCTCCAAGCATTTCAGATAGTCACACGTAAAGTACATTTGATTGCTTGTTCCTTGGGATGTCCAGACAGTGGTGCTGACACACAGGATATGCTGCAAGGTGCATTACGAGTACTGCTGTGTATCAGAACTGTCATATTATTTTCAAGCCTCATTAACATCAAAGACAATTGCAATTACTTTTCGGTAATGTATCCTGTAATGTTTTTATAATTTGCTTATTTATACAAATTAAACCCAAGGGGGATGCACAGCTAAGGAAAACCTATCAGATTATAAATTATGCATGAAAAGATACATTCTGCTATACTTGTACTCAACAGTTTGAACGAAATATATTCTTAGAAAAAGTTAATGCGCTTTTTAAAAAAAATTTTTTTTTAACATTTTATTTATTTTTGAGACAGGGAGAGACAGAGCATGAACAGGGGTGGGTCAGAGAGAGGGAGACACAGAATCTGAAACAGGCTCCAGACTCTGAGCTGTCAGCAAAGAGTCTGACGCGGGGCTCAAACTCACAGACCGCGAGATCATGACCTGAGCCGAAGTTGGCCGCTTAACTGACTGAGCCACCCAGGCGCCCAGTTAATGCGCTTTTTAAAAAATGTTGCTTACCAAAAGATGGTGACTTTGTCTAAACCATAATTAGATGTTAGTGTTGTTGCTGTGAGACTGGAAGCTGTAAGCCCCCCATTCCTGTGTTGAGCATGGTCTCCACAACTAAATGCAGTGCTAACTTTGGAACATAAGGCCGTGCCTGTGCCTCTTCATATCTTGACAAACTGTCAACATTAATTAAACCCTGGTACACTGTTGTCTGCTGTACTGAGGGAAGGTTTACCCGGCCAAGTCTTTCTCTCCCTAACTTTCTGCTAAATGAACATCCCTTTCCAGACCTCACGCTGACACTTCACTGTTACCTTCCTGTATTCTTACCAGTGAGCACATTAGTCCCTTCTGAGATGACTCTCCCGGAGCCAACTGTCCAACAGTAAGTTAATAATACTAATAAAAGCTAAAGAGAGTGCTCCAGGCACTATGGAGTTGAAGTAGTCATAACAGTTCACAATTATTGAGCGTTTACGAGGCACTCTACACACATTAACTCATAAACCATGCCACTCTAATGGAGAAGGTAGTCTGTATCCCCATTTTATGGGAGAGTAAAGTGCTGTCTTTCTATAGGAGGATTCTCAACTGGCAGTTGACCCTTGGAGCATTTGAAACGGGTGAGACATTTCATCATCACGTTGCCTGAGGAGATGTAACCGGCACTTAATGGGTTGGGACCAGAGACACTAAACCTCTGGTAGCTCACCAGTCACAGACAAGGAGGAATCATCCCACCCCAATGCAAGTGACATTCCAACCCGGAATCGCTCCCTTGCTGAGAACTTGTCTCCACCATTCTTTTTGTTACATGACTCATTTCTTTCAGAATTTTCTATTATTTCAGATGACCTACAGGATTAAATGGGAGAGCAGCCCTGAGTTTGCAGCCCAAGGGCTGACCTAGTTGAAAACTGTTGTGCTGTTTTATGCAGAAAAGCCCCTCTTCCGAATCGACACTGCCACCCTAATAAGAAGAAACAAAAGTCTTGGCATGCTAACTTTTTATCCTAAAGCCACCAACATGATAGTTTAAGAAAAATTTTATATTAATTCTATTTAATTTGGGGGCATGAATTCTTATATTATCTGTCACATACAAATTTAAAATATGTTTGCTATCAATCTAGTTGTATTAGTGTGAACTGAGCAAAAAGACATAAAAAAATATTACCTACACAGAACTGAACTTTGCAGTCAGATAAAAGTCTATATACATTCATTTTCTTCCAATGGCCATGCCCTCTTGATTTCAGTTAAACATCGTGAAAACGAATTCTTTGCTAGTAGCCAAGAGCACAGGGCAGGTAAAGTGCACAATGTGTTAACTCGTGATGTAATATTAACAATAAACCTATAAAATTAACTTCACTTGGTCTCCAGATCTTTATTTATTTCCGCTAATTTCACTTTTTAGCCATCATTTCTGTAGAGGCAGAACATTATAAGCCCTGTTTACCATAGAAATAAATGACTGCACAGTCCTGATGGCCTCTAACCAGCTGTATGCAGAGAAACTTGGGGGGTGAGGGGGTGGGTAACAGACCAAAGAGTTAATCACCTGACAAGCCTGTTGAACCAGATTCCTGGTTCAGAAGATTTGCGTGGAGCCCAAGAATGTGTACTATAAAGAAGCCCTCAGATGATGGTGTTGGTGGCAGTGCTATGCTTCAGACGAGATTCCCATTAGCACTAGATTAAGGTATGGCAGGGAGGCAGTATCTAAACTAGAAAAGCCATCTCACAGTGAGATAAACTTAAAAGGCAGGACTCTTCACAAGATATTTGAATTTGAAGATGCTAAAAATTTAAGGCCTAGCTCATGTTGCAATGAGAACTCCTTGGTTTCAGATTTATACCTGCTCTGTATTTTGAATCATATGATATCCTGGCTAATTTATAGACTGAAAGTCCTTCATGTCTTTTAAAAGCTTCGAGGCACCTGGGTGGCTCAGTCGGTTCAGCGACCGACTTCGGCTCAGGTCATGGTCTCACGGTTTGTGAGTTCAAGCCCCGTGTCAGGCTCTGTGCTGACAGCTCAGAGTCTGGAGCCTGCTTCTGATTCTGTGTCTCGCTCTCTCTCTGCCCCTCCCCCACTCATGCTCTGTCTCCCTCTGTCTCAGAAATAAATAAACATTAAAAAAAATAAATTAAAAAAAAGCTTAAAGTATTCCTGCGAAGTGTATCGTTATTCTTTTTTTTTTTTTTAATTTTTTTTTCAACGTTTATTTATTTTTGGGACAGAGAGAGACAGAGCATGAACGGGGGAGGGGCAGAGAGAGAGGGAGACACAGAATTGGAAACAGGCTCCAGGCTCTGAGCCAGAGCCTGACGCGGGGCTCGAACTCCCGGACTGCGAGATCGTGACCTGGCTAAAGTCGGACGCTTAACCGACTGCGCCACCGAGGCACCCCATGTATCGTTATTCTTTAACACTACAGTTGTTTGTGGTAGAAAAGTCAGATCACTCATGTATAAAGCTTTTGAATTCTTCTGTTAGAAACGCATCAAGAGGCTTCTCTCCCTTCACACCTGATCATAATCCACTTTGTGGCTCTAAGATATATTTCCTAAAGCCAGGCAAATGAGAGATTTCTTTTCAACACCTCTTCGGTTGTGTCTTTCTAAAATACTATACTTTCAAGGTTGCCAGGTGAAGAAGCAGTATGTCAAAAAATAAGCTAGAAGTAAAATGTGAGAAGAAGATATCACAAACAGGCTCCGTGCAGCCTGCAAGAAGTTCACAGTAACAGAAGAGATTTTACCTGCATAAGTTGCTGCTTTAACTTCTGTATTTCTGAAATGTTCAGCTCACTGAATAAGTCAGAAACGGGGTGTAGAGACTCTCCTTTCCTTAAAGTGGGAGTCCGATAGTCTCCATTGAGTTTCACAAGGGGCCCGTGGATATGCCCATTCATTTTGTCGTCATTGTTCGGTTCACCCGCATCCTCCGCAAACTTGAGTCCATCGACAGAGATGCTAAGATGGTTGTCATTGAGGGTGATATACTGGGAGAGCTCCTTCCGCAGGATGTTCTTTTGTTCCCTCTCGTTTTTTAAGGTCTCAAGGGCTTCTTCCAGCTGGTGCTCTGCGATCTCTTTCAACCGGATGGCATCTTCCAGCTGGCTGTTGAGCAGCACGGTTTCTTCCTCAAATCGCTTAATCTCATGCTTTAGGCCTTCGTATTCAACCTGAATTAGATATGACAAAGAAGATTCATAAAACTAAAATTTGGGTCTTACAACACTGCCACTAACCATTCTAGTAGACCTAATTATTTAAAAAATTAAAATGTTAGTTTCAGGCATACAATATAGCAAGTAGACTAATATAACACTGTACGTTAACTAAAAACAAAATAAAAGAAAGAAACTACGCAGTATAAATTGTTTCTCTACAAAATAAATCTCAAATCTCAGTACACAGTATATATACTCTTAAGGTAACACAGGACAGGTTCTTTGTATGTAAATTATATAATTTATAACATATTATTATTATATAATTTATATATGTAACATGATATATAATCTATATATATGTTAAGTTATATATATAAATTCAATTCTTAGCAGAGATTAAAAAGGTGTCTGTTTTTATGATTTCTTTTTATAGGAGCCAATGGCCAAAAGGGGGCATTGTTTGCCTAAAAAAAAAAAAAAAACCCCAGGAATTAAAAAAAACAACAACAACAACATAGTTTATCAGAATATTTACAACCAAGAAAACATTTTATCATCACTATTATTTTGTTTTATTCAATTATTAATGATAAGGAAATTTTTATACTCAGATAAATTAGCTAAAATATCACAATAAGAATTTAATCTCAAGAAAATATGTGTGAGGGTAAAACAAAACAAAGAACAATTTTATGTGCTTACAGATAGAATCTGGAATAGTGGTACTGATTATCTAATAAGAAATATATATATATATATTGTTATCAATGTAATATTCTTTTGAATTAGAATCAAATAGCCTGCTTAAACACTCTCCCGGTCATGAATGCCCACAAGTGAAAGAGATCCCTACTCTAAATCGACATGCCACTTTGTTTGTTTTCTTTTGTTTTGAATTTAAATTTTAGTTAATGATGAAGTTTTTGGGGTGAAGGTGGGATCCAGAGCCTATGACCAAGAAAGAATTCTTGAGACGTCTTTGGTGCAAAAATGGTGACTTTATTAAAGCACGGGGACAGGACCCATGAGCAGGAAAAGCTGCCCCAGACCCTGTGAAGAGACTGGTCATATATTTGGGAGTTGGGGGAGATAAAGGTTCCAAAGAGGAAGGTTCCAAAGAGATTTTCATATGCTAAAGAAGACTCACAGGATACTGGAGGCCTAACTATTGTCAAACTAAGATAGTTTTTCCCTCTAGTAAATCATTAGCATTAAGACAGCAGGGAGTTCCTGGAGAAACATTTTACTCTGCCTGCCTCAAGTATTTGTCAGTGGGCTGCAGGTTATGAGGAAATTTAGTTCTACCTGCCATTTCCTTCCCACATCAGTTAACATACAGTGCAATATTGATTTCAGAGGTAGAATTCAGTGATCCTTCACTTACAACAGCCAGTGTTCATCACAAGTGCCCTCCTTAGTACCCATCACCCATCTAGCACATCTCTTACCCACCTCCCCACCATCAACCCTCAGTTTGTTCTCTATCTCTAGTCTTTTGTGGTTCCCCTTTCACATGTCACTTTTTAATTTAATAACTCTTTTACCTCCACAGAGGTAATTTCCTCAGAAGGAGGAAATACTTGTTATGCACCTAGGCGTCCCTCACAGTGATTCAATATTCTTCCATCATGTTCCAACAGAATTCTGCTCTTCAACAAGTGTTTGCTGAATAAATTATTGTGGAAGAAAAAATAAACTAGGAAGGTAATATAATAAAGTCATTATATTAGATACTAATATAAACTATGTGTTTAGCTTTATATTTATCTTAGTGTTTATATTAAACTTCTATTTTAAGAAATATTAAAAAAAATTAAAGGATGGGGATATTTTTTTTTCAACGTTTATTTATTTTTGGGATAGAGAGAGACAGAGCATGAACGGGGGAGGGGCAGAGAGAGAGGGAGACACAGAATCGGAAACAGGCTCCAGGCTCTGAGCCATCAGCCCAGAGCCTGACGCGGGGCTCGAACTCACGGACCGCGAGATCGTGACCTGGCTGAAGTCGGACGCTTAACCGACTGCGCCACCCAGGCGCCCCGGGATACTTTTTTTTTAAATGTTTTTTATTTATTTTTTGAGACAGAGAGAGACAGAGCATGAGCAGGAGAGGGGAAGAGAGAGAGGGAGACACAGAATCCACAGCAGGCTCCAGGCTCTGAGCTGTCAGCACAGAGCCCGACGCGGGGCTCCAACTCACAGACTGCGAGATCATGACCTGAGCTAAAGTCGGACACTTAACTGACTGAGCCACCCAGGCGCCCCAAGGATGGGGATCTTTAATTCCACCCTCCAACCCCTGTTCTTCACATAATCTCAATGCAATGGCTTATCTCATAAAGGTTAGGATAACAATTTTTGTTATAGGTTTAGGTCAGATATAGGTTTGGCTGATGTAACAGAGACCTAAGTAAGAATGATTTAGTCTAGATAGAAGTTTGTTTCTCTGTCTCATGTAACACTATGGACGTAGTCAGTCAAGGGCCAATAGGACTCTCTGCTCCATCATAAGTTCATCCAGGAACCAGGCTTCTCCTGTCTTATTGCACTGTCTTTTACTCTGGCCCATATAATCTAAGGCAGTATGCCACCTTGATCATGTTTCAAGCAGTGGCTCAAAGTAAGGGGAACACCCCTTCCCTTTAAGCACATGTCCCAAAAGGTGCTCATCACTTCTCATATACCATTGGGCAATACTAGTCATATGAAACTTATTTACAAGGGAGGCGAAAGAATAAGAATATATCTTTCCTCTGGGTAGCCTTATGCTCAGTTAAAACTGGGTAATACATTGGGAGAAAGGAATAATGGATAATGCTGGACAAACAGCACTCACCGTTATATGAGATCATTGGAACTTCATTGGAACTTCACATGTCCATGACAGAATCATTCAAAAGACTCAAATCATGGAAATTGCTTGGGATAACAGAATCTGTGTCTTTATATCATGGTTTCTTCTAGGCTTGCTTATATACTGTAAAGTTATCTTCCTCTTGACCTTCTCTTTTCCCTTCCCTGGACAACTCAGGATACCTGTGATTTGCTAACCTTTCCTAGTATTTCAACCAATCCTCTGACTGCCCCCAAATTATATGACAGCTTTACATATGCAGACATTTCTCTAGTTTGCATTGTAGACCTTTTATTCTGTAATCCTTGTTAAACTGATAGCTTACGCCAGGGACTGTCAAACATTACTGTGTCTTCTGGACAAAAGCTAGCCCACCACCTATTTTTACAAATAAAGTTTTATTAGAATACATTCAACCTATTTTGTCTATGGCTATTTTCATGCTACAACACCAGAGTGGAGTAGTTGGAAGAGACACTGTTAGACATATATTAGGCCTGCAAAACCTAACATATTTACTGCCTGGCCCTTTATTGAAAATTTTACTGATTTCTGAGCTATACTTGAAGACACTGTAGATTTTTTTAGTTTATAATTCTTATTTAATTGACGGTACACTTCGTATAAGACTTGATCTCTTTGTCTCTGGGCAGCTTCACTCGCTCTACCCACATCTCACTCAAATACTCCTAATATTTACCCAGCTGTTTCATGTTTCTCTGCCTCAGCAAAGGACGTCATCTGGAAAACTCCTATTCATCTTCAAGATCCATGTCAAAAATCTGATCCTAACTCCAAAGGCAAACAGATCCCTCTTTTCTGATGCCATTACCATAAGGCCACATTACATGATTAGAGGTCCAGCAAAGGAGAGGTACCAAGAAACAGGAATGAGAAGGCAATTAAAAAATTGATGTTTGATTTTTTAAAGATATCATCAAAGTAGTCACTATTAGAAAAATCAGTACTTTGGTACAATTTCTTATAGCAACTTCACAGCTTAGTAACTTTCTTATTTTTAACTACAAGAGGGTTGGGGGTAAGTATCATAATCTTTTCAGAGTTTAGGAACTCTAAAAATCTTAATCTGGCCTGCCGGGGTCCAGCCCCAGTAGGTCCAGGGGTTCCCGAAGGATGAATGGCGTCCGTGAGATGACAAATGGACACAGACAACAGCAGTGTGTTAGACTGGCCGCTTTATTGTGGCAAATGTGGCATCATATTTGTTAGCAATTTGTTTGTAGTGTGCGTCATCTATGTTTCTCGGCATTACCTAATTCTAAAAATGTTCCTTTGTGTAATCACCCATTAAGGAACTTCATGGTTATTTCTTTGTAACATTCCCTCCTGCCCTTTGCTTATTGATTAATTTCCTCATATTACTTTCATTATGTATCTACGTTTATTTATAGTTTATAAGGCATTTGCTTTGCTATTTTCATGAAAGGTCATCTAGCTCTCAACACCTCAAGTGGAACATTTACAGGGACGTGACTTCTTAATTGTTCCTTTGAACCATTTGCAGCATAAGGAACAAAAGTATTCGCTTTGGTCTGGGGGGCTGGGAGGGAGCCAAGAGGACTCTGGGAACCCACGCTTATGTACTCCCAGAGAGACAATGTATACCTAGGAACTAATGAACCATTCTATACCTTAACCCACCAGGTCCAGCTATGCTCTGGAATGCCTCCTGGGGGCCAAGTGGGCCTAGGGGTTGGAGTAACTTGTATCCATAGATACATTCCTTTGTTGCCGGAGTGGGGGTTTCTAATCCATTTGCCCCCCTCCTTGGCTGGGAAATATAGGGGGCTATCCTTCCTTTAGGTAAGGGATGGGCAGGCAGGGGTGGCACCGGCTGGATATAAGGTTTCATTATCCGTCTTCGGATTCTCATGGTTTTTCCCAGTTTTCCTGGGGGTCATCCCCAGAAAATGTTCCCAAGTTTGCCCCCCATGGGTTTATTTTGAATCATCAGTGCCAACTGGACCATGGGGATGACCAAGATGAGTAACAGGAGGGATACCAGTAGCTTCCCATTCAGAGGGTCACTGTGCATTGCCCTTCCACCAACCACCCGGGCTGTGCCATCAGGAAGGCTGGATGGATCGGCTCCCGGCACTGGCCCTATATTGCCAAATCTAACACATAGCTTTAATATGCAATTATGTGGAAGGCTATGAGTTTATTATTGCCTTCCCTACTGGGACTATAAATTCTTTAAGCCAGTGACCATATCTTTTGTCCTTAAAAAAGTACATGACCTCACTGAAAGATACTCCTGAAACACTGGTTAAATGAAATAAAACTGAATTGAATACATTCCCTAGGTCTCTTATGATATTATTTCTTGATATAGAAATATATCCCTGGAGGAAATGTTCTTCATAATAGAAGTATGATTGAATTATTAATTTTAAACAGGGTTTCAAAGGCTAGATAACCAATATTGAGTGCTTTAGCTTAGCATGTGAGATATTAGGGACAGAGAACTTATTATTTCCGCCACCCCCCCCCCCCCCACCTGTACATCTCTAGAAATTGAAGCTAACATAATTCCCTGCCCTGTAGGTAATACTGGGACCAGGCAAATTTTTCTGTTAACTCTGTGTTAACCAATACTGAGAGGAGGGATAAAAAACTTGGCTGCTTGTGGGAAATACTTGCTCCTAAAAGATGAGACCCACACATCAGGACCCTTGCTTTGTTGTGCCTCCTAAATGACAGCCATTATGTCATAGACTAAATCTATCCCAACCAGCTCCCCACCATGCAAAACCCAGTCCAGAGCCTAAAATCCTATGAACACCCTTTCCCTAAACCTCCCATTTTAGACATTACTGAGGCTCTGTCGAGGTGGGTGGTCTCTTACTGGGAGAGGTCTAATAAATAGCTCTGCTTCATCAATGGGTTTTTCTGGTAAGAAATTGATAGTTCACTTGACCTCTCTTCATGGCTCCTATACTTCTTTCAGATATTTTATTTTTAAAAAATATCGAGGTATAAATAATATTTATAAGACTGGACCTGATTTTATTTTGTACACGGAACCAAACCAGCACACAGCAAAGTAGCTAAAGTTTTCAAAGTCGACTCTCTGGTGTTCCCATATATTTCATATTTATAAAATAAATAAAACAATAAAATGAGGTTTGGTTAATTATAATTATCTGAAATTATAATTTCCTTTCTAAGCTGAAAAGAATGAATATAAGAGAAAGAAAGAAAGAAACAATTTACTCATTCTTTTAACAGATGTCTATTCAACGCCTTCTATGGGTCAGGCTCTGTACTAAGTGCTATATAATTGTTGAGGGGGATAGAAAATAAACAAAGTAATATATAGGAACTATATAGAGAATAAGAAGTGCTATTTAAACCAGAGTTATTTAGAAAATAATAAATAGTTAAAAGAGAAATAGAACCTCAGGAAGAAAAAGAATCTTCTAGTTCTCTGAACTAAGCATTTTACAATGCTACTAGCTTACCTATTCAGAGAAATGTCAATACCCAGGCTGCGGGAGTATACTTTGCTTAGGGAGCTTCAGTACAAAGCAACATTCAGACCAGTTTTGAGACTGAAAGCCAGCACTGTCATTTCTTTGGGGAAAAAAACAACAACTGTGGCATGTATACATAAAATATTATACTTAATACCGCATTAATTGGGAAGAGAGTTTATGATGGATTCTAACTCCTGGCAATAAAGGCCAACAGGAGGAAAAAACACCAAAAAGCTAAACCTAGCATTTTCTTAATTGGGAGAGACTTATAACACTACAGTGTATCCATTTGTCAGGGAATAAGCCAGAATGGCCCTCTGTGCAGAAAATGATTTCAAGTTAATTAATTAGACACTTGATTGGGAAAATTACCATATTGCATCTAGAAAATAAAACTGAAAAGATGCGTACATTTTCCCATTTGTTTGTTTTGTCTTTTTTCAAACTTCTGAGTTAAGCATTTGATTTCCATATTTCAATTACTGGTGGAAGGGCATGGATGAGCCATAAACAGTAATCAGCCAGACTAATAGTACGGATTCCCACAGAAACGGCATCTGGGTTAATGAATACTCACAGGATACCTTGGCAGACTTTCAAGAATACCTAATACTGGCCTAAATTAACCTCCCGAGTCTATCAGTCTACCACATGCAGTGACGGGAGGCTACAGCAAGGCTGTCTGGCCGCACTCCTGCCTGTGCAGAGAGGGTTTAGAAGGACTGGAGCTAATGGCCACTTCAAATATCTGCACTTCAAGTAAATTCGCTTCAAGTCCTCTGCATTCTTCATCAGTGACCAAAACACCAAACAACAAAATAACACCCTTCTTAAGAAGTTTCTCAGAAACATACTTAAAAATTTTTTCTCAGACTGATTTTCTTCACGTGAGCTCACTGACCCCAGCCATACTGAGACCTGGGATGCTCACCAGCCCTCAGAACAGAACACACACACAGGGAGTCAGTACTTAAACTGCAAGGATTGAGGTAAAAACAGAGGGGGATGTCCTGGTAGCCCATTGTAATGGTCTGAAACCAACCCCCCCACTCCTGTGCTCCCTGGTAGATACTTTGTTTCCCCAACATTCCAAAGCTGGGGGGAAGTAGCAATGATCAGAAATCAAATTTCAATTGTGTCAACACGTGGATTTTTTTTTTTTCTTCTGGATTCTTTCTTTCCCTTCCCAACCCTTGTTATCTATCAAACCCCAAAATAGTTTTGGATAGAGATATCAGCTTGGGAAGGGAGGAGAAATATAAGCATACACCTGGGATGGCCTTTAAGTTTACTTACTAAGTTACTTACTTTTGTTACTTACTGTAACATACCACAAGCAAACCAATCTGGAAAATTAAGCAATTAAACTAAGCCTTACTACAAAAAAAAAAAAAAAAAAAAAAATTATTTGAACGTCCACATGCAATGTTTTTGGTCAGGTTACAGCTGAAGAAAAATCAGATATTATCTTTTTCTTATAATTTTATTCTTATTCATTTATATTTCATAATCCCTTTCCCTGTGTGATTTGAAAGCAATCTACAGAAAGAGAGAGAAGGGATTGCTCTTAATGAGAAGCTGTCAGGTTAAATTGATTATAATACAATTCAATTCCACCTAAAATAAGTTAACACAGGGCTACAGGATAAACTAAGATTTTGCTTCTTATCCAGCAAAGTTTTATTGTAAATTATCCTTCTAGGTTTGACTTTTAAAGGTTAGCTGAAACAGGAGGAGGGTCAGGAAATACCAGCACATAAATATTGTAGGAAGATTAAGGCAAATTCAGGCAAGTTCCTTTCTGAGAAGTAAAGAGATTTAACCTTGGTGGTCAGAAGATGTGGCTCTATCTGGAGTGTAACTGAAAAACTTGTTGAACCTCACCTGGTTCTGCTTTAACGTGGACACGAGTTTCTGCAACGTGATATTTTCTTCTTCCAGCTCAGTGTAGTCCTGAAGGAGGCGGGCTTCTCGGAATTTGTATTCTCGGATTTCATCCTTCATCCGTATTCTCTGTAGCTCCACCATCTCATTGTTCTGAAACAACAGAATAGACAATAGATATAAAACTTTCTTATGCTAGGTTTTATAAAGTACAGATACCTTGGTGGTTAAAGATAATAATAAAAACACCTCATACAATGTAAGTCAGTCCCACCATCTTTCGAATGGCAATGTAGTGGTATGTGACAAAACTTTAAAAGCACATACACGAGATTCAGCAATTCTACATAGAAAAAACAATTTTAAAAGTATTTTCATAGAGAAAAGTAAACCTGTATATATTTACACAAAGAACTGGAAATAGCCTATATGTTTGCTATCGGGGAAACAATGAAATAAAGAATCAGGCATCTGCTGAATTGGCATTATAAAATTATTTAAAAGAGTGAGAAAAAAATGAGGAGCTTAATATACTGAAAGAGAAATACAGCTACAATATATTATGAAATATAAAAGAAAATTATAGGTTAGTACACATACAGTACCAACTTTCCAGCCTCCGAGTATGGGGGCTGTCCATCCACAAGTTTCCCAATAAGCCACATGGTCTGACCTGCCTCTGTCCAGCCCTTGGTCATGCGTGGCAGTCTCAGTAGCTTTCCTCGTGCCCCCCAACCATGCTGGACTTGCCAGCTTGCTCCTGCCTTGAGGCCTTTGCACTTCCCCTCCCAGAACTTCTTGCCTCCAGATCAGTTTTTTTTTTAATTTTTTTATTTTTTATGTTTATTTAGTTTGGAGAGAGAGAGAGAGAGAGAGAGACAGAGTGCAAGCAGGGTAGGGGCAGAGAGAGGGAGACACAGAATCTGAATGAAGCAGGAACGAGGCTCTGAGCTGTCAGCACAGAGCTGGATGTGGGGCTTGAACGTGTGAACCACCAGATCATGACCTGGGCCAGAGTCAGATGCCTAACTAACTGAGCCACCCATGTGCCCCCTGATCAAGGGTTCTTGACCTCATTTGTGCCATGGCCCTCTTTGACAACATGTTGAAGGTGATGAAGCTTTTCTCAGAATAATATTTTAAAGGGTTCAGAGCATGCATACTGATTATTTTGAGCTGCAGGCCCTTGAGAAACAGCTGATGCAGGAAGCGTTCTCTTTGCCCTCCCCCTTTCTACCTAAAAGCAGGACACGAAACTGCCCCTGAGAAAGGCGCTCTCCCTGTACCAGAAGAGAAGAACATTCTTATCAGCAGAGACAGTATGGGCACCAAAATGGACTTGTACAAACAAACCTACTAAAATAACCCTGATCTTCTATTAGGTTCTCCGTACATTTCCTAGTCACTGTTCCACAATGTACTGCCCCTAGCACAAGTTATCATATCTTGTCACATCCCCACAATTTATCATTTTTTGTGTAAAAGGTATATGTAAGCTTGGGGGCTTGATGGCTTCTTAGGTTTCCTTCTAAAGCCCGCTGTGTACACATAAAAAAGTTAATTTGTATGCTTTCTTCTTGTTCATCTGTCGTATCTTGTGTAGGTCTTATATAATATGTCTTATGTTTAATTCTTAGGCTCAGGCACAGAGAGGAGGGAAATTTTCCTCCCTTAGAGCTTATGCTTTGACAGGATCACAAAGGATACTGATTATATTACAATTAAATTAATACAATGTTTTAAAAATTACGATATGGTAATCAGGTCATTTATTACAGTAATGGACCCCAATTAATCATACTTCTCTTGGAGTCTCCTCTTAAGCGGACTCTGAGCTGGCCTCTGACTTGCTCTAACCTGCAGAAGGGGGTGGAAGTGTTGTGGGATTTCTGAGCCTCAGCCTCACGAGGTGGAACAGTGCCACCATACGAAGAAGCCAGGCCCGCCTGCAGGAGCCATGCCGTCCAGCCCACAGTCAGCACCAGCTGCCAAGCACGGGAGAGGGACTTTGTGGACTATTTTGCTCAGTTGGGCTGCCGGGTGACAAGCGGCCCTGTGAGTGACCACAGGCCGGTCCATAAGAACTGCTCAGCCGAGCACAACCCAAATGACCGATCCTTGGAATCACGGACTGCTGCTTTAAGCCTCTAAATGTTGAGGTGACTACACAGCAATACTGACTGACAGCATAATCACGTGTGCTTCTTTATTAACCCAACGTAATAGTCAGATTTAGTGGCAGATCTAAGAAATACCATAATTTCAAAGCAATGATGATATTTCAAAATACCTGCAAGAGCAGACATGTGGTATGAAATTACTGATCACAAAGTAACAGGCGATGATGATACTACTGAGGTTTGACACCTACATTCACATCAAGACAAAGTCAAATTTCAGCCTGACTTCAGTGAACGCAATGTAATTATTTTTCCCACCCAAGTTTATCATCAAGTCTCCTGAATTCTATCCATAGACTCTGAGGACCCAGGTCAAAAAAACTCTTCTGCTTCTGCTTGTCATTTAGATCTCAATTCAAATGTCATCTCCTCAGAGGGACCTTCTCTCAACAGCTAACATGACAGCTCCCTGGCCCTCCCTTCACCTTACATGATTTACTTTATATGTCAGCCTTTAGCATATAGTAGGCACTCAAAAAATAACCATTGAAAGAATAGCACCAATCATTACTTGAAATCATTCACGTACCTTTTATACTTTTGACATTAAATTTCCTTTTTCATCTGAACATAGTGAACCTTTTCTGTATTGCTCATCGATGTGTCCCTAATACCTGGCAAATTTTAAGCCCTTATAACCATGGGATTAACAACAAAACAGGAATACAAATGGTTAACTCAAAATTTAAAGAAGAATATTATTGCTGGGATGATGGCTTTTGGTCTTGCATTGCTTTAGAGTGGGGACCAAAGGGAGAATAACACACTTTGAAATAAAACATACCTAAATCTGTGAAATAACTAGACTTGCTATAATTCTTCTTCACTATATAGTCCAGCAACTTGGAGGCAGAAATGTTACTTTATTCCCTGTTCCTTGGACACACGTGCTCAATAAGTATAGAATGAAAAACAGTGGAGTTTGGCTATAAAGCCAAATTAAAATATTTCATTAAATTCTTTTATTTTGCAGAACATGAAACCTTGAAATAATATTGTTCTATTTCTTGAGAAACTTACCATTAACTGAGTGATATATATTTATTTAGTTGTCCATATTTACCTGCATAAAGATGTGAAGAAGCCTGATAAATTGGATGCCAGTCATTTATATAAAATTGTAAAGAAACATGTTAAGGGGCGCCTGGGTGGCGCAGTCGGTTAAGCGTCCGACTTCAGCCAGGTCGCGATCTCGCGGTCCGGGAGTTCGAGCCCCGCGTCAGGCTCTGGGCTGATGGCTCAGAGCCTGGAGCCTGTTTCCGATTCTGTGTCTCCCTCTCTCTCTGCCCCTCCCCTGTTCATGCTCTGTCTCTCTCTGTCCCAAAAATAAATAAACGTCGAAAAAAAATTAAAAAAAAAAAAAAAGAAAAGAAACATGTTAAGATGTAACACATGCTCTAAAATGTGAATGTAGACATTGTAAAAAAAATGTAATAACCAGAAGCCTAGCTTGAATACACTGAGAATTAACCATTAAAATCTTATATAGTAAGATGGTAAATGTCAAATTTAAGGCCACAGCAACGCTAATGAGGATCACTATCAAAAAACTCATAAAATGGCTAATGAAAACTCCTGATGCTAAATAAGGAAAAGGAGGAGCTTAGCTGGGAGACAGGTTAAGTTGAAAGAGTAGCTAACAAGGAAACAGACATAAGGCCCAAAGGAAGAAAACTGGTCTTCTGTATTCTTTTTAATGTTTATTTATTTTTGAGGTGGGGGGGGGAGAGAGCACATGTGAGCAGGGAAGGGGCAAAGAGAGAGGAAGACAGAGGATTCCAAGTGGACTCCAGTCTCCACAATGAGAGCAGCGAGCCCAATGCAAGACTCTAACTCATGAACCGTGAGATCATGACCCGAACAGAAGTCAGACCTTCAACCGACAGAGCCACCCAGGTGCCCCTGGTTTTATGTATTTTGCTAGAAGTCCTTGTTTTTGAACTGGCAAAGACTACATTCTTTGAGCAATGTTCTTTGCTTCCATCATAAATTTAAAAGATTTCTCCTATTGTTTTTTGTGCCACGCATTATACATTTATCTCCTACAATTTTTTCTTCCTGGGATAAGATGTTTCTGAGCTCTTCTAAAAACCCCTGTAAAGAATAAGGAGAGTGAGAAAAATAAAGCAGGAGAGAAAGGGAGACGAGGTACGACTAGGGAATGCTTTAGTTTGTCACCTCCAGAGACCTGAGCTCCAGGTCCTCCTCAGAGCAAATGGACCTGAAATGTTGGGGTTGACTATCCTCATTATTTGCATTGCACTAGAGCATAGCAGCATTCTTAGTTTTATTTTAATTAATATTAAAAGGATTTCTTTTTGCGCAAACAATACATTCCTTCTATTATCGGCAAGAAGAAAATCTAAGCATTTGTTACCACACAAAAGTATTGTGTGAATAATGCCTTCCAGTCATATAGCTTAGTCTTTTATAAATTAGTTAATTCACTGTCACATTAGGTCTTTATAATAGCTTGTGTGAGATGGGCACTAGACCCTCCAGTTTATTCATCTGTAAAATGGGAATCCTAATACTTAACATTATGTGGTAATTATAAGGATTTAATAATGTAACATGGGGAAAGGAGCAGAGATGCCAGACACACATATAATTCACCATAACACAACAGAATAAGTGTTGTTAGAGAGGTTCACACCAGAAGGCTGAGCAGTCAATTACTACTGGTTGACTCAGCGAAAGCCTTACAAAGGAAGTTACATTTGAGCAGACCTTGAAGGACATGTAGTAGAGTTAACTAAATCGATAAAGAGGACAGCCCTTCTAGTCAGAAGTAAACTTTTGAAACAAAAGCAGAGTCATATTTGTGTTGAGGGCAGTGTTAAAATACCCAGTGGTCAAGGGAGGGCAGAAGATGGGGGCGTAGGAGGACGCTGGGCTCACCGCGCGTCCTGCTGATCACTTAGATTTCACCTACACCTGCCTAAATAACCCAGAAAACCACCAGAAGACTAGCAGAATGGAGTCTCCAGAGCCAAGTGCAGACGAGAGGCCCATGGAAGGGGGTAGGAAGGGCGGAGAGGCGGTGCGCGCTCCACGGACTGGCGGGAGGGAGCCAGGGTGGAGGGGCGGCCTGCTGGCCAAGCAGAGCCCTGAGTCTGGCTGGCAAAAGCGGAGGGGCCAGACGGAGTGTGTTCCAACAGCAAGCAGGACTTAGCATCTGGGAGGTCATAAGTGAACAGCTCTGCTCGGAAAGTGGGAAGGTTGGAGGACAAAGGGAGGGAGAGTTGCTGAGCCCCGGGACGACATAGCTCAGTTTGGCAGGGAACAAAGGTGCTAGCCAGCGCCATCTCCCTCGCCCATCCCCCAGCCAAAATCCCAAAGGGAACCAGTTCCTGCCAGGGAACTTGCTTGCTCCGAGCAAACACCCAAAGCTGTGCTTCTGCGGAGCCACCCCTCCGGTAGTGGGTCTGACTCCTTCCTGCTGCCATAGGGCTCCTGAAGTGGATCACCTAAGGAGAAACGAGCTAAGCCTGCCCCTCCTGCCCCCATGCACCTTGCCTACTCACTCCAGCTAATACACCAGATCCCCAGCACCACAAGCCTGGCAGTGTGCAAGTAGCTCAGACGGCCACACCACCCCACAGTGAATCCCGCCCCTAGGAGAGGGGAAGAGAAGGAACACACCAGTCTGACTGTGGCCCCAACGGTGGGCTGGGGGCAGACATCAGGTCTGACTGCGGCCCCGCCCACCAACTCCAGTTATACACCAGCATTGGGGAAGTGCCCTGCAGGTCTGCACCACTCCAGGGACTATACAAAATGACCAAACGGAAGAATTCCCCTCAAAAGAATCTCCAGGAAATAACAACAGCTAATGAACTGATCAAAAAGGATTTAAATAATATAACAGAAAGTGAATTTAGAATAATAGTCATAAAATTAATCGCTGGGCTTGAAAACAGTATAGAGGACAGCAGAGAATCTCTTGCTACAAAGATCAAGGGACTAAGGAACAGTCACGAGGAGCTGAAAAACGCTTTAAACGAGATGCAAAATAAAATGGAAACGACCACAGCTCGGATTGAAGAGGCAGAGGAGAGAATAGGTGAACTAGAAGATAAAATTATGGAAAAAGAGGAAGCTGAGAAAAAGAGAGATAAAAAAAATCCAGGAGTATGAGGGGAAAATTAGAGAACTAAGTGATACACTAAAAAAATAATATACGCATAATTGGTGTCCCAGAGGAGAAAGAGAGAGGGAAAGGTGCTGAAGGGGTACTTGAAGAAATAATAGCTGAGAACTTCCCGGATTTGGGGAAGGAAAAAGTCACTGAAATCCAAGAGGCACAGAGAACTCCCTTCAGACGGAACTTGAATCGATCTTCTGCACGACATATCATAGTGAAACTGGCAAAATACAAGATTAAGAGAAAATTCTGAAAGCAGCAAGGGATAAACGTGCCCTCACATATAAAGGGAGACCTATAAGACTCGTGACTGATCTCTCTTTTGAAACTTGGCAGGCCAGAAAGGATTGGCAGGAGATCTTCAATGTGTTGAACAGAAAAAAATATGCAGCTGAGAATCCTTTATCCAGCAAGTCTGTCATTTAGAATAGAAAGAGAGATAAAGGTCTTCCCAAACAAACAAAAACTGAAGGAATTCGTCACCACTAAACCAGCCCTACAAGAGATCCTAAGGGGGACCCTGTGAGACAAAGTACCAGAGACATCGCTACAAGCATAAAACATACAGACATCACAATGACTCTAAACCCGTGTCTTTCTATAATAACACTGAATGTAAATGGATTAAATGCGGCAACCAAAAGACATAGGGTATCAGAATGGATAAAAAAACAAGACCCATCTATTTGCTGTCTACAAGAGACTCATTTTAGACCTGAGGACACCTTTAGATTGAGAGTGAGGGGATGGAGAACTATTTATCATGATACTGGAAGCCAAAAGAAAGCTGGAGTAGCCATACTTATATCAGACAAACTAGACTTTAAATTAAAGGCTGTAACAAGAGATGAAGAAGGGCATTATGTAATAATCACAGGGTCTATCCATGAGGAAGAGCTAACAATTATAAATGTCTATGCGCCGAATACCGGAGCCCCTAAATATATAAAACAATTACTCATAAACATAAGCAACCTTATTGATAAGAATATGGTAATTGCAGGGGACTTTAACACCCCACTTACAAAAATGGATAGATCATCTAGACACACAGTCAATAAAGAAACAAGGGCCCTGAATGAGACATTGGATCAGATGGACTTGACGGATATATTTAGAACTCTGCATCCCAAAGCAACAGAATATACTTTCTTCTCGAGTGCACATGGAACATTCTCCAAGATAGATCATATACTGGGTCACAAAACAGCCCTTCATAAGCATACAAGAATTGAAATTATACCATGCATACTTCCCGACCACAATGCTATGAAGCTTGAAATCAACCACAGGAAAAAGTCTGGATAACCTCCAAAAGCATGGAGGTTAAAGAACACAGTACTAAAGAATGAGTGGGTCAACCAGGCAATTAGAGAAGAAATTAAAAAATAGATGGAAACAAACGAAAATGAAAATACAACAATCCAAACGCTTTGGGACGCAGCGAAGGCAGTCCTGAGAGGAAAATACATTGCAATCCAGGCCTATCTCAAGAAACAAGAAAAATCCCAAATACAAAATCTAACAGCACACCTAAAGGAAATAGAAGCAGAACAGCAAAGGCAGCCTAAACCCAGCAGAAGAAGAGAAATAATAAAGAGCAGAGCAGAAATAAACAATATAGAATCTAAAAAAACTGTAGAGCAGATCAACGAAACCAAGAGTTGGTTTTTTGAAAAAATAAACAAAATTGACAAACCTCTAGCCAGGCTTCTCAAAAAGAAAAGGGAGATGACCCAAATAGATAAAATCATGAATGAAAATGGAATTATTACAACCAATCCCTCAGAGATACAAACAATTATCAGGGAATACTATGAAAAAGTATATGCCAACAAATTGGACAACCTGGAAGAAATGGACAACTTCCTAAACACCCACCCTCTTCCAAAATTCAATCACGAGGAAATAGAAAGCTTGAACAGACCCATAACCAGCGAAGAGATTGAATCGGTTATCAAAAATCTCCCAACAAATAAGAGTCCAGGACCAGATGGCTTCCCAGGGGAGTTCTACCAGACGTTTAAAGCAGAGATAATACCTATCCTTCTCAAGCTATTCCAAAAAATCGAAAGGGAAGGAAAACTTCCAGACTCATTCTATGAAGCCAGTATTACTTTGATTCCCAAACCAGACAGAGACCCAGTAAAAAAAGAGAACTACAGGCCCATATCCCTGATGAATATGGATGCAAAAATTCTCAATAAGATACTAGCAAATCGAATTCAACAGCATATAAAAAGAATTATTCACCGTGATCAAGTGGGATTCATTCCTGGGATGCAGGGCTGGTTCAACATTCGTAAATCAATCAACGTGATACATCACATTAATAAAAGAAAAGATAAGAACCATATAATCCTGTCAATCGATGCAGAAAAGGCCTTTGACAAAATTCAGCACCCTTTCTTAATAAAAACCCTTGAGAGGGGCGCCTGGGTGGCTCAGTCGGTTAAGCCACCGACTTTGGCTCAGGTCATGATTTCGCAGTCCGTGAGTTCAAGCCCCGTGTCGGGCTCTGTGCTGACAGCTCAGAGCCTGGAGCCTGTTTCGGATTCTGTGTCTCCCTCTCTCTGACCCTCCCCCGTTCATGCTCTGTCTCTGTCTCAAAAAGAAACAAACATTAAAAAAAAATTTTTAAATAAAAAAAAATAAAAGTAAAAAATAAAAACCCTTGACAAAGTCGGGATAGAAGGAACATACTTAAACATCATAAAAGCCATTTATGAAAAGCCCACAGCTAACATCATCCTCAATGGGGAAAAACTGAGACCTTTTTCCCTGAGATCAGGAACACAAAAGGGATGCCCACTCTCACCGCTGTTGTTTAACATAGTGTTGGAAGTTCTAGCGTCAGCAATCAGACAACAAAAGGAAATCAAAGGCATCAAAATTGGCAAAGATGAAGTCAAGCTTTCACTTTTTGCAGATGACATGATATTATACATGGAAAATCCGATAGACTCCACCAAAAGTCTGCTAGAACTGATACATGAATGGAGCAAAGTTGCAGGATACAAAATCAATGTATAGAAATCAGTTGCATTCTTATACACTAACAATGAAGCAACAGAAAGACAAATAAAGAAACTGATCCCATTCACAACTGCACCAAGAAGCATCAAATACCTAGGAATAAATCTAACCAAAGATGTAAAAGATCTCTATGCTGAAAACTATAGAAAGCTTATGAAGGTAATTGAAGAAGATTTAAAGAAATGGAAAGACATTCCCTGCTCATGGATTGGAAGAATAAATATTGTCAAAATGTCAATACCACCCAAAGCTATCTACACATTCAATGCAATCCCAATCAAAATTGCACCAGCATTCTTCTCAAAACTAGAACAAGCAATCCTAAAATTCATATGGAACCACAAAAGGCCCCGAATAGCCAAAGTAATTTTGAAGAAGACCAAAGCAGGAGGCATCACAATCCCAGACTTTAGCCTCTACTACAAAGCTGTCATCATCAAGACAGCATGGTATTGGCACAAAAACAGACACATAGACCGATGGAACAGAATAGAAACCCCAGAACTAGACCCACAAACGTATGGCCAACTCATCTTTGACAAAGCAGGAAAGAACATCCAATGGAAAAAAAACAGTCTCTTTAACAAATGGTGCTGGGAGAACTGGACAGCAACATGCAGAAGGTTGAAACTAGACCACTTTCTCACACCATTCACAAAAATAAACTCAAAATGG